>NW_020167548.1:0-345493 GCF_001641265.1 Pseudogymnoascus destructans | reverse complement strand
TTGAGCGGAGCCTTTGTTAAGAATATAAAATGTTGAATTAAGTGGATTATCTCAGTACAGCGGTAGAAGTAAAAGTAATAATGGTGAATAGCTGTTTTTTAGTTCTAAAATGATCATATAGAAAGGCTGTCGAGGCTAGTATGCAAGTAGGGATTAATCACATTGACAAGGACGACTTTATAGTCCTATATTAGCAAGCCTGTACAACCTCATTTAGTCTAGCTACTATCCTAAGCGGATTTAAAGCTACTAGGCTAATCCCTTTTGACCCAGATCAAGTCCTCTCACGGCTAGACGTGAATTTACAGATGCTATCTCCTTCTCTATCTACTTAGGCTCCTAGCCCTTAGGTTCCTAAAACACCACATAATACAGCTGAATTGCAGTTGCATAGTACAGTGGTTTAAAGCCTAATTTGCTACTGTACACAAAGTCCTCCTAGTCCCAACTGTTCAAGCAGTCAAGCAGCTAATTAAGGGCTGTTAAATGGCTATGCATTCAGCCACGATTCTTACAGCTGAGATTACAAGTTTACAGGCAGCAAATGAAAGAGTCAAGAGGAAAAGGCAAAAGAGAACGTCATACATAGGTAGGGGAGGAGCTTCAACAGCTACAGAGGTTTAGGAAGGTCAAAACCAGGCTGTAATTGAAGTGGAAGAGGAAGTTTAAGTGGTTCAACAACCTAAGATCAGAGTATTGAATCGCGCACTACGTATGTGTAGTATATGTAGATCATTAGAACACACAGCTTATTGCGTACAGTATTATCTTATTAAGTCGATACATGATTAGTCAATTTTCTAGATAACTTGATAACTTGATAACTTTCTTCAGATCCTTCCATTCGTTATACAAATCACGATACACACTATATTAAGTCCCTTTTCCCAATTATCAACTTAAGCTAATTACTGGATGTCATACTGACATTCGTTGCACTGAGTTTGCTATCAAACTCAAGAGAAAACTTAGAAATCTCCTCCTCAAACCTACAAGTCACTATACATATTTTGGCTTATCACACCAACAACAAGAGCAATACTACTCAACGATTGCTACAACCCTCTATGATTCATTAACCACATAGCATATCTCTACAACCCTCTATGATTCATTACACATCATCACTCCTTAGTTACTGGGGCTAATATGTCATACTGACATTCGTTGCACTCAGTTTGCTATCAAACTCAAGAGCAAACTTGGAAATCTCCTCCTCAAACCTACAAGTCACCATACATATCTTGGCTTATCACACCAACAACAGAAGCAATACTACTCAACGATTGCTGCAAACTCTTCTACTACATCTGTTTATGCTACATACATCATGGCATATCATTTGGACACTCATTAAACAAGTTATTAAGAAAATCTCCTCCTTAAGGGGTGGCCAATACTACCACATGGCATATCTCTACCAACTAGAGGCCTAGGAACATGAACAATAGCTCTAGAAGCTTCTACAACCCTCTATGATTCATTACACGTCATCGCTCCTTAGTTACCCACAGATTGGTTAAGTTATGACATAATTTGTCTATAGGTACTCTGACCTTGGACCTCCTTTTCAACTTCCTATAGGCTAGGAACCCAAGAGATGGTTCTATGGGATTCTCTTACGTTCACTACATGATTAGCAAGCTAGTTGTGGGTCGCACTTGATTTCTAATACATTTACCAAGCCTGGTTAGTCCATGGAAAGTCATGGAAAATGAGAGAACTACACTCCTTTGGCATAAATAGGATTGCCCTTTCCTTAAGAAAGGGCAAGCAGGCAATACAGTAAATCGACTAGCACATACTTCTACGTCTTTTCCAAGCTTCCAAGCATTGATCTTGTTATTCTCTGTTTTGAAAGTCAGTGAGTGCTAACCTCTGACTTACCCCTGAGTTCTCAGACTCAACATTTGTTGCAACTTGTCTAACCACTTCACCACATCATACACCTGATTGCTGCGTTGTGGAATAGTCTAAGCTACAACCCTTTGGCTCTGTTTCCTAAGACAGTGTGTTGTCTTAGTAAATTCATCCCTTCCTTGGGTGGCTAGATTCTCATATCTGGTGCACCCACCATTACATAATACTACCACATGACATATCTCTACCAACTAGAGGCCCTAGGAACATGACCGATAGTGTAACACTGACTTCTAAATGGATAGAAGACACAGAGGTTTCTGCGTAAGTTGACTTGAACAGAGAATGCAGGATTAAACACAAAGGCTTTCCAAGTAATGTTACGACGGAACAAGAAGGCTGGCCAACTACAGGACAGGAAAGGAGGGAGGTCGCATGAGACCGGCCCTGGTACCTGGAGGGGCAGCAGGGAATAGTAGTTCCGAAAGTATCACGTGACGGACTCGCAGGATGATGAGAAGAGTCCTAAGAGTCCAGGACTCCGAGGACTCGAGTGAGTTCCCAGGAGTCCACTAGGCACGTGATGGACTCGCAGGATGATGAGAAGAGTCCTAAGAGTCCAGGACTCCAGGACTCGAGTGAGTTCCCAAGAGTCCACTAGGCACGACGCCACTATATAAGTAGATAGTATTTCCTTAGATAGGAGCTTCGTGCTCAACTCAATACAGTATTTGTTATATACTAGTAACGTGTTACTTGAAGCCTTTGTGTCTGATCCCCTGCCTCCTCTGATAAGTAAACCTTTACGCAAGAGAACCTCTGTGTCTTCTATCGTTTAGAAGTCAGCGTTACACTTGAGCACCACTTCTACGACGGTACCGGCTTACACACCAAAGCAACATGTCTGTCGTCAGTTCGAAGGGGAAAAACCCCACCACGCCAACTTCATCTCAGAGGTCTAAGCCTGAGAATGAGGAGATGCCCGATGCACCCACCGTCAACGAACTCAAGGAAACTCTACGCGTCAAGTTGCCCGACACTTACTCCGGCAACCGAAAGGAACTTGAGGTGTTTTTGCTACAGGTCGAACTGTACCAGCACTTCAATGACGAGAAGTTTCCCACCCAGGAGAGCTATGCCCTGTGGACTGCGTCCTACCTTAGGGGGGAAGCCCTGCGATGGATCGAACCATTCCTCAAGGACTATTTCAAATATGAAAGTACCAATGGAAGCATGACAACTATGCAGACTATGTTTGGCAGCTGGAATGGATTCTGTAAGGAAATCCGATGCATGTTCGGAGACATCGATGAGATTAAGACCGCAGAAGACCATCTGTTTGCACTTAAGCAGACTGGCAGCGCCCTCACTACTCCACAGAATTCCAGAGATACGGCAATCAGACAGGATGGGATGCCAGCGCACTCATCAGCCACTACCGACGTGGGCTGAAGAGCCATATACGTATGGAACTTGCCCGTTTGGAACAACAACCAACGGACATGGTAGCGCTAATCGAACATACGGTCCGAATCGACAATCGACTATACGAATTCCAGAAGGAACGTCGGACCTATGACAAGCCCAAGAAAAGTTACCCCTACCGGGGAAACGAGGGCAGACGACGGGATCAACACCCGCGAGACAACCGTTGGTCGGACCCAATGGAACTCGATGCCACGTTCAAACCTGGACGACCCCGTGACCCTAAGAAAGACAGACAATTCAAGGAACGACTCTGTTTTAACTGCGACAAGCCAGGCCACATGGCCCGAGACTGCAGACAACCAAAGAAAGGGAACGGCGGACGCAAAGTCGGCAAACAACTCAATGCCACCTGGACGGACAGTTGAACGCAACGTTTGTGAGCAAACAGGACTGGGGAATAAACGGCGAAAGCACCCCAGAAGACGAGAGCTCAGATGAAGGGTCGGAGGCGGAATCGTTCACCGTCTCGGAACAGGAGACCTTCGATGAACTCGCACCTACGGAACCAATGAATCCACGGTGCAAGAACGTAGTAAGACGCATGGCAAAACACGCCCACGCGAAGATTAGGGCCGAACGAGACAAGCCCAATGGCCAGAGGAAAATCCCCATGCTTAAAGACCTCTACGGGAACCTGTTACAGGAACTTCCGTTAAAGTGCAAGGTGGACGACTGCAAGGATGACCTCTGGAGATACTACGACCAACTAACGAATACCCGCAGGCTGCTTGGCACGTCCCAAGACGTAGCTAAGTTGGAAGCCCAAGAAGCGGAAGAACTGGAGAAGGATGTCGAGCATATGGCTAAACTGAAGTATATGAAAAGCGTCGAACTTTACTACCAGGACCGCAGGAGAGCCCTGAAGAAGTACGACGAGAAAGCCAGAGATATGCTCCGACGGGAAAATGCGAGACCCACTCCACGCATCGAAAGGAGAGCCATGGAGCAACTAGACACGTTCTCCACGCCTCCGAGGGAAGATAGTGCATGGGTGAGAGGACAGCGGGAACTATCAACGACAGACGCAACAGAGACTGATCATCCCTGGCACGCGTATGTCTACTGGGAGTATTGCAGCGAAGATGATTGCAAGCTCCACTGGAAAAAGAAACACCAGAATCAGTTGTTTCCCCGATCCTCACCCAGGATACACTTCAGAGACGCAGAGCAAGTTCACGCCCTCAGGCGAAGCCAGTCTGAAGGGGACTTGCCTATCAAAAGCGAACAGGTATACGAGAAATACCCACATCTGCTAGATGAAGCAGAAGAGCGAGGGAAACGATCTCCCCAAGGACCACCATTGGAAGCGGATGAATACTATCCTTCCTCGGACGAGTCAAAAAACTAGGAGTCCTCGACGGTAGGCCACCGGCGAGCGACACGAAGAGGCCTAGTACAGACCAGCTATGCGCCACGACGGGCAGCATGCAACTATATGTGGTCGCTAAGATACAACAGCGACACCTCCGAGCAATGATTGACTCAGGAGCACGGGGCAACTTTATGACAAAGAAAGTAGCAGACACGCAAGGTTTCAAGACGCAATTGAAAACCGAACCATACCCGTTAATGGTCGTAGATGGAGAGCCCATCTCGACTAATGAAGGAATGGTGACCCACGAAACGGTCCCATTGGAAATGGTCATGCTACACGGGCACAAGGAAACGATTCAGTTTGACATCGTGCACATGGACAACCATGCGTGCATCCTTGGTGTGCCATGGCTCAAGAAACACAACCCCCAGATTGACTGGTGGAACGAGAAAGTTGTGATGAGCCAGTGCGCGTGTGAACAACGGACGGACACGCGACAACGGGAGAAACCCTCCCAGGGCCGGAAGGAGTTATGTGCAACCTCCGAGCTCGATGACCTAGCCCAGGCATCCTCACCGACGAGTATACCGGTGGAGTACAAGGAATACGAGCGATTATTCCAGGAAGGCCCTAAGAACGAGGCGCTTCCTAAGCACCAACCATGGGATCACGAGATACCTTTGGAGAAAGACAAGAGTCCACCGTTTGGACCAATATATCAGCTATCGGAAAAGGAGCTGAAGGTACTTAAGGAGTACATTGATGATAACCTAGCAAAAGGATTCATCAAACCATCCACATCACCCGCAGGAAGTCCGGTGCTTTTCGTACCAAAGAAAGACGGCTCCCTACGGTTATGTGTGGACTATCGAGCGTTGAACAACATCACAATCAAGGACAGGTATGCCCTGCCGTTAATCAACGAACTACACGATAGATTTCAAGGAGCAAAGATCTTCAGTAAGCTAGATCTGCGAGGAGCATACAACCTGATCCGAATCAAGGCTGGGGAAGAGTGGAAAACAGCATTCCGCACCCGCTATGGCCTATTCGAGTATCAAGTCATGCCCTTTGGGCTAACAAACGCACCCGCATCTATGCAACGACTGATGAATGATGCTTTGCACGAATACTTAGACATCTTTACCATCGTCTACCTAGACGACGTCCTGGTGTATTCAGCAACCAAGGAGGAGCATGTCAAGCATGTCAAACTCGTCCTGAAGAAACTAAAGGAGTACAGCTTACTCCTCAAACCAGAGAAGTGCGAGTTCCATAAAAACCAAGTCGAATTCTTGGGTTACATTATTGGAACGCACGGCATCAAGATGGACCAAGCAAAAGTAACGGCAGTGTTGGAATGGCCAACACCGACCACGGTCAAGGAAGTGCAAGCCTTCCTAGGCTTCGCCAACTTCTATCGAAGATTCATCTCAGGATATTCCAAGGTAGCTCAACCACTCACAGAGCTTACCAGAAAGGATCTCGAATTCAAATGGACGGACAAGGCAGAGGCTGCTTTCCAGGAACTTAAGACGAAGTTCACGGAAGCACCTATCCTTGCTACATTTGACCCTGCAAAGAAGATCATCCTCGAAACGGACTCTTCTGACTTCGCAATTGGAGCATGTCTGAATCAACCAGACGAGAACGGTAAGTTCAAACCAATCGCGTACTACTCTAGGAAACTGTCACCCGCGGAACTCAATTACGACATCCACGACAAGGAGCTACTGGCTATTGTCGTTGCCTTTGAGCAGTGGCGAGTATATCTTGAGGGATCCACCTACCCTGTGCAGGTATGGACGGATCACAAGAACCTCATATATTTCACCACGACCAAGGTTTTAAACCGCAGACAAGTCCGCTGGGCAGAAACCCTCGCAGCCTACAACTTCACGATAACCTATCGCAAGGGCTCCGAGAATGCAAGAGCAGATGCTCTCAGCAGACGGACCGACTACGCCGGCCCAAAGGAAGAAAGACCTAGAGCAATTCTGAAGAAAACAGATGCAGGAATACAGTACAACGAGTTACTAGCGACGATCTCAGTCATCGAAGATACAGAACTCGAGGAAAGACTCAAGAAAGCTTACGCAACAGACGAATGCGCCAAGCGAGTCTTGTCCAAAGTCGAAGGCGACTTCACCATCGACGAACAAGGATTGATTCGATACAAAGGGTTAGTGTATGTCCCAAGTCAAATGAGACGCCCGCTGGTGCAAGAACAACACTCGTTACCAGCACACGGTCATCAGGGAGTAACGCGAACCTTCGAACGAATCACCCGACACTACTACTTCCCAGGTATGAGGAAGCAGGTAGAGACAGTGGTAAGAGAGTGCGACATTTGCAGCAAGTCAAAATCCAATAGGCATCTGCCATACGGACAACTCAAATCGACACCAGTACCAAAAGGAGCGTGGAAATCAATAGCTTTGGACTTCATCGTCAAGCTTCCACCCTCCAAGGACCCGTTAACAGGAATAGAATACGACTCTATCCTCGTCATCACGGAAAGACTCACGAAATATGGGAAGTTTATACCATATCTAGAAGCTAGCGACGCCGAGGCGCTCGCATATACCTTCATTCGAGTCATATTAGCCGATCATGGGATGCCAGAAGAAATCATCTCAGATAGAGACAAGCTCTTTACTTCGAAATTCTGGAAATCATTGATGGCGCTACTGGGAACAAACCATAAGCTATCAACAGCTTTTCATCCCCAGACAGACGGCCAAACAGAAAGATTAAATCAGACCCTTGAACAGTACCTGCGAAGCTATGTCAATCATCAACAGGATAACTGGGTTCAGATCTTACCCATCGCACAGTTTGCATATAACAGCGCGATGACAGAAGCAACGAAAGTCTCACCGTTCTTTGCCAATTACGGCTACCAGCCAGAAGCATATAGGCAACCAAGACCAGATGAATCACGAGCTGAACAAGCCCTGATCGTGGTGGAACAACTGAAATCGTTCCACGAACAACTTGCGACGGACATCCAATTCTTAAATGAACGATCCGCCGCATACGCAAACAAGAAGCGCAGTATGGAACCTGCCTTCAAGGAGGGGGATAAAGTATACCTACTCCGGAAACATATCAAAACGAAACGACCAAGCACAAAGTTGGACTTCAAGAAATTGGGACCATTCAAAATATTGAACAAAGTCAGCTCAGTTAATTACAGACTGCAGCTACCCAGGAAGTCTAGACTACACCCGGTATTTCATGTCTCACTACTGGAACCAGCAAGAGGAAATACCCCAATTGCGACCGACACCGAACTCCAACCCGAGAATGAGATAATCGAATATGAGGTCGAAGCGATCCTAGACAGAAGGTTAGTAGGACGTCGAGAAGAGTTTTTGATAAAATGGGAAAATTACGAACCTACGGATAATTCGTGGGAACCAACAAGGAACATCAGCAAAGAACTGCTGGAGGAATATCGACGCCGCCATCCGTCAGCCATTGATCCCAAGATGCAGGGGAGTAGGCCAGTGGATCGGAGGAAGCGAGGGTCCCGGTCACAGACGAGGAGGCAGCGCTAACTGCCTGCTCCTCAGCCTCAACAGCGTCACGCTTCTCAGCAGCCACACGTTCGGCCTCCTCTGCCGCATCAAGCTCGTCGAGGGTTTTCAAACCTCGCCGGAGCATATCTTTACCACGGGTCCGGATGAGGCGTTTCTGCTTCCGCAGACGAAGTAACTTCGAAAGGGTTTCTTCCTCTTCGCGATCCAGGCGATCCTCCTCCCGTTCGAGCTTCACCCAGTCGGGATGCTCAGGACCCATACAGTCACACTTTTCTTTCAAGTTGCGACGAACGCACTCGGCGCACCGCCGTGAATCATTTGGAGACGACACGCAAGTAATGTTTCGCCTCACGCAGTTCGAGCAAGAATCCATTTCGGGTAGTTCGTATCCGTGGTTCTTTATTCGACGGACAAGATCGTTGCGTTCCTGGAGTTTGCGGGCAGTGTCAGTAGGCATGTTGCATGTTGAAGGACTCGCTGAGGAGCAGCAGAGTCCCGGGGGCATGGACTTACTTATAGGATTCGAGACGAATGCCCAGGGGAAGGGAGCGAGTGTTACGACGGAACAAGAAGGCTGGCCAACTACAGGACAGGAAGGAGGGAGGTCGCATGAGACCGGCCCTGGTACCTGGAGGGGCAGCGGGGAATAGTAGTTCCGAAAGTATCACGTGACGGACTCGCAGGATGATGAGAAGAGTCCTAAGAGTCCAGGACTCCGAGGACTCGAGTGAGTTCCCAGGAGTCCACTAGGCACGTGATGGACTCGCAGGATGATGAGAAGAGTCCTAAGAGTCCAGGACTCCGAGGACTCGAGTGAGTTCCCAAGAGTCCACTAGGCACGACGCCACTATATAAGTAGATAGTATTTCCTTAGATAGGAGCTTCGTGCTCAACTCAATACAGTATTTGTTATATACTAGTAACGTGTTACTTGAAGCCTTTGTGTCTGATCCCCTGCCTCCTCTGATAAGTAAACCTTTACGCAAGAGAACCTCTGTGTCTTCTATCGTTTAGAAGTCAGCGTTACATTAACCTCTGACTTACCCCTGAGTTTCCAGACTCAACATTTGTTGCAACTTGTAAGGACACAGGGAATACGGCTCTCCGTAGGTGCATATGGGAGTGCGAGTCGGAGGTGATGCTGTATTCTATCCTATAGGTCTACTACGAAGGATACAAAAAAGATGAAAGGGGAGCTTATAGCTTCCTACCCCTTATGTACCTAAATGGGGTCCGACTCGGCTAGGCCTTAGCGTACCGGTAGATCCACTCCCGTCTGCCGCCCGAATCGACCCCGACCCTAGAACATCTATGCTGCTATACTACTATGTCGCCTATTCCGCGTTGTCTTACGGGTCCGAGGGTACCCCGTGTAAGGAGGCATCCTTACACAACTTGTCTGAACCACTTCACTACATCACACACCTGATTGCTGCGTTGTGGAATAGTCTAAGCTACGACCCTTTGGCTCTGTTTTCTAAGACAGTGTGTTGTCTTAGTAAATTCATCCCTTCCTTGGGTGGCTAGATTCTCACATCTGGTGCACCCACCATTACAATAAGCCAAAATATGTATAGTGACTTGTAGGTTTGAGGAGGGGATTTCCAAGTTTGCTCTTGAGTTTGATAGCAAACTGAGTGCAACGAATGTCAGTATGACATAGGGCTTCCTTCATTGTGTTGAAGTAGGCCCTCTCTTCTTCCACTCGCTTCTGAAGGTCAGCCAGCTTCGAGGCCCGCCTTGGTCGGCCACCAAGTCGTCGATTTCTTGGGTCGTAGGTTCTGGAGCTGCCTCGGTGGCCTCGGTGGCTGGTGTCGCTCCCCCCGAGGTCGCTCGAGTAATCCGTCTTTCCAAACTTGCCATCCTGACCCAGTAGGCTGGATATGGGTAGAGTCAATAGAATTGTAACGCGTAAGCCCAAGGTCTCACAGGAGTCCAGGGAACCAGGTCAAGAGGCAGGAAAGGGGTATCGTATTCGTAAGGACAATAGGTCTACGTAAATACAGCGACTATTGACTGGAGGCCTTCTTCCGAGGCCTCCAACCCCTTTTATCTATGCACCTTGTGCCCTACTTTACCGAGCCCTATGGGCCCCTAATGAAAGGGACCTCACGTGGTGGCACGTGATGGCCTTCCTTACACCTTGTAGAGGTAGCTGCTAGTGAGGGCTAGCTTCTAAGGTGGATAGGGGTGTAGTTAAAAGTTTCTACATATAGAGAGGCAGTGAGAAAGCTAACTACCTTGTTACAGAGGCTATAGGCGAAAGTGCAATGCTCTAGGAGCTTGTAGGAGGACACAAACTTGTCTACTATGCTATCGAAATCATATATAGCTATATCTTGGCTTCCCTTTCAATGGCATCAAGTTGGCTACTAATGGCTGCTGTTGCTTCATGACTGTTAGGCGCGCTTTCACCTAAGCTAAGGCGTGGAGGAGGCACAGTGTTGGTACTAAGTGTCTTCTGTTGTCTCTTAGAAGTGCGGTCGAGGTTGGATGGTGATTGTGGTTCCTAGGGGCGAGTAAAAGCGCTGTCTTAGGGGCCTAGATCCGGCCGTTAGGGAGTTGAGGCCTCCATCACCACCTAGGGGTGCTCAAAAGGAGCAGGAATGGATGTAGATGGGAGTTATAATGCGTAATTGACTGGAGGTAGGGCCCTGGGGGTCCAGGGTGGAAAGTTGTGAGCAGTTTGTCAATTTGGAAATATAGTTGTAGGTGTAAATCGGGGGAGGACAGCGTCCATTCGGAGATAATAATAATTATAATTCATTTGGGAAAACTTGCGGCCTTGTTCGGACGGGAGTCACATCGAGCATCAAGGCAAGGTTTGAAAACAATAGATTTTATCTTTCCCGCAACGCTCGCAATAAAGGAATTACATATAAGGCTCCTCCCGCATGCTCTCACAACAGACTAACCACTCAGCTAGCCGTACAAATCTGATCCTCCACAATCACCGGATCACTAGTTGCGCTCCCCCAATTCGCCGCATCCAGCGCCTTCCCCCCCGCCGTGTCGATATCCGACTGGATGAAGTCACGCTTCTCGACGAACTTCCACCAGTCCTGGCCACGGAACGCGTTCTCAGTAGACTGCGAGATGGCGTCGATCCACCCCGTGTTGCGGTCGTGGTAGTGCGCGTGCTTCGACCACGAGACGTACGCCTTGGGGTGGTCAAGGCCTCGGAGGCCATTGGGCTCGGGGCCCTTGCCAGCCTCGGCGTCTGCGGTGCTGTGGGGTGTTAATGGGGTTGGCTTATAAGGGGAGGGGGGGAGTTTACGTCAGGGTGTTCTGGATGTCGTTCCAGGCGTGGGAGCTGTATCCGCTGTGCGCAGAGTACAGAGCACGGGTGGGCATCCACGTCGAGCTGGCGTCGCGGGTGTGGATAACAATAACGCGCTCCCAGTCATGCTCGTGACCAGTGTCGACGAAAAGGACCTTCGCGCCGTCCTTTTGGTAGTACAGGTTGTACGCGACGCGCACCTCGGTGTCACTGCATTTCTTGGTGGTGAAGTAAACCGGGAAGCGGGGGCCTTGGTTGCCGATTGGAACGCCCGGGTTGCGGCTGTTGCAACCAACGTCCGGGTACTGGCATTGCGGCGCTGGGATGGTCTGGTGCGCGAGGTCGTAGATGTCGGGCGTGTCGGGCGAGCCGCGGAATGCCCAGGTGGGATAGGTGGGGGCTTGCTTTTGGGATTGGGAGAAGAAGAAGACGCTGTGGGGTGTGAGATGCGGTGGGAGGGGCAGAGGGAACCCTTACGGTGCGTAAGCGTAAGCTAGGTCAACGCCTCCCGAGCTGAGATAGGCATTCAGCTGCGCGTCGGTGAAGGTGGTGACGGCCTGGGCTCCGGTAAGGAGGGCGGCAACGCCGAGGCACCTCGCGGCAATCGAGTTGGCGACCATCTTGGCTCTCTGGTATTTTTCAGAGCCGTCCAGCTTATCTTGACAATTCGGTTTACCTGCCGCTGTGGGTTCCCTCGTCAGATATATACCGCCCAGTCGTCTCCACGTGTAACGTTCCCTTACAGTATATAATAGTCCGCCATTATCACTACCACGTGGATAGGTAACGGGGCCGAAAGGACAGTCGCGAGGCTATATTAGCTCTAAGATCCTCTCACGACATCGCAGGGCAGTCTCACAACGGCTCAAGATGGCAGGAGGGGAAGTCACATGTGAAGCGTTTTGTGCTATCTCGTCGCACCATGCACACCCTAACCCATGAAGATGTGTCGGCAGCATCCATTCCTGGGGCATGATCGCCGATGTTTACTCCCAGGTGGTAAGGATGGCAACGGCTGGAGGCATTCTCGGTCCGTATTTAACAAGCGTGAATAGGCAAGACATCGAGAGGATTCAAGATGTGGCGACCCTTCTTTGCAGCGCGAAATTGTGGGATCTGTTGGATCTCCATAATCTTAAACTTTCTTTCGTAGGAGCCGCAAAGAATACGTCTTCTCACTTCGAATGGAAGGGAGATCTTCAACTGCCGATGCCGCCGCTGTCATGTCTCGTTTATGTCCCCCCATACCCACATCAGGGCCGTGTCAAGCCTAGATATCCATCTGTTAGCAGAGAACAATATTAGTTTCCGTTCCAAACACAGGAAAAAATGCCTGGTTACTCTGCAGATAGTCACGACAGATGCAAAATCTCCCGAAATCTAGATCCAAAATGCTGGGAGGTACAGTATAGTAGCACGGCGTCGTCGCTGATGCGGTTGATGCGGTGGTCAGTGACTTGACGCCCCGTGCCACCATCACATGTAGAATGCATGTGTTTCTCGCTTCACACTGCAGCTTAGAACCGTCCGACTATATGGTTGTGACCAATTCTATAGTTGGACAAGGTATTGTTAAAATGAGCAAAGATAAACACAGATGAGCATAGGTGAGCATTGTAGAACTGATAGGTTTTCTATCATGCAGAGTTAGTAACAGAGAGTCGGTGGAATCAGGGTACTGCACTCGTATGTATGAACTCGTATGTATGAACTCGTATGTATGAACAACTGTGATATGTATCACATAAGACCCTTATGTGTAAACACGAGTTGAAGCGCGCGATTACTAGCAAATGGCATGCCGTAAATGGTGTGACCTTTCACGGGCCGGACATCTACTGCAACAGCACCCACGGTATCTCCATGGGCAGCATTGGCCAGTATGAAGGCGTCAAGGATTACATAGAGAACGCCTACATCGAGAACGTGATCATGCTGAACGCTGAGGTTTGTCACCAACCTAAAATCTCACAAGTGCAATTTCTAGGACGGTGCCCGTCTTGAGGCATGGGCTGGCCCAACCGCCGGCTACGGATACATCAAGAACGTCACCTTCAAGAACTTCTACGCTGACAACACTGCTTGGCCCATCGTTCTCGATGCTTGCTACTTCAATGTCAAGCCGGAGATCTGCTCTCAGTATCCATCCAGGGTCGACATCCACGACATCGTCTTCAAGAACTTCATCGGCATGTCGAGCGGCAAGAACGGACGCCCGGTCGCCAAGCTTACTTGCAGCCCCAACGCTGTCTGTGACAACATCAATCTGAGCGAGATCGACCTTCACAGCCCAAAGGGCGAGGCGGTGATCATTTGCGATGGTATCTCTGACGTCGGAGTTCCCTGCGTGCCCTTGACCGAGGCCAGGAAGAGAGGCCTCGTGTTGTAATTGCAGAAGACTGGTCATTAATCATGGCATGAAAGAGGTATTGCGCAAGTAAAGAAAACGGACTACAAGTTTCGTAGTCTATAATAATATAGTAACAACAGAATTTATCCCTTCCGTACTCTGATCCCTATTTGTCCGGGCAAAGCCATAACAAAACTTGTGACTGAAATCGCATACAGCTGGCTGGCCTTGAACTAGTTCCGTTCCTGTCCAGCTTGCCGTGATCCAGAGGTGCCAGCTGCGAAAAACAAAAAATAGTAAAAAATTAACAAAGATACCCATCTAAATTATCAGTTTCAAACGAAGCTGTCAACACCGATCCACTTCCATGTGCTTTTACTGATCGATGATCCACTGGGGCGTCCATTGATGCGAACCCCTTTTGGCCAACTTTTCTTCTCCGGCCGCAACCTCAGCCACCTCCAGCATCTCCTCTTCTTCCTTGTCCCTCGCCATCTCAATGGCCTCATTGGCTAGCTGCTCCTCCCACTCCTTATCGTCTTCAATAACTTTATCCCTGCGATCTTGTTCCCACTGCTTCTCCATCTCGAGCAGCTCAGCCTGGCGATCTTCTCTGCCCCTCTGGCGCTGAGCCTTGCGCTCCGCTCTCTTCCTCGCTCCACCCTCCTTTAGCTCCATAAGCCGGTCCTGTCTCCACTCCTCAAACTGAGCCTTCATCTCCTTCTTGCGCTGCGCCTTCCTAGCATCCCAAGCAGCTTTGCGCTCTTTCCCGCGCAGTATCTCTTCGCGCTCCTCCTGCTTCTCATCCTGCTTGTCCTGCTTCTTCTTCTCCTTCTGCTCCTTTTCCCATTGCTTCAACCTCTCCTTCTGGATCTGCTTCTCCAGCTTCCTCTCCATCTTCCCCTCCTCCTTTTGGATCTTGCGCTCCTTGTCAGCAGCCTTCCATCTACTCTTCTCAATATCCGCCTTAACCCTCTCCCGCTCCTTCTTCAACCTCCCATTTCTCCGCTTCTCCTCCTTCTGCTCCTCCGTCTCCAAGTATCTGCACCCCTTCCAGACCATGAAGCTGCCAAAGCCTCCTTCGCGGGCAGGGTGCCAAAAGCCATCCTCGACATCAGTACAGGCCCAATTCTTGCTTTTCCGAATCGACGTCTCTTTCCCAACGCCCCTGCAGTCACTCGTCTCGTATAAGCGCGCATAAGGGCGTTCAGGGCTCTCGCCGATGATGATGATAGGACCTGCAAGACTGAGCTCGATGCTCTGTCCGCGGACGCCCTCGGGGAGGTTCATGCAGCGCGCAGAACAGTACTCGATCTGCAGAAGCTCTGGCGGTGTATCGGTGTCGTTTCCTGGGACGTAGAGCTGCTGTGCGCTGAGGCGGCGGGGGCATTTTGGCTCGGTATATATGACAGCGAGCTGGCCGGGGCCGTTGATGCGGTAGTGAATGTGGCCGGAGGAAGCGGAGAGGACGTCGTCTGTGGTAGTATTGCCGGATTCAGAGTTTTGTACGTCTTTGGTGGCTGGGTAAGGTTGCGAGATGGCGTCGTGGGCGGCTTTGATCGCTGAGGTAAGTGCGAGGGTGAGGAGAGGCACGCTACGGCAGAGAGTTGAGACTCGCATTTTGACTGGTTTTTTAAGACCTTGGTTGTTATAAAATCAGTTGTCTTTGAATGCCAAACAATAGGAATAATATGAAAGATGTCTGGTAGTAAGAAGAATATAGGAAGATGAAAATAAAGGTGAGAAATATGATAGTATCTACTTTTAATAAGTGCCATCTTGACACAAGGCCGGCGCCTGCTGGCGTGAAGGCTAATATTAACTAGATATGATCAGTGAGGTTTCGGCGACGAGCTAGAGTTTAGCCCCTGACTAAAAGTTCATTACTTTCGATATATGCTTCACGCGCTCGGCTTATTGCGGGGATATGACTCAAGTAATTGCAATAAAATAGAATCTGAGGAGTATAAGAGTGGTAATGACGGTGTATCTACTATAATCGTCGTGTATTAGTCTTGCTAAATTTTCTCATTCGTGGAGCTCGACAGAGTTGGAAATTTGAGCGCTGTGGACCTTGGTATTAATGATTTCTTAACACACCTTGGCCAATCTTTGATTCTGACAAGCCAAATCGTATAAGTGACCTTACTCTAAGTCGTATCCATATCATCGGCCCCAGCCCCTGCCTTCTCGATTTGTTCTATTTTCTCCAATATCCCGTCTTTCCAGATCTGATACTCTTCTCTCTTCCTAGCGCTCAGGTAATCCACGCGTTCCTGCATCATGGTTCCTAGTCCCATAATCGATTCCTCTTCTCCGTCATCGTCTTCATCGGCGTCCTCGTTCTCCGCATAAACCATCGGCTCATCACGTGTTTCTGGCCCTTCGATACCTGAACCGCTCTCAATATTCTCAAACCAGTCCAATCCCACCCACCCCTTCGAGCTTAACTGCATAAGCCAAGCATCCACATCCTTCCCCACAATATCTGTCCATCCTTCCCATCCCTTCCCACCCGCTTCTTCCTTATCAACCTTCCCCACCACCTCCTCATCTACCCTCAAAGCCTTCAGCCCCACAAGAATACTCCGCCGTAGAGCCACATACTCCTTCCCACTAACCTCTTTCCCAGTCAACCTAGTATGCACCAGGACATACACCGCCGCCACCAGCGCCGGAACCTTCTCCTTCTCCTTCCCTTCCCCCTTTTTCGGTTTCGGCGTCGGCAGCGTCAGTACACTCCCCACACCCGCAAGCACATGTGCCGTCGCGCCCCTCGCTTCCATCTTCGCGCACAACCCCCTCACCACAGGCCGTATCCATGCCGCTATCTCGCGACCACGCCCTCCATGTGACAACTCCGACTTGCGACTCTTATTTTGCGGGCGAAACGCGGCTAGCGAGCGCTCCTTTGACGGCGTCGGGCGGCTGGGCAGCGGGAGGCCCGCCGGGGTCGTCGAGGCGGGGTTTGACTTGCGTCGCGCAGGTGTTTTGCTATTGGAGGGCGGAGGCTGTGCATCTTCGAGGCGCTGGACCTTCTTGGGTGTTCGCTGGGGGCGCGCGGCGAGGGCGGAGGAGAGGTAGGTGTAGAGCTTTGTGTAGACGCGTGGGGGGACAGGAGGGCGAGGCTCGATTGGAGGAAGGTTGAGGGTGGATTTCAGGCGCTCGCAGGCGATGTGAGCGCAGACGTAGGCGCGGCCTATTTCTTCATCTTGCTTGAGGTTGCTGGCTACGTTTCGGGATTGCGCGACGAGGGAGGAGGCGAGGTTGATGAGGTCTGAGGGGAGGTCGGTTGTGAGGCGGGGGAGGAGAGATGTGAGGGATTGTTCGATGGAGCGGTTCATTTCAGGTGGGTATTTGAGATTTAGAGGGAGGAGGATATGGTATTATGGGTAATAACCAAATAAATATCAGAGGAAGTGCTGTGGAAATGGTGAGGCTGGTGGTGATACCAAACCGCGATCTACATAGATGCCGCAAGGCTAGTCTAGTCTACATTTGGGGTTCAACAGGCCGGACAGGACAGCGCGATTCTGGAATAAACCGTATTGAGCTATGTTATAAAGATGCTTTGTTGAGGAGTGCATAAGGCCCGTTGATCAACAAAGAATAACGAATATACGAACTAGAGCCAATCAATTGCACCAATTGCTTCGTCGTAGTGTTTTCAAAGGACACCGTAACGACCTCTCAGATTCGCTTTAGAGTTTCTTGGCCATGGCTCCAAGACGCCTTCTCCTCTCCCTGTTAGGGCCTTTACTTCTTCTCTCACAAAGTGCCTATGCCCATGGCGCACACGACGAGCAGCAAGCAGACTGGGCGACACATCATTTGGCTAGTAAATACCCCTTCGTCCTCACTCCCCCCACTACAGCCCCTCCCCCGCGCCTCGTCTCCAGCACCCTTTCTGCAGCCCGTACTTACATACCTTTCTAGACGAGCATCATATCTCTAACTTCGACGGCGGAGCTTTCTTCCAATTACACGATCTCGACGACAACGGGTATTGGGACTTCGACGAGATATACACGACGTATGGGCTCAAGCACGAGAGCACCGACCACATCACGAAAGACCGCAAGGATGGCGTGATCAATGAGGTGTTAAGCCTTCTGGACCGAAACCAGGACGGGCAAGTGACTAAAGAGGAGTGGATGGCGTTTGTCGCAGGTGGGGGAAAGCTTCCCGATTTTATGATGGGGCCGGGACACCATGGAGATGACGAGCATGAGTATGAGATTCATCATTGGGAGAAGTAAGCTTATACCTCTACCAGGTATGGTAAATCTGGACAGGGAGACTGACTAGCACAGATATCATGACGAGAATACCAGAGAAGAAGACCTGACACATCCGGAGGATATTGCGCATTTTAAGAAGCACGACGAGATGGATGCAGAGGCTGATCGGATAGCGAAGTTGGATAGTCAATCCATTGTTCTGGATAATATACCACAGAAATTCAGGATCGCTAACTGATGTTGGCCTGGGAGGGGGAAAGAACTGTATAATTTATGTGGCATACTTGTAATTATGATGTCTAATGTCCAAAGAGAAACCTCGATGTTTCAATATAAATGATGTGAGGAGTATTGAAAGGCAGGAACCGATTATTCTACGATTTGGCAGCCACCTAATGGTGGCTAATCTACATTTAGATCTCATATTAGAGAGAGTTATAACCTGGATTGGCTATCTTGGATGAAAAACGTAAAAAACTATATTCCTTTATGATCATATATGCGTACATTTCATATCCGTTCCAGCGAGGACCCTATTGGGCTCTCTTCTCGATTTGGAAACTCTGGAAACACTAACGCCATTTATACTCAAACAGGGTATTTCTCAACCACATGCCATATGCCAAAGCCAAAACGCCAGTATGCAGGGGCAGACTCCAAAAACTAAGGGTTTAACCGTCGACCAGAACGCTCCTGGTGACGTAAATAACAGTTGTGGTTCAGAGGAAGTATTCGCCAGCGCCACGGCGGCCTGCAGGGACAGCTCGCTGGTCTTCAGGAACGGCCGAGAAGATGGAAAACTTGGGATCGAGGTCCTCTCCGACGTTCATGATGGAGGCGACATTACCGCAGCGGTAGCAGTAATTTGGAGCAGACCAGACGGTAACAACGGACTTCTGCGGGAAATGGTACTGCACGCCGTTAGCATTTGGTTCACGTTCCTGTCAAAGATTGTCATATCATACCTTATAACCCTCGTTTACAAGCTGATGAGCACGGGCAATGAGTTTAAGTCCATTGACCTGGTTGAACTCTGTTGCGACCTTGTCTCCAAACAGCCATCCAGCTCCACGGGGAGAAATGGCCCAGGTTTCCACATCTTCTGGATCACTCCAGACCAGATCACAGAACGCACCCTCGTGAGGAATCTCCTGGGCACGGGCGACGACGCGGATTTGGTCCAGAGTACGGATTTCTGGACTCAGACCTCCGTGAACACACAGAACAGCTCCATCAACAATAGCTGCAAGGATAAGGAAGTCAAAAACTTGACAGCAAGCCTTCCAGACGGACGCATTGCCATATTTTTGTTGGCACTCCTCATAGAAACCGTAGACTTGTGTGATTTGACGAGACTCGTGGTTGCCGCGGACAAGGGTAATGCGGTCGGGGTATCTGTGATAATCAGCATTGCGCCAATTCAGGGTTCGCGAAGCACTTACTTGGCTTTCAAGCACATAAGGAGAGTAAGTGTCTCCAAGGAGAAATAACCGCGGTCGACAAAGTCGCCAAGGAACACAAAGTTCTGCTTTCCTGTGCCAGTAACTTCGTTGGTGTTGTCAGAATGAGCAGCCGAACTTGCTCTTGAACGAGCGCTCCCGGCGGTACGGGGACGGCCCCTTGGCTGCTCCTCAACATCATCCTCTGTACTACTTGCAACGCTGCTCCCGATACCGCTGTCACTGCCAATTTTATCACCGCCGATAGTGGTTGGAGGCTCAATATCGTCAGAGGTGATCATAGTTGTAGGAGCTTGTACATTTGTCTCCCCCGGCATACCACCAGCGACTCGGAAGAGCTCGAGAAGGTCGTAAAACTGCCCGTGGATATCGCCGCAGATTGTGACGGGCGTACGCACGGGTTGGATGTTGGATTCTACGTGAATTTGTCAGTGGCCAAGCAATGATATATCTGAATCAAACTCACCCTCCATAAGGCACTCCTTCACCATCTCACAGAGCTGCTTCATGGCACCCTCTGGTAGGTATCGACATAGCTTGGCTTGCTCCAGCCACTCATCCAGTCCAGCACGGGGGCCAAGTTTGGCCGGGCCTGGCTTGGGAACTCCAGGCGCCATATTGAGAGTAATTGTAAGTGTGTCAGGGAGTTGCTGAGCGTGAACTCGTGGAGTGATATCAACAAGCTCACAGAGGTGCTGTTGATGTGGATCTGCACGCGCGCAATCCGAGAGCGCTACTCGCGCTTCGTCGCTTACAATTCCTTGGTCGACGTACCGCAATCACCACCCCACCACAGCAAAATTGGGTGGAGTTACTGATTGTGGTGCTGCACAGACCAGCGGCGATAACACAAGGTTCTTGGGACGAAATCCGCAACACTGAACAGTTCCAATTAGTGTACGCACTCAAACACTTGAAGATGACTTCTCGGGCTCAGGCAAACGGCGTATTGCCGATACCGGCTTCGCAGACTGCACCAAAAATGTCGAAAGCCTCACAGAACAGGGCAGGCCCTTCGTTGAAAGTTGTCGTTCGACGACTTGCGCCTGCCCTCACGGAGACAGAGTTCATGAAGATAATCGGCGATGAATGGAAGGTTGGAGCAGGGAGAGTAGATTGGTTCTCTTACAAGCCTGGGAAGGTTTCAACAGAGTATGCGCCCGACCATCAACGCTGCTATGTAATGAAGCACCCATACTAACTGCCACAGCCCCTCCAAAGCGTCTCGTCCGTCCCGTGCCTATCTGCATCTCATCAACGAGCCATACCTGACCCAACTGTCTAATCACGTCCGCCAACTCACCTTTGAAGACGCGGCCAAGACTTTCACAAACCCATGCCTCCTTGGCCCCGCCTCCCTCGAATACACATCCTACGCCCGCATCCCAAGTGGAAAACGCCGCACCGATGCACGTCAAGGCACGATCGACCTCGATCCAGAATTCATGGACTTTCTGGAGAGTCTGGCCAACCCAAAATCTACCAAGGGAGAGGATACCGAACCATCTACGAAAGGAGAGAAAGTAACTACAACTCCATTGGTACAATATCTCAAAGATAAGAAGGCAAACAAAAGCAAAGAAGCAGCCGCCGCCAAAGCCGCAAAACAGAGCCGTTTGGAATCCCAGGCTGCCTCTGCGTCCGGCAAATCAAAATCAAAAGAGGGTGCCGCCGACGAACCTCACAAGAAGACCCCCAAAGATGGGAAGAGGGAGAGGCTCGTTGAGAAGGCCGCCCGGGAGGCAGTCAGAGTCCTCAACAGGGAAGCATCAAAGGCCACAGGAGCGCAAGCACAGCCAGGCAACGCAGCGCCCACCGAGGCACCGAAGAACCCCCGTGCGGCGACCCGCGAAAGAGGAAGCATCGCCGCAGCAGCACGGATATTACAGCGCGACCTCGGCCTGAGCCCAGTGAACGCGCATCGCCGCGCCAAAGTAGAAGCCGGAGCTGCCGCGAAGAGCGAAGCAGCAGCCGCGTCCGCACCACAAGGGCCGAAAGCCGGACCATCAAACGCAGGCGGCGGAGGCAAGGGTAAAGGGCGAGTGGAGAACAACAAGGCGAAGGAGCCCACTCCAGCAATCACACTATTGAAGAAGCCAGTCGAGCCCGCAGCTGCAGCACCACCAGCTTCTTCAGCTTCACCAAAACCAGCAGCTGGTACATCCGCACCCCCCTCAACATCTCGCCAGACAGCCTCAGCATCGCAACCCAACCCCCCCAGCGCCCCCTCAGGCCGCAAACCAGCGCCCCCCCCCGTCCCCACCGCAGGCGCCACCCGCGCCTTCGTCAAGCACGCCAACCCCTCGCAAGGCGTCACAGAGCCGCTCCTCCGCGAAGCCATGACCGTCTTCGGCGCGGTGACGAACGTCGAGATCGATAAGCGGAAGGGCTTCGCGTATGTGGATTTCGCGGATACGGAGGGGTTGCGTAAGGCGGTTGCGGCGAACCCGACGAAGATCGCGCAGGGGACGGTGGTGGTGCTCGAGAGGAAGGATACGAAGCCTGCGAGGGAGGCGCCGGCGGTGGGGGCGAGGGGTGGGTTTGGTGGTGGTGGTGGGAGGGGTGGGAGGAGTGTGAGGAGGGGGAGGGGAGGGAGGGGGGCGGGTGGTGGTGGAGGAGGAGGGGGTGGAGCAGCGGCGGAGAGGTCGGCTGGGGCGAGTGCGTCGGCTGCACCTGCGGCTCCTACGGGACCGGCAGCGGCGAAGTGATATTCTGGACTGGCCGTGTTGGGTTGAGCTGGCGGGACTGTGAGACACATCGTAGTCATTGATGTCTCGGCGAAGCTCAGCGAAGCTCTGCGACGCTTGTTAATAATGATAGAACTACACGAAGAATATAATAGCTATTCCTCATTGAAGTATGAAGTTCTTCACGGCATGGGACTCAATTAATAAGCTTACAGTTTCGACCCAGGGTCGCTCCGATATAATACCTCTGCTACACTTACTGATTTCTAGCTTCCGATCGTATTCCTATATAAAGCTTCCACTACCACCCCAACCAGTTCTCACGCCATCCACCAACCTTTTTCTTCTCCGTAGACACAGTCCTGGACCAACATATAGCGAGGGATTGAGGAGACCAGGAGTTGGTTGTTGGGTTGGGAGTAGCTCGCATTACGAGGAGTCCAGTTGCTGTCGCTTCACATTCTCACCACCGTGTACTTCCTGTCACCGCAGAATTCCTGATGTTGCTTGTTCCCTCTACCGCTCGTTGTTGTTGCCGTTGTCATTACTGTTGTCATTGCCACGCATAACTCAACGATAGGACCTCCATATGATGAAACAAAACACCCGTAAGAAAACCCACAGCACGCAGCTCTATTCGGTGTTTTTTGAGCTCACCGAGGCATTGTCCCCTTGGTACAGCTACCAGCAGCACATGAGAGACTCGATAAGTTGGCTTTACATGGTAGAAAATCGTCTCCTGTGTAAAATTTACCATTACGAAGGCTTCTGAGACTTTTAAAATAGAGGTTGAACAAACAAGCATGACCCTGAAAGATAGCAATAAACCATCACATACAGAGTCAAATCATGTCCATTCATTCTTCATCTGACAACCCTCAACCTAGCTAACTCCTCTCTCCAATCATTCTGATCATAACGCATCCACATCCGTCATCTCATCCCCTCCGCCACCCCCCCTTCCCGTCCACCCAGCTTTTTATCCCGCCTATCTACTCGGACAAGCCACCCCTCCAACCACCCACCGCCCCAGCACCACCAAAAGCCACACGCAAAAAAAGCAGCGCAAAAACCCCCCAATCCTCAACGAAACCACCAAAGCCACGCCCCATCAAAACAACAAATACAAAAAAAAAACGCCATAATGCAATAACACAAAAAAAACACCCAATCAAGCCCGGGCCTTTGGGCGCCAAAATACAAATTGAAGGGAGTGAGAGTGTGAGAGGAAGAGAAATGTGGGACGCGCTGTCTAATTCCATTGAGAGACGCCGGTCCGGGTGATAAAATCAAATGATGCCAAATGACGCGAAAAGGAGTGAATGTAGGGAGTGCTGGTGCCTTGGGTGGTGGTGAGGGGCGGGCATTGGGGATGCGCTCCTGTGTCGTCCGGAAGGCCCAAGGCAATCGGCAACCCCAGCAGGTCGGTGAATAATCGTAGTAGTAGTAGCAAGGGTCCAAGGGAACCGTGACTGCAGTCTAGTCCGAGCAGGCGAAGATACGCCCATTTCTAGTCCCTCCCATCATATCTGCCGTTATTCAAATCCACATGCTGCCCCACCTCCTCATCATGATGCAGCGTAATGCTATTAAACTCCTCAAACGGATCCACCACATCCTTCCCCGGCGTCGGCAGTCCCGAATCAAGCGGCACACCCTTAGGCAGCCCATTCGCGCCCAGCGCATCCTGATTACGCCCCGTGATATCGACGCTCTCCGACTCCTTGACGTTGCGGAAATTGACCGTGTCAATCGCGCGCCCTTGGTGCGGGATCATGGGGGGCTTCATGTGCCGGATCAGAGCCCACTGCGTGGTGCGGAAGAAGGGGTGGGCTTTGACGTCTGAGGCGCCAGCGCGGGCGCCGAGACGGCGGTTCTCGTCTTTGATGAGGAGCTTGCGGATGAGGGGTTTGCAGAGGCTGGGGTGGGGGGTTAGTTGGATTGCTATGGACGCCAGGGATGGGTTGGGGTTGGTTGGGGGCTTACTTGGAAATTTGGGGGTTTCCGGCCCCCTCGGGGAAGGGGACGTCGTCGCGCAGGATGTTGGCGAAGGTTGCGTTGCGGTTCTTGCCCTTGAAGGGGGTGGTGCCGTATAACATCTCGTAGACGAGGATGCCGAGGGTCCACCAGTCGACGGCGCTGGTGTGGCCGCATCCCTTGATGACTTCTGGGGCAATGTACTCTTCGGTGCCGACGAAGGAGTTGGTACGGAAATTTGCGATACAGGATTTCGTGTCGATGGTCGGTAGGGAGTTCGTGTTGGTTCCGTTGCGGCCAATAATCATAGTCGGTTTCCCTCCTGGGTCTGACTGTTTTGATAGATCGAAATCAGACAACATTATGTGGCCTGACTGATGAAGTAGGATGTCTGTAGTCTGTTAATATAGGTCTCGCCTTAACTGTAGACAATATACTTACTTTCTGGCTTCAGATCTCTGTAGATGAAGCCCATCAGATGCAGGTACTCCAATGCAGCTGTAACCTCTGCGGCATAAAACCTAGCATCATCTTCTGGTATACACTTTCCAGGGCGAGTCTGTAATGCTCTAAAGAACTCTCCACCACTGCAATATTCCATGCACAAGTATAAGTGATCCTCAGACTGGAAAGAATGATATAGCGTGACGATAAATGGATGGTTGCTCGTCGCAAGAATCTCTTGCTCAGCAAGAGCTCTCTTAATCTTATTCCTCTTGATCATCTCCTTCTTGCTCAGGACTGTAATATGTTAGAAATGTATCACAACGATCATATAGAGGCACATACCCTTCATCGCATAGAGCCTTGAGCTCTTCTTCTCCCTCACCAGGTAAACCTTCCCCACATCTCCCTTCCCAATCAATTTGATTTTATCGAAACTGCTCGGCGAAACCTCCACATCGCGCACCTTGATCGAGTTGGAACTATACGTCCTCCTGAAAGCAGCCGGAGCCCTTGGTGGCTGCAATTCCCCCAGCTCATCAGCACCTGGTACGGCAAGATTGACAGCCGACTTATCCCCAATTCCCAGTCCTTGAACCGGATTCTTGCCCAACTCCGCTGTATTCGGCCTCTCTGCACTTCCCTTGCCTTTCGAGAACAGTCCCTGCGCATTCGGCGCACTGGCAACCCTCCTCAATTTCCTCGCCAACTCCTCTTTCCCCGCAGCTGTGGCCTGATCGTTCGCTCCCGATGCAGCACTGATGTGTAACGCAGGCGTGCCAGTCGGGCTACTCGGTACGGATCCCTCATTGTGATGTCTGAGGTTTGGCATGCCCTGGTGTTGAAAGTAAGGGTTCGCATGGGCGATGGGGCTGACGCCATCGTCCAGCGGGTGGCCCTCGCTCGCAACGGTCGCTGATCGATTGCGCCCGCTGAAGAACTTGGACTGGCGGAAGCTCTTGCCTTCCTGCTTCGGGGCATCTTTGGCGCCTTCGGTCTTGTCGGACCCCAGCGTATTGATGCGGAAGAAGTTCTTGAGTTTGGTCGGAAAGTGGCTGTTGCCGTTGACGTTCTTGTCGGTCGTCTTGTCGCTCTTGCTGGAGGACATGGGGAGGCCAGAGAAGGTCCGCTTCTCGTTCGATGGAGACCCCGGTGTCGACGTGTTGAAGTGTACGAGGGCGGTCATCACCAAAGAGTATCTGCAGCCGAGTTTAGAGCTGCGTTACTCTATGGTGGTGGTGAGGTTGGAGAGGGGGTTTTCGGTGGGTTGATCGTCGTTCGTTATGTTTCAATGGGTGAGGATGGTTGGTTGCTAATCAGGCCCGGGCTTCTTGGTCCCGGCGCTGGGGAAGGCGGGTGGGGCGGATATGTATTCCAAGGTGGCGCAGACAATATGTATCATTACGAGTCCAGTGGCAACAGTAATACAGGTACGAGAGGTCGGAGTTTGGTTTGGAGTTTTGGTGATAATTTGTACATAAGTTAGACATAACTTACGTACGAATGGGGTGAATTCGATAGTGCGGAGTACAGTAGGAGGAATCTACGAATCTAACTTACGTACCAGCCACGCCATCCTACGATCCTACCTACAAACACTCTACACAAATAAATGGAACCTGTTCAAACGATATACATGCTAAATGAATGAGGTAGTTCCATCACCGAATAAACACAACTTAAATGACTCTGTGATGAGAATGCAAAAGCACAGTAACTAGTCCCTAAGCCCAGCCAAATGTCAACGAGGGTCCTCCATTGGCCAGACCACCTCCTCGTGTCTCAACCGCACGCATCAAGTGATAGATGCTGCCACCACAAACCACAACCTTAAAAACAAATCCCCAACGACCCTCGATGAAAAATCTATAAAAAACTAAAGTAACACTGTCGGTCTCACCAAATCCAGTCCAGCAGGTTCTTTCGGTGCCTCAACAACGACGCAGCCGTGCTAGTCGACGCTCCAATCGCCCCATCCAAGCTCCCCATTGCAGACTCCGTCTCGATGTTCTGCCCAAAGGCATCACTGTTGTTGTGTACCACTAGCAACCCCTCCTCAAGTCCCTCCCCAGGCTCATACCGACCGTTTGGCCCCCTGAACAGCTTCGCCTTCGGCAACACAATAACGTGTCGCTGAACCTCCAGTGCCTCCCTCAGCAGCTCTATCGCGCCATCATCAGAGTAGTCGTTGAACGCAAAGGCTTTCATATTAGCAAACTTGACAGACTGAGAAAACCTCGCAGGCTTGCTCGCGGATGCCAGGTGCTTGAGCGCGGCGAACTGGAGGCGATTGGCAATCTTGGCCCCCCCAATGGCCTGAACAAAGATAGATGGCGGGTCAGAGGTGTATATGTACCCCTGGGGGCAGGCGACTTCCAAGGCGGATAACTCATTTCGGAGCTGGTGCACAGCCGTATTATAGAGGAACTCTAGCGACACGACGACCTTGTTCGATGCCCCAAGTGCCGAAAATACATTCTGGAAATCCACAGGCGACGAATAACCGTCTCGAATATGGCGTTCGAGGAAATTCAGTGTCGCCGCGTCACTGAGTGCATTCTCTACCACCGCCTTCAAAGGCGGCAGCCTCTGCGAACCCACCAGATGCGCAACCAAATGACTCTTCAACCCATCCTCGTACTCCTCCATCCCCCTCCCCTCCCACTTCTCCTGATCCCCTGAAATCCTCCAATCGGGTCCCAACTCCCTCCCCACTACCTCCCTAACCTCCACCCGACACGCCTCCATCATCACGCTGTTAAACTCAAAATCCATCTGCACCGCCGCACTAACCACCACCCTCCTCGCCTGCAACCTACCATCCAGCAGCGGGAAACCCTCCACGTAATGGCCGCCCGTGTAACGATAATCCCCATGCATGAGCGCGCCAACGAGGGGCGTGACGAAGGTATGCAGCACCCCCTCCATATTAGTGATTACACCCTTCCGGCTGGGAGCGAACTTGATGGCCAGCGCGCTGTCGTTTTTGCGGCGCATGAGGTGCGTGATTAGGGAGTGGGGGACGAAGGAGGACGCGCTGATTATGGGGGCGGGGGACGTTTCAGGGGTGGCGAGGTAGGCGGCGCGGGGTTCGATGCCGCAGCGGGGACGGACGCTGGTGGGGACGAGGGGGTAGGAGGAGCCGTTGAAGCGGAGGGAGGCGAGGGATGGTTGTTTTAAGCCTGAGGGCGTGAGGGATGGTGGTGTTTGATGAGAACCCATCTTGTCTTTTGGAGTGACTGTGTTGGATGTGGTGATTATGGGTGACTAGGCTAGATGTGATAAAGTAACGGTGCTGGATGTGATATATGGTAGTAACTGGGTTGGGTGTGGTGGTTATAAGTTGACTGGGCTAGATGCAATGATTATGAGTGACTAATGATCGTGAAAGACCGCGTCAGAAAGCTACTGGGTTAGAAACCTTTTATCAGCCTCAATCATGAGAGATGTTGTGGTAGGAGCCTAGCCCCGCTGTAAGACGGCGTGGGAATCCTTCACATAAGTAACGGCCACAGGATTCAGGAAAGATAGTTATTGGATGCTTGATATTTCCTGTATATTATTTAGAAATTGAAAAATAATCAAAAGACTTCCCGTAATCAATAGATGGGGGAGAGTGGCTCATATCTGAACACTGCGTTCTGAGCAATTAACAATCCCACCACACTAACCCCGCACAAACACCATGTCGACGACACCAACACCACGAGCTCACAACATCCAAACCAGCTGTCCGATGAACTTCCCATGAACTCCATGCAATTAAACACTAGGAATAAATGAGAAAAAAGAATACAAAAAATACAAAACATACGACACCTGAGTGATTCGAACACTCGCTCCCGAAGGAAATGCCTGACTTCCACGTGATGTAGATAGCAGGGCATCGCGTTAACCACTCCGCCAAAGTGCCCATTTTGATTATACGACAACTAGACCAATATATATACATGGTAAGCGCCAAAGAGGATATGACAGCCAGGAGCTTTGTCGGCGTCGAGAGCTGAATACTCAACATGTCTCACATCTTCATTCATTTCCAAAAACCGGTCATAAGAAGCATCAAGGCTCATTCAGAATGTCACTTTGCTTTCTCGCACCCTGTCGATCACTCACGAGGATTATGTGTACGGCCCGAGGCTTTATTTTTCTTTACTATAAATATAACGACAGGACCACTCGGTGGCAACAACACTCAACGGCACTTACAGCGGTACTCGGCGGTAACAGGAGTTTTGATGGGGGCTTCTTGTTCATTTCAGTATGCAGAATCGAATACAGCAGGCCGAGAGGAGGGATTGTTTTGTCTTCCCAAACCCCACCTCGTCGGCTAGAATGCATCCATGTAGTTTGAGGTCCTCAAGTAGAACTATACGGTCTGTGGTAATGGTTAATAGCATATGTGGCTAACATGTTATCGCTATTGAATCCGAAGCTTCCGCTTCAGTAAGTCAGGTTCAATCAGTGTCCACCGCATCCGGGCCCCTTTCACAGCGGCATATCCAAGGTTATCTTAGAATAAATATTCCAGCATTTTTTCCCATACTCAAACCGTAATATCCCTATCATATCCTATCCAATCTACATTTTGACGATTTCCCATGCACAGCAATGCCAAAGGTATCACGCTAGCTAGTGGAAGCCTCACTATGCAGATACCACGCCATACCAAATCATCCCCATGACTCCTCCCAATATAATAGCCACTGGAGGCGGCACATTGAACCACCTGCCCCCCACAAACGACGTCGCCGTCACAACCACCCACCACGGATCCAACCCCAGCGACGACCCCGACGTAAACTTCTCACTCAAAAACCCCTGCTCCCATAACCTATAAACCGCCGTATAAACCAGTCCCACCGCCGCGGCATTCACGCCTCTCAGCCCCGACGTAAACCATCGATGGCCGCGTAGCACCTTCCATAATCCCATCGTGCCTGTATGCAACACAATTCCCGGGGTAAATATCGCCACGTACCCCATGACAGCGCCCGCAGCGGGGTTCATGTGCGCCGCCGCCGCTAGTGCACCGAGGTAGACTGCGAAATTGAAGTTTGGGCCCGGGAAGGCTTGGCAGATGGCGAGGCCGAGGAGGAAGTCGCGAGGTGAGACCCAGTTCTCGGCGACGACGTATTCGCGCAGGAGGGGAATGACGACGGGGCCGCCGCCAAAGATGATGGTGCCGGCGAGGTAGAGGTTGGAGAAGAGGCTGAAGCCGATGGGAGGGGAGGAGAGGGTACCGCGGAGGACCATAATGGTGATGAAGGTGGTGAAGAAGAGGGCGATGATGAGGGCGCCGAGCTTCCAGGAGAAGACGCGGAACTCGAGGTTGGCGGGGACGGTGCGGGCGGTGTCTTCTTCTGTGGGTTGGTCTTGGGCGTTCTCTGGGGATGATTCTTCTGGAGACGCTCTTCCAGGTGCTCTCCGCAATGTTGCGGAATCCTTGATTGAACCATGCCGGGACTGGGAGACATCCTGTAACTTCACCTCGTCGCTAACTTGCTGTTCCTCGTTGCCAACATTCGACTGATCCCGTGGTCCAAAGACACCTGCTTTGACAGCCTTGACAGCCGTGTGTCCCCATCTATAATCCCAGAGAATTGTAGCGCATCCCCCAAGAATCATCAAGACTGGGAAGTACCAGAGCGCATTATATAGCATCCCCGCGCTGCCGCCTAGGAATACCAATATCCTCGTTAGTTTATCCGTGATGGCCTTCTGAGATAGCTGCACAGCTGCGAGAGCGATGATCCCAACAGTGGCGGCGTTTAGGCCAGAAAGGAGAGCGTAAACTGGTGCAGGTAGGGTATCATTAATCTTGCTCACGCCGACGGCGAGGCCGTATGCACCAATAGCGCCAGGAAGACTGGGGCCTGTTAGCCTTGCTCTTCGGCAACGCCACCCAATTCGCACGCTTACCTCCAGACGAAGAATGATAGAATGCCCGCGACAAAGCCACCGTGGATGAGATTTATGGCGTAGATCATCTTCGTGCTCCCCGGCCCTGGCAGAGCCTGACACAACGAAAATATCTCCTTATACTATGAGAGTGTTTGGTCAGCTGATGAAAAGGGGTGGTTCCGAAAGGGCTCCTCACCATCTGATCATCAATCCATTGATACTTATCCACAAATAAATCCCGAAACTACATTCCAATCAGCTTGGTTCATCTAAATTACAGATAGAAAGTAGATTCCTCACAATTTGAAAATGAACTGCCGGTCCCCCAAAACACGTGAACCCCAGGTACCAGTTCCGGTGCAGCATCTCGCGCACCGGGCCGCCCATCTTGACGGGGTCAACACCGAGATACTGACCAGCCTTCTGCAGGGTCTCCAATATCGAAGACGACATATTGAGACAATCGCTGTAAGCAAAGAATTTTGCCAGACGAGGCGTTGACAATCTAGGTTTTACCAGTCACATAGCTAGTCGTTGTCGTTCCGTTCCTACATCTTGGCTTGGCTCATGGTGGAGATTAGTTACGGCACCCCACCCACGTGCCTCTATCATGACATCGGGGGGGCGATTGCTGGCAACAAAAATTAGGGCAAAAGATCTATATACCCTGCACAACTCCTGTAAAGATTAATATACGCTGTAAATTAAAATAAGATCTATATACCCTATCGCCGTGATACCCGTAGCCCCCAAACCCCCGTATGCGACCTCGCCGTCGCCAACTCCTCCACCGACCCCCTATCCCACCCCCTATTCCTCCGCAACCCCCGTAAACCCCCGTAAACCCCGTACTGCCGTAGCCCCTATTGATGGGGACGACGGAAACGCCGAGAGTTCTGGCCCGGCTCCCCGCAAGTCGAGCATCGACTTCTTACGGGGTCGGGGACAGCAGAAACCACGGCTCCAAGCGGGAGGAGTCCTCCGTGGTCTCGAGTAGCTCGTCGCCCTTGATTCCGCGGGGGCGGCCGAGGAAACAGACCGCTGTTTCCTCGGCCGCCCCCGCGGAACCCGTATCACAGGGGGTTCGCACGGGATGTCCGCAAGAACGGACCATGCGGTTATATCAACCGGCGGCAACGGGTCAAGGTAGGCGGCTCTCCATTGAGCCGCCGACATTGAGACAGGTGTCTCCTACCTGTCGGCCCGTTGCTAATATCAAGGCAACGGCGTGTCCACATGGGATGCCGTTAGCTTGATATTGGCGGCAGGAGCAAGTCCCTGCCGTGATATCAACAAGGTGTACAGCCTGGTTTGGCTGTACAACCCGTGCCGATGTTGTGTTGGAGAGATCTGGACTCGATTGCTTCGAGCCCAGATCCTACTGTCGTTAATGGCCCCTTTAACAAAAGGGGTCGTCACCCGGCCTTCCTGGATGGCCTTCGTGGCGGCCATCCACCTCTTCCCCCGCATCTCCATCTCTCGATGCCATATCGAGTCAAGGAGCTCCATAATCGGGAGCTCCCTATCGAACTTGAGAGTCTTATTTAGACTCTCAACGATATTGCTTGTGTCGTGGGCATATCGACGCCCACGAAACAAGCACTCCACCTACTTCTCGGGCTGGCTTGCCTCAAGGTAGGCAACCGCAGCCGGCTTCACCCTCCGAAGCTCCTCCATCTCAGCGTCGAAGATCGCTTGAGTCCTCGCTCGAGCGATCCTCCAGAAGGCAGGAGAGAGAGCCCGGCCGAAGTCGTCCGCGAAGTTGCCCTTAAGGTGGTGGCAGCACCAAGCTACGGCCACGTTCGGGCCAAGGGCTCTCTCTGCCTCCGTCAGCCCCTTATCTTGGTCCTACACCAAGGTGCTCTCCTCCGTCACAAGCACTGGAATTGCTTAGCGTAAGTGGCAGAGGAACGCAAGGGGTATGTTTTCACCGTTAGCATCAATGCCAACAGCGAGCAACAAGGTAAGAATGAAACGAGCCTTTAAAAAGGTCCCGTCCATAGCAACGAGCGCAGCGAGAGTGCGAATGTCCCCTCTGAAACAGGGGGACAAACGAAGATCCGCCAGAAGCGGTCATGCCGATCTCGTATGAGATCGACATGGACTTCTAGAGACGCTGTCTTAAGAAGCGCGATGTAGGCCGGCAATAGCTGGAAGCTATGCCGTTGTGCGCCTGTATCGTTAGCGAGGAGGCGGAGACGGCACTCTGTGCCCTCTTGTAGTCAAGCTCCTCTGCGAATCGAACGCGAAGGAGCTCAACGATGGCTTTTGGAGTGGTCTCCTTCGTCACATTCAAGTGACGATGCAACGGTGCTTATTGTCTTTGACAATGAGCACCCACAAGCTGTCGCGAGGAGTGGCTCGGCAGCGCCAGCCAAGTTATCCTCCGGGCAGACGAAGATCGCCCGGGTCTGATCCTTGACGGCCCAATTATCCAAGCGGTGATAAGGGCGTCAAGGTCAAGATACTCAGTGCCATCGGTCAGCACTGAGAGTTCAGCGAGGGAGGACATCTCAACTGAAAAGGGGCCTCTTCGGAGGGGGCTTTCAGAATAGGGGGCGATGGCGGGAATGGCGACGGCGAGGTGGCGACAGCGAGGTCGAGGCGGTGAGCCGGCTTGACGGAGGAAATCTATTATAAATAGTTAGCGTCTGGTATATCAATCTTTACAGCGGCTGCGCAGGGTATATAGATCTTTTGCCCCAAAAATTAATGAGGAATTTTCGGGGATGGGTTAATGAATCTTTCCAGATATGCTTATCGACATAATATATGGCACTTAGTTCTTAATCTCTATACTTTTCTGACCCTGCCTTGTAAATTTCGGTGAGTTGCCATTCTTGCTAGACAAGCTTGGACCTTTCATCCATCCTGGCCTCGGATTATTCGTTTTAAGGTGAAATAGGTATTGGTGAAATTAACAGCGAGGAAGAAGATGACGACCTCAGTATCGCAGCTATATATTACTTTACAGTGACCCAAACACAGTTTTTACAGCGTCGAACATATTTCTTCCTTCCAACAACAATACCAACACCACGACCAACCTCTTCAGTGGCCACGATGGCACCAAACAAGATCCATATCTCCTCACTCCTAACAATGCGAATGTGAAATCTAGACACCCACCGACCGTCGTACTCTTCTCACCACCCACTTCTCACCACCCACTTCCCACTACCCCCTTCTCACCACCGACCCCGTCCGCCGCCACGCCTGTCTCGCCACCGCTCATGCCACATGCCGCTACCGCCTCCCCTCCGACGGAGAACCAGAGTATGCTTATGAAACCGTGTAATTTCGAAGATATCCAGCTTGGCAGGACCTCAACAGAAAAGGCACCCTCTCCTTGGAAAGTTGTAGATCGGATAACGCGACAATCTCATCCTTAAAGTAGCGTAGCAAGGTATCAACTACAAAAGGGCCTCTCAACCCTTCGAGGACATCATATCACACCAACAATAACACAGAAATTCACAAGAAAAAACGCCTCAAATTAGCAACTAATCACACTACGCTACTACTATACTCCCCCAATCCCGCCACAAAAAATCCCATCATCCACCAGCAAAGAAAAGCCCCAACTGTAACCCCCCCCAGAAGAAGTCTTCTTTGCCGTGAGGCAGTCCCCTGTAACGATATCTAAATTCCCCCATTTCCCTTCCCTACCGATCCAATCCCAGTGACTCTGCCTTGCCTCGTCCTTGAACTTGCGCGTGCTTTTGTCCATCGATTTCCACTCCTTTCGCTCAAAAAAAAAAGGATACAATCACCAACCCAGCCGCACTCTAAACTCCCCATCTCCAAGAAGGTATATGTCATAAACGTCGTCCGTCACCCCTGTGCCCAAAGGCTGGGGTGAGTGAAAGAAAAAGGGATCAAAAAATAACCCGTCGCTCGCTGAGAAGATGTATGTACGAATTATCCGATCGATCGAGTTATGCGGCGCGGATAAAAGTGAGGACTGGTTGGCGGACGGACGTAGATGCGGTTGATGCGTGACGGCTCATTTGTGCCCCACAGCTAAATCATTCCCCCCTCCCTCATACTCGTCGCCACCTCCCTCGGGTGCCTCTCCACCCGCCTCTCCCCCTGCAACCCACCATCGCTCATCTTTCTCTCTCTCCCGGGCGCACCAAAGCTCATGTTCCTCTCTCCTCCCTGCGCACCCAAGCTCATCTTCCTCCCCTGTCTACCCCCTGGCCCCTCCCACACCTGGGGCGGCAAGCTCTCATACGGACTCACTTCCATCGGCGGACTCATCGTCCTCCCATTCTTCTCATTCGCGCCATTCCTGCCGCGGGACGCGCTGCGCATGCGCTCAGTGGCGCTGCGGATGCGGCCGCTGAGGGAGTTATCGTTTCCCGATCTGCCACGGTTATGGCCCCGTGCGGGCGTATCGAGGGACTGAGCTACGGAGTGGCGCATCATGGACACCGGTGGGCCTCCTGGCTGGGGCACTTGCTGTATAGCTGCCGGTGCCGAAGGAGCAGGAGGTGGCGGTGGTGGAGGCGGGTGCTGGTGGGAGTGAGGAATATGCTTCGGCGAGTGCTTCGGCGAGTGTTCCGGCGAGGCATCCTCATCGTCCATCACGATCTCAATAACACCACTCCCTGAACTCGTTAGGCTAACCCCCGAAACGAGGGAGTTCGTGTCCGCCGCCGCGCCGTAGCGGTACAGCGGCGCTGGTGGTGGAGGAGGGGGTTGCGCAAGATGCATCAACTCCCTGAGGATCGGTGGCGCGGGAGGTGGCGGAGGCGGAGGGGGGATCATGTTGTTGGGCCCCGAGCCAGAGTGCAATGCGGCGTCGATCCCGCCCATACCGTAGGTGCCGTACCCGAGAGTCCCGGGCGTGGCGTCGGTGCTTGGGTTTACCTTGCGGGCTGCCGGGGCATGGGAAGCGCAATAGTCTTGTAAGGGGTTGTTAACGCGGCGTGCGGAGGGGGGTAGGGCGGCGTGGAAAGCCGGGTGGGTCGGGAGGGCCGAGGGGAGAGCGCGCGGGGAGATTGGTTCCTCGGGGATGGGGGCGGACATGCTGCGCGGAGGGATGTGGCGGGGGCCAGCTTGGTAGGTAGTCTTTGGGAGAGGGGTAAATGTTGTCTGTGGGAGGGGTGCGAAGTCCTCAGCGGGGGCGTAGGCCACGGCATTGAGACTGCCCATTGAGAGTTGTGGGATGGGCGAGTAGCTCTCTGGGATCTGTGGGACGTCAGGAATGTCCTTGCCCTCTGGGTCGAATTTCGGGTGCTGCATCGCCCTCGGCGTGGCTGGTAGCCCGATCGCGACGGATGTCGGCGATTGGTGCACAGTAGACTGTGAGCGGCTGTGAGCATGCATGTATGGGGATTCGCGTGGCGATCCGCGCTGCATCTCGGGATCGACGGTTTGACTGCGCGGTGGAAGATCACGGGGTGACGCATACGTCGAGCTGCGCAGGAACTCAGAGCGCGAGTTCGGTCGCGGCAAAGGCGGCGATAGTTGCTCCGGATGCAGGATAGGCGGTGCGGAGGGTCGGCGAGCTAGGGAGCGGCGTCGCTCTTCCAGTTCTCGCGCTGCGGCCTCCTTCTTGAGCTGGCGCTCCGTCTTCATTTGCGACAAGTCACCGACCTTCAAATCCGACGAGGCGCGTGCGTGCGATACGCTGCGGAGCCTACGACGCTGTTGGTCCTCCGGCTTCGTGCTGCTCCGCCCATTCGTATGGCGGCTCGTCGATCTGTCCCTACATCTCTCCGGCGAAGGCTGGCGACTAGACGCACGCTCGCGTTTGCGCGAAGCGCTACGCTGGCGGGAGCGTTGGCGCTCTCTATTCGAGAACGCTGACTTGGTATCATCCAAATCATCCTCATCGCGGCGGTACTTCGCAGCCTCCGAAGACATTGGCAGCGGCGACGACGGGGATCTCATCAGCGACCCATCGCGCGCTTTGCTCCGCCCCCGTCCATCGCGTCCAGTCAGGCTGGCGTCGGGGCTCGCGCGCCGGCTCGCATAGCGGTTTGCAAGTCTGCTTCCCGGTCGACTGTCAGTAAACTTCAGCGGCTCGGGAGACATCCTGCGGATGCGGCTTGAGGATTTGGATCCTGGGCGTGCGGTGGCCTGGCTCCCATCGCGGCCTTTGTTCTTGCCAGACGTTACGGGGCACGACTCTGGCTCATCGCCGAACCCAACAGCACCTAGATCGCGCAAGTCCTCGGGTGACATGGGAACTGGCGAGGTCGGCGAGCGCTTGGCGGGCTTGATGTAACGCACTCCACTCCTTCCACGCTCGAGCGAAGCATCGCGCCCCTTGCCCGTTGCACTGCTGCTACGGCCGCGGGACTTCTTGTCACGACTCGCCTGACGCTCCTGCTTGGCCTTCTGCTTGGCGTAATGAGTGGCGGCATCCAAGCTGCTGATATAGGGGTCCAGACTGCGTCCTGTCATCGGGCTAGCATCCCCAGCCTTGCTATGGCTCTTGTAGCCGCGCGACGACGCACCCGTAGAGCTCACGGACCCCGTAACCGATCTCGCCGAGGGCGTCGCGCGTCTACTTGGCGCCGACAACTCAGGCGTCGTCATATAATCTCCAGTGATGATCGACTCCATTGGCGGCCACTGAATCTGCAATCCATCCGGCTTGCGTCCCCTCGACCCGTTGCGCGCGCGGCTCTCTTGCTTTATCTCCGTGAAGCTGTCCGGGGAGGGCGATGGCAGCGGATTCGCGGTGCGCACCATGCGCTGCATCATGGGGCTTGCGGTGGCAGCGCGCGAGGTAGGTTGGTATGTCGCGGCGCTGAGCTGGATGGTCTCGGGTTGGGAAGACTTGCGTGCGTGCGCGTAGGCGATGGCGTCGTTGGCGGTTTGGTCGCGGGGCGTGGGCATGGTAACTGTGGGCATCTTGATGATTGGAGTTACGTCGGTAGGCATCTCACCAATGGATGGCAACCGATTTCTCTGGTATCCACCGGGTGTAGCCGTTCGCGCTGACGCTGGGGTGTTGAGGGCGCTCTGCTGTCTGGAACGGAGAAATGCCGTTGACGCGTCGCCGCTGGGCGATAGTGCTGACTCTGCGATCGGAGTCCCAACATTACCCATTGGTGTCCTCTCGTCCTCTCCGCCGAAGAATTTGGACTTGGTTGAACCCTTCTCCCCGAATGTTGTTACGAGCTTCAGCGCCGCAGTCTTGGCCATATTGCGCTGTGGGCCGCGCGGAACTACACCCGGTGGCGACAGCGGTGGGCTGAGCATCTCAGGGATACTCGAGGAGAGCGGTGAGAATGTGAGAGATTGCGCGTTGGGCGATGCATACGACGACTCAGCCGGCGACTCTTCCGTACACGAGAAACACCTGATGGCGAGCTGCTGCTGGCTATGCTGGACAGCCCACTCTCCCCATTTACGGAGTAACTGAGTCTGGCGACCCCAATCAGCCGGGTACACCATGCACGTAAGAATGAGCGCCTCCATATAGCACTTGTGCGAGACGTAGATCTCGATGGCATCGTTCTGATCTCCCATTCCAATCATGATCGTTGCCGCCGTGTGCACATCCCCCTTCTCCAGTAGTCGCTGAACGTATGCTCGTGCAACTTTCTGCTGCGACGTCTGTCCGCCAATCCCACTTAGCGCAAGCAACATCCAATCACTCGCCGTCATGGACTCCGAGCTCGTAGCCATGATATCCGTATCAATATCACCCAACCACTTCGTCAGCAACAGCCGATTCGGGGAGCCCATCGGATGGCGACTCAGCTCATCGCGAACGAGATCATCTGCCTCGCCGTTCCACCCAAAGATCGTATTGAGCATCTGGCGCCGCAGCTCGTGGTGAGACATGCCCTTGTTTTGGGGCACCTGCGGGTGTGCGTAGGGAATATCGCTGAGACGGCTCTTGGTGAACTTGAACAGGTCGACGACGATCTTGTCCTCCGGGCTGCGGAGGACCTCCTGGCGCAGCCGTGAGGCGCGCGGGCGAGAGCGGCCGGACATCTGCGAGGAACTCACGCTGCTGACAGAGTAGCTGTCGCGGCTGGAGAGGATGGAGGGCTCGCGGGAGTGCAATGACGACCCTGGCGACATGAGGGTGTGGTCGCTGTAGCCCTTGGAGAGGACGGAGCCGCCATGTCGGCGGGCTGGTCGGGAGCCTGCCGAGGACCGTGACGTCGACGACGCGGCGCTCGATGCGGGGCTTAGGGTTCCGCTCCGGTCAGGGCCATACTGCTGTCGCTCCTCCAGCTTGTCCATCTCCCTCGCTATCCTTGCCAGCGGAGACATGTGATCCTCATCGCTCTCTGAGATATCAGCATTGGTTGGGATCTCCGACAGGGAGCTGGAGCTCGCCACTATTCCCTTCTGTTGCTCCTCTATCGAGACAGGCGGAGAAGGGGGCAAGAGATTTGCCGGGTGCTGGACATTGGCTACCAGCACAGGGGGCGAATTGAGATCGAACTGCTGCGCTGTGTTACTCCGTCCAAGGGTGAATAGGGTAGCCCCTGGTCCGTAGATAGCGATACCCTTCACATGTTCCAGAGTAGGTACAGTCTCATATGTGACATTCTTCGTCCGAACATCCCATGATGATGTCTCTCTATTGTTTCATAAGTCAGCAAACTTGTTTTTTAGGGCGCGCATACAGGTACGCGAATCAAAAAAATGTATGCTCTGCTTACCCCTCGGAGTACTGGATAATGCGACCGTTTTTTGACCAGGCGAGCCAATTCGGACCCGGTATAAAATTCTCGCTCCTCTTGAGAGCTCGGACGACCTTGGCGGAGTCATTGCTTGATGGCGACTTCGCGATGCTCCAGACGCGCAGATCACCATCGTGCGTCTGTGTCGCCAGCATGTCCGATTTTTGCCGTGAGGAGGAGGCGTGCCACGCAAGGGTGACAATTGGAGACGGTGCTCTTGAGGTAGTTAAGTTATGTAGTATGGTAAATCGCGGCTGTAGCGAAGCAATCAATAAGCTTCCATTTTGATAACTGTAAAAGCGTTAGCCATTGTCCCCCAAATCGAACCGGACTACAAACCCTATGGCATAAGTCCGACAATCCGCCGATGGCGCAAGCGCAGTAATTGGAACCTGGTCTATCGTCCTCGCCGAGATATGTTCCGACGTCGACGGTTCGAATAGTATCACATTTCCTTGCGCATTACCTGCCCTTGAATTAGCACAATCGTCCCCGACACGAAAGAGAAGAAAAAACCCACCAAACGCCACATTCCCATTCCGCATCCACGCGGCCACAGACAGCGAATTGTACGACGCAAATCTCGCCACCTCATCACCCGTCATCAAATCCCACACAATGGCCGTCTGCCCAGCGTCATAGCTCAAAACCAGCCTCCCTGCTCCCCTCTCAGACACATTATCCACCGCCAATATCAAAACCTCCTCCTTATGCCTCGAGAAGCGGCGCTCAATGGTCAGAGTATCGTGGTGCGCGCACACCACCGTATTCCCCTGTGCATATAGGAACATGGAGGCGGTGGCGTCGCAGGGCTCAAAATCGCGCGCCAGCTTTGAGTCCGACATGCTGAAGTCGGCCATGGAGGCCGCGCGACCGCCTTTGGAGGAGCGCCCCGAGCCGAGCGACAGCGCGCGGTTGCGCGCGAGCTGCCCGGAGGACATGGCGACGGCGGAAGCGTGCGGGCGGGTCTGCGACGGCGGGTTAGCCGGTGCGGCGGGGTGGGGTGGTGAGGGCCGGCACTGGGAGGTTTGCAGAGGTCGCTGTCGCTGGGGATGGCGAGGGAGCGGCGAGGAGGAGGAGGGAACTCACGGTGGTGCCCGGTCTTCTGGCCGCCTCGCTTGTTGGGCGACTTGTCCTGGAGTGACAGGGCTTTGGATGTGGTCGCCCGCCTCTGTCAGTCGTCACATGGAGTTATTGCCAGGCGTCAGACTCATGCGCTGGCTGCAGATAGAGGTAGTTGGTAGAGTAAAGCGCTGCAGAGAGTCGTCTGCGTTGTAAAGGAGGTGTTTGGAGGGTGGTGAGAAGTTGTTGTTTCTGTGCTGGTGAGTCTTGCGAGAATCGCACAACGTTGAAGAGCCCAGGGATGAGAAAGCAGTCGCCGCAGTAGGCACTAAGAGCCAACGGCGGACCACGACCAGTGTGCGGCTGGGATGGGCCTCCCACTTCGCTCTCGACATCGCTGTCTGAGCAGAGCGGCTACAACAGTGTGCTCTGTGCTGTTAGTGGCAAGCTCTTCGATTGCGTACAGGGAGCACGCACCCGTAGCGGGCTGCTACTCGTCGATAGAGATGAGCCGGACCACATCCGCATAGGTGACAAGGGTAGGGGGGAACATGGGGGTGATGTGTGGGCGTGTACCTCCAGGTACCTACCCCCCCCTCCCGTCAATATTTCTCCCAGTATGGCCAGCTATGCCCTGGACTGTGCATATTATGGCATATTGAGGCGTCAATACTTTGTGTGAGATGATGGAGCCAGACCAGGGCGAGGAGAAGAATCTGCGCAGGCCTTCAATCCGCAATCTTTTGGTGTTGCACGAGAGGGATAAGGGGGGGCGTTGTGTTGTTGGACACGAGTGACGCTAAGCACAGCACCTCAGACACTGTGTACAGCCAGTCCCTGTGGAGGATAGCCACTGTTGGTATCGTCCCCGTCTCACCACTTGAGGCAACGCAGGCAAGATGACCTCGCAGCGTAATGCTCTAAATAAAGACCAGAGGGCATATGGCGCTCACCACTGGCTGAGGTGGCCAGACCAGCCAGAGAAGCCAGACCAGTCAGAGAAGCCAGACCAGCCAGACCAGACAGCCAGACCAGCCAGACCAGAAGCCAGCATGGGCTTCGCACTGTTGGTTGGGACGGCTCCCTGTGGTGGCTTTGGGTGGGTTCACGCAGTTTGGCAGGTTTGGTCTGGTCTGGCTGGTTTGGAGGTTTAGTCGGGTCTGGCTGGTCTGGCTTCTCTGGCTGGTCTGGCTTCTCTGACTGGCCTGGCTTCTCTGGCTGGTCTGGCTTCTCTGACTGGCCTGGCTTCTCTGGCTGGTCTGGCTTCTCTGACTGGCCTGGCTTCTCTGGCTGGTCTGGCTTCTCTGACTGGCCTGGCTTCTCTGGCTGGTCTGGCTTCTCTGGCTGGTCTGGCTTCTCTGGCTTCTCTGGCTGGTCCGAGTACACCTGGACTACTTGGTTGGGTAGCCAGTGAGGGTGAATATCAGAGTTCAGACGAAGCAAGGTGAGACTAGGTAGGGGCCCTGATTGGGTATATGGTGAAAGGTGACGTTCATCTCGAGTCCATAACCAGCCACTCCAGCCATAAGCCATGACGCCTCTAGCGCATCTTCTCTGCGCACAGGTCCTTCAGCAACTTCATTCGCCAACAACCTCTTAACCAGACGTTTCTTGGTTGTCTTGGCGCACATACGACAGGCTCACACCCCAGCACGCCCTGCAGGGGGCGGAGAAGCGCAGCGGGGGTGCGGCGGGGGTGCAGCCGGGGGGCGATAACTGCAGCTCCCGCCCCGCCCCGCCGCTCCGAGGTTCCCATCGCTTAAGCACCTCTGAAGAAGAAATAGCACACTTGTAAGCCAATCAGATAATTCCTTTTTAGCCTTTTTCCATTTTCCGCTGCGATTGAAGCAGAGGGGGCTGGTAAAGGCGCCAACAGCTGTGCGCTGGTTGGTGATGGGTGCGCGGAGTGGGGTACTGGGTACGGGGGACGGACGAGGACGGTGACGGGGACGGGGACGGGGACGGGGACGGGGACGGGGACGGGGACGGGGACGGGGACAGGGGCGGGGGACGTCGTCACACTTTGTCGTCACGCAGCACAATGAGGGGCATCACATCACCGTCACCGCCAGCGCAAGCGATGCTACCCCAGTATCGATGAGGAAGTGATGTAGAGACAACTGTCACAGTCTGAGACGGTGACGGGGATGGGGTGATTTAAAGCCGTGACCGAGACGGCATCATCGTAGAGAGCTCGGTATCATTTGTCGCTCGCCTTTGCCACGAGGAAACAACGACACTTCTCCGCCTCCTTGCTTCCATATCGCCTCCTCCCTTCCATATCGCCGCCTTCCTTCCATATCGCCTCCTCCCTTCCATATCGCCTCCTTCCTTCCATATCGCCTCCTTTGCTGCTAATATTAGTTGTGCTCAACTGCCCTGAGCACAAGGTAGGGTCTACCCCTTCCCATCTCCGATATGCCGTGGTCGACCATTGTCTCCCCGGTCCCATCTACGCATCCCGCGGCCCACCGCATCGCTGCTGTACCGCTGCTGTACCGGACGGATCTCGTACATTCACCTACCCGTGCCGCCCGAGCGTCCGAGAAGAAAATGCCCGTGCATATAGGCGGTATAACACTATAACACTCAGTTCCCCCGCAAGCAAGGGATGGCCTGTAACCAAACACCGTCGCTTGTTTGGGGTTCACAGCCGGCGGCTGTAAATGATAGCTTGTGAGCAGGGGAACTGGAAATGCAGTGATCATGAGAGAGGGAGTTTTGACAAGACGGCAAGTTGGAGAACCCTCCCAACGGTTCTCAGCTATCAAAACCAGCCACAGCCGGGGAGAGACAAAAACATCCCGTGGCTCCCCTCCAAGAGTACCGTACCCCATTCCCATCACCCAAGTTTTCCCACCCATCCCATACCCCCCCTTCATCTGATCCCTCCTCCAACATCCATGTAAGCCCAACCACCCGTCACCCATCACCCATCACCCATCACCCATCACCCATCACCCATCACCCATCACCCATCACCCGTCACCCGTCACCCATCACCCATCACCCATCACCCATCACCCGTCACCCGTCACCCGTCACCCATCACCCATCACCCATCATTCACCCCGCGCTCACGGCGCCAATCTCCTGCCCATGCCCATCACTCCTTCGCTCAACAGCATGCACGCCGCCGCTCAGCATAAGGATCTGCAATGTTGTGGGCTAGGAGTATGTCCTGTGCGTCATTCCCCGCGTTGGGGTGATGGATGACCGTTGATGAGGCAAGGCGATATCTGTGAGACGGACGAGTGAGATAGCGTTCGAAGCGATAGACCGCTGACGATGAGATGCGACACGAGCCGCCCACCCACCGGCGCGATCGCAGATAGTGCACAGGCGGGCGGGGAAATGGAGGGGGCGGAAGGGCGAGGATGGTGCGAGGTGTATGGCGGGATCGTGGATAATGATAAGATGTGGTATCGGGGTTATTTTTGGATCGCACTTGCTCTCGGTGTTAGGGATTGGTTTGATGGGATATCCGGCTCGGTGTTGTGTCTCGATTGGGATGTCGTGGCAAGAGGGTCTGGTTGGGTTGATGCATCGTCTTACTATGGTACTCTCACAGCCCATGCCGAATCCCCTTTCTCCTCCATCGACTATCGAACACTCCCTTGACTGAGGATTAGTATCAACAATTTTTAGCTAGTAGAATTTATCCCTTCGGCTCTATTTATAACTGTCTCCCCCCTGCCCTTTCTCCCTTCTCACCCCTCCGTTTCCCCCTTTTCTCCCATCCCGCATTCTTCGTGCCATTTCCCCTATCTATCTCCATTATCCCTTTCTTCATCCCATACCCCCTATGCTACACGCCTTCGGCCTTCGCTATTCCTACAGAACTCCTTCCCCCTCCTTCCCCGCGCCACCAACACCATCCTGCAACAATCATGCACGCCTCGGTCCCTTGCGTCGCGAGCGGCAGCCGCTCCCTTGTCGCTTTGCTGGATGGGGGACAGGCGCCACCCACGCACACATTCGCACTCCTTACCATATGTGCTGTACAAACCTTGGTCAGTGCTGGGTTGTGAAGACACCCTCAGCTCGTTGGCGGCTTGGGTGCATTCCTATTGAATACCACCTGACATAGAACCGGTTCGGTGCGCTGGAAATAGGTTTGTGGCGGCCAGTGGCCGTGTGCTCGGGATGGGGATGTGTAATACAGATGCAGACGCACAGCTTTGGATGTAGGTGAGTGGCAGAACTCGCGGAACTCTTAGATCCTGCGCTGCCTTGCTGGCTGAGATGGGATATCGGTGTTGTAGACTCGCAACCCCATATTCCCCTCTATCGTCCAGAAATATATCACCTAGCAGATATTCACACACGCATGCACATAGCCTCTTGCTGAATCCTAAGTCCATCTTTGTACCCCTCAGCTCTCCCTGCATCAGACACCGAATTTGAATGTCTAATACTCACAATCGGCTGGGTATAAAGTAGTGCAGTTCTAACCACCCCTTTCCCCCTTCCAACACTCCCTTTCACCTTCGACCATAATAGACAGGTCAGTTCGGCCCCCATAACGAGGTCTACTGCATTACCAAGATCTGTCGTCAACTCGTCCCGTTGAATAGCAACTTTAGCGGAACACTACATCGTTTTGCTGTTATTCTACTTATTAAATTTAACGTACCAATTATGACTCAATCACATTCTCCACGAATTGTGCACAGTGTTCGGCGGATATGTATCCGGGTAGTATCCGTGATTCCCACGGGTAGGGTATATACCCGGCCACTTTCTTACGGGTAGAGTAGGTATATATCCGGATATATGAGGCTAAATGGAGTATATAAAAATGAAGCTTTTGGTAATAGTAATAACCTAACCTAACCTAACCTAACCCCTATTCGTGTGCCCCTATTCGTATGCCTCATCGTCAGCATCATCGCCATCACTGTCAGCCTCTTGTATCCGACCCCAATTCCGTAAGCAAAGTAAATATCTAATCGTCGGCGGTGATAACCTATTCCGCTTTGTGTAATAATATCACTACCATTACTAAATACCCGTTCTGATGCTGCGGATGTTGCTGGAATTGCTAAATGGTCACGAGCAATACAGGCAATAACTGGATATTGGTATTGCTTTGCGCACTAATATTTGAGAATATCAGTGTGCTCACCAGGCCGTGGTTCAAGCATCCACCGCCTCCATTCTGGCTCAATGCTAAGCCCTCTGACGCAAATAGGTCTCCGTCAGAATCAGGCTCTTGATCTATTGTAGTTGTAGTACCTATTGCTTCCGCAAGGGCTGTTTCACGATTGATACGCTCTGTATCAAGGTGATACTCTCGCTTTTGGTATGTCCTACAGACGTCTTCGAATTGTGCCCTTGCTCGTGATCTTCGTGTATCATCTATAGTATTTGGATATAACCTTTTGAATACTGTATGATTCATTCGTGGGTCGCAAATTGTAGCAACAGCTGAGTGCTTACACTGCTGATTCGTCGTAAGAGTATAATACTCATTAAGCTTTTGAAGCGCAGCTCCGCATGCTAGTCCAATTGCAGAGCTTTTACCAAGATCTTCTTGTATCGATATAACTTTATTTATCATCTTTAAGTAGAGGGATAGTAAAGTTAAGGGTTGGATATGAATCGCTTTGTAGCCGTCTCGATGGCTTTAAGAATACCAAGAATAATTGTTCAAGAGCTTTAATAATAGCCCAATCATTTCATACTAGTATCAAGCTTTTGTGTAGTACACACTATAGTAATCGGTATTCGAAGCTTTATAGCAGTTTCAAGCATATAGTACGTTGAATTCTAGCGTATAGGCATATCATGTGATAATTGGCATGGCTTTTAGCCTACGGCCTTTATCTGCTTCTGTAAAGCATCCTTCTATGCTCGTTAGTTCCGAAACACATAAATGTGTCTTCGTAGCTTTTCAAGGGTAGCTGATACTTTAGTAGAAGAGCTATCTATACGCTACGGAATCCGGGCAAGACCTTGCTCACACTAGTATGCTTCTGTTTCTGTATTTTCAAGCTCTTAAGAGCAGCTTGAACTACAAGATTAATGATATGTGTAATACACCAGACGTCCCCTTCTTTAACAGTAAACGTCTAAGGTTGTTGAATAGACGTCTGGCATTTACTAGCCAATTTCTCAAATTCCAAAAGCATTGTAGTATTAGCCGAGGCATTATCTTATGTACAAGTAAAGATGGCACCTGTGATTTGGAAGCTATCTGTTACTGCTGCTAATTCTTAAGAGATATTCGCCGCTATGAATTGGTTCTTGAAGGTGGATTACATCGAGTAATACACACCGGTGCTGCCACTTCGCATTAATCCAATGATCTGTAACAGCAGTGTACTCTATATAGTTTCGTGCAGTCCATGTATCTGATGTGATAGATATCCGGCCGCCATAGGTAATATAAGACTAGAGTTCTATTTGTAATAAGCCTCGGTGATGTGAGAATTGCCGCTATAGCTCTTTGGATAGCGTTCGTGACGAGATTAACAAAGTAGTTGGGCTTAAGAATTGTACTAATTGATGAAACGAATAGCTCTTAATAAGTCGTAAGGAGAGGTTATTTGATATAACAAATGAGAGTAATAACTCTCGGTATTTCGCTCTACTATTTGATGCTTGAATAGGCTGCATTTGCTAGTTCCGTGGCTTAAAGAACGACGATGCACTACTCGATAGGCTTGACGGTGTATTCTTATGACTTTTCGTTGTATATTCTACCGTTGGATGCTTCTAGGTATAGTGCTTCCAACGCTTGGCTGCTCTTGGCATATATCTGGATATATACTCTAGAGTATCCGGATACGCCGGATACTCTTCAAATATTAAAGGGTAGGTATATACTCGAGGATATACCCGGATACTACGGGTATATTAGTATCCGTGCCGAAACACTGATTGTGCAAAATCCCGCCCCATATTTATGTTTCTTTCATACATCTCCCACTTTTGCCTCGTCTTTTCGCCCTCTTCTGTGGCGAGTCTCCTTTCCACCGTAGCAAGCTCTTCTGTACTTACGAGGCTACGCCATGGATACCAGTAATGCGAGAACGCTGTCAAATGACAGTATTTACTACATAAGTTCAACGTCTCCAGCCGAGGGATATCTCATAATGCAAAGCCATAGCATCGGATTAATAACCTTTCTGGGGCATAGGAAGGTCGCTGGGTAATATACCGAGCATCTAGTACTATGTCATGAGGCCCTATTCTGACCTTGACCTTTCTTGCCGGGAGTATTTCCTGGAGCGAGCTATTTTCATCGGACGCCTGAAGATATTCGCAGACGCTTATGATCTCGTGGTGAGCTAGAAGGGGCCTAAATTCAGGTAAAAGTTCGTCTAGACGCAAGTTTATAATCCTGTCTGTATCAGAACGTGGCCAAGCAGCCAATCAAGAGTTTTGTGCAGCCCGCTTGAAGTCGTAGAATAGCTGCAAACGCCAGAAGGCACGAAAAACAATTTCTCTACCCAAGATGTTGCGCCCATGTATCGCGTTTCACAGGGGGTACTATTAGCAAGATGGCGCCAACCAGGTACCATGAGGTCATACGGGCCAGGCTATGTAGGGATCGGAGGTCGGGCACAAGTTTGGTGATTTGCAATAAGACTTCCGCTGGCATTGAAGTGAAGGATACTGAATGTCTTTCCCCATCCATGGCGTGTATTCGTCTTAACCCTCTGAGGGAATTTTGGGGTGGAAGCGGCTAAGCGTTGCACAATGAGCGTAGTAGGTGCAAGAATTTTAAGAGGATGGTAGAGAGGGGCATAGTTAGAGGGGAGAGTGGCCGTCCATCACTAGCTAATTACCAGAGTTAAGGCACTCCTCTTGAATCTAAAAACTAAAACCCCGTTGTCCTAATCCTTAACGACTCTTTGCAGAAATCTTCTAGAAGCCATGATACGAAAGTGACACTAACAGTGCTCTAATATTAATAGAGACTGAGAATCAAGACATAAGTCCCGTCGCAAGGCTGTCGCAGGCTTGCGACCTGTAATATCCATAGTCCACCATGTCCTCCCACCTCTCCCACCTCTCTCAATTCGACCACACAAAGATCCAACCTGGTATCTGGTCAGAGATGTGTCCCGAAGCAAAAAGTGTGGAGGGTTGAGCGAATCATTGGAAGGGCGCATTTGGCGAAGTTAGTTTGGAGGTTCTCATGGAGGGGAGTGAGCAGAGGGCAGTGAAGCGTCTGTGGACAAGCGGATCGACACTGAAAAGAGAATATCAAAGGGAGCTTGAGGCCTAGTGGAGTTCTCGAAATTGAAATACAAAGAGGCCGCCGTGTTTGTGGAATTCTTAGGCTGGTTCGACGATTCTGACAGCGTATATTTGGCTATGGAATACATTCCCCTAGGTGATCTTGAGCACAATGTGCCTTCGAGGTCTAGACAATTAATGGAATCAGAAATCAGGCTCATCACCTCTCAAATCTTAGAACGTCTGAAGATCATGCACTCGGAATCTTTTGTTCACCGAGATCTGCCCAAGGTAACCGGCTAGCTGACATTATCATGATACACGTGCTGATATCTCCTTAGAATGTTTTAGTATGTAGAACGGGTCCCCAGTGGTGGGTCAAGCTTGCCGATTTTGGATTAACTAAAAGACGCACCGAGGAAACCGCATACCGGACACAAATAGGCACGGACTCATATATGGCGCCTGAGATATTAGATTACGTGCCTCGAGAAGACCTTCACAAGTCTGCATATACAACTGCCGTATATCTATGGATACTGGGATGCATCGTCTATCGGCTGGGAAGTGGAGTTGTTCCGTTTCCACCTGGCCCTTGTATAAATTCTGCGAAAACCCATCCTGATTCCTGTATCAGTCTCTTCAATTGGATCAATCTGGCATAGAATTTATTCGAGGTCTACTTGCCCCAATTCCGCGGGATAGACCGAATGCCCAGCAAGCTCTAGACCATCCTTGGATGCAGATTGGTAAATGAGGGATGGATTTGTTGGTATATTTGTTAACTGGCTTCTAGGCTTAGATCAGAATCCCACAACTGGTCTAGTTCCTTTTAATAACTACGAGTAACGAACTACTTGGGAATCTACTCTTGACACTGAGGGATACGATACTGTGACCCATGCTGGCTTGCAAAGCATATCGGCTACCAAAAGTATCAGCAGCCATGACTCGCAGTCGAGTCTTGGGCCCCTCCCACTACATATGACAAAGGAAATAAGTCAGCCATCTCTGGCTGTAGGACTTGATTGAAGCATGGCTCAGGACCAGTGTTGCCAATAGTGCGGCTTGGCAGTATATTGCTAGGAAATTCCCATATTGTATTGCCACAATATGGCGCTAATAAAGCTTGGCAATACAGTATAATATAAACAATATAAACAATATAACCAATATGGACATCACGTGACAACAATAGTGTAGAATATCACGTGTTTAAGTTACCCCTATTGCTTTGATAGTACTACTTATTATAGTACTATTGTTTTGATAGTACTACTTATTGTAGTACTATCAACGCCTGTTATGATGTTAAGCTATAACTTCACTATTTTGCCCTTCCTTTCTTCTTTCTTCTTTCTTCTACATCGTTACTATATGCAAGATCAGTAAGTACGACAATAGTGTAATGGTGGGTGCACCAGATGTGAGAATCTAGCCACCAAAGGAAGGGATGATTTTACTAAGACAACACACTGTCTTAGTAAAAAGAGCCAAAGGGTCGTAGCTTAGACTATTCCACAACGCAGCAATCAGGTGTATGATATAGTGGAGTGGTTTAGACAAGTTGTAACAGATGTTGAGTCTGAGAACTCAGGGATAAGTCAGAGGTTAGCACCTCACTGACTTTTCAGAAACAAGGAGTAACAAGATCAATGCTTGGAAGCTTGGAAAAGACGTGGAAGTATGTGATAGTCGATTTACTGTATTGTCTGCTTGCCCTTTCTTAAGGAAAGGGCAATCCTATTTATGCCAAAGGAGTGTAGTTCTCTCATTTTCCATGACTTTCCATGACTAACCAGGCTTGGTAAATGTATTAGAAATCAAGTGCGACCCACAACTAGCTTGCTAATCATGTAGCGAATGTAAGAGAATCCCATAGAACCATCTCTTGGGTTCCTAGCCTATAGGAAGTGAAAAGGAGGTCCAAGGTCAGAGTACCTATAGATAAATTATGTCATAACTTAACCAATCTTGTGGGTAACTAAGGAGCGATGACGTGTAATGAATCATAGAGGGTTGTAGAAGCTTCTAGAGCTATCGTTCATGTTCCTAGGCCTCTAGTTGGTAGAGATATGCCATGTGGTAGTATTGGCCCACCCCCTTAAGGAGGAGATTTTCTTAATAACTTGTTCAATGAGTGTTCAAATAATATGCCGTGATGTATGTAGCATAAACAGATGTAGTAGAAGAGTTTGCAGCAATCGTTGAGTAGTATTGCTTCTGTTGTTGGTGTGATAAGCCAAGATATGTATGGTGACTTGTAGGTTTGAGGAGGAGATTTCTAAGTTTGCTCTTGAGTTTGATAGCAAACTGAGTGCAACGAATGTCAGTATGACACTTTGATTACCTCTTATGACCAGTTTCAAGAGGAACTTACCAGGACCTTTGGAGACATCAACGAAACTGCTACAGCAGAAAGAGAGCTACAGAAGCTATGTCAAAAGACCTCTGCTGCTCAGTATACAACAGAATTTAGGAGAATCACTTCTCACTTGACTTGGAATGAAGAAGCAAGGATGAACTCAGCAAAGAAGAACGCCCTACAACACTTCAAACGCTTATAGAGAAAGCTGTCAGACTTGATGATAGGCTTTTTGCAAGAAGAAAGGAGAAGAACTAAGACTGGCATCCAACAAGAAATTTCAACAATTACACCTCTACACCAACTGCTAAGGACTCAGCACCTGAACCTATGGACTTAGACGCCTCTATAAAGAGATCTACAGCAAATCCAGCACCTCAGCCTACAAGAAGCCCTCAAAAACTGAAAAGGGGTAAACTTACTCCTCAAGAAAGAAAACACAGAATGGACAACAACCTTTGTTTATACTGTGGCAAAGGGGGGCACAGAATTCAGGAGTGCTATTCAGCATGGGGGAGTGCTGATTCAAAACATATAGCAGCCTCAGACACAGTCACAGCTGCTATTCCTGAAAAACTTGAAAAATCCCCACCAGGCACAACTTCAACTGAGACTACAACTTCTCCCCTAGACAACAAAGATGTGTTGATGGTGCTTTCTCAGAGTTTCACACACCTGTTAATCCCTATTCAACTCCATTTCAAACAACAGGTGTTATCTACAAGGGCTATGATAGACTCAGGGGCAACAGGCAACTTTATATCTCAAGACCTCATCTTGACACACCAGTTACCTACAATTCCCAAAGGCGCTCCAGAGTTGTTCCGAGTCATTGATGGAACTCCTATCAGTTCAGGTTCCATTACCTGCAACACCCCAGTACTCAAACTTGAGATTCCCCTAGGAAAATCAACATTTTCAGACACCATCTCTTTAGATGTTATACCAATGAAGTACCCAGTCATCCTAGTTCTTCCATGGCTTCAAAGGCATGATCCAACTATCAATTGGAAGCATTTATCACTTGGGTTTAGCTCAAATCCTGAGCTCAATACTGAAAACCCCTTCAAGCCTCAGTTACCCCTATTCAGGTCCAAGACTCAGACTTGTCCCAGATCAAGGATTTTGACCAAACTATGGACGATATATCATCTCTGATATGGGTTAAACCTTTCCAACCTTTCCTGGAGATAGCAGCTACTTCAGATTTGGAGAAATCATCTCAGGAGGTCATTTTGCCTTTAGCATACCAAGACTACCAACATCTTTTTGACAAGGCAAAGACATCAATTCTGCCAAAGCACCAGCCTTATGACCATGAGATACCACTCGCAGAAGGCTCAATGCCTCCCTACGGCCCTATCTACTCTCTATCTGAATTAGAGCTGAAAACTCTCAGAGAATACCTAGATGAGAACCTTAGTTCTGGCTTTATCAGACCTTCTTCCTCACCAGCAGGAGCTCCCATTCTCTTTGTCAAGAAGAAAGATGGCTCCTTGCATCTCTGTGTTGATTATAGGGGCCTTAATGCAGTCACTGTTAAAAACAGATATGCTTTACCCCTTATCCCTGAGCTCATGGATAGGCTCTCTTCAGCAAGGATCTTTACCAAGTTAGATCTCAGGGGAGCTTATAACCTGATACGCATCAAAGAAGGTGATGAGTGGAAGACAGCATTCAGAACACGCTATGGTCATTTTGAATACCAGGTAATGCCTTTTGGGCTTGCCAATGCACCTGCTTCTTTCCAAGCTCTCATGAATGATATTCTAAGACCTTACTTGGATATCTTTGTCGTTGTCTACTTAGACGACATTATTATATACTCTTTAGACACTCAAGAGCATGTTCTACATGTTAGACAAGTCTTAGAGAAGCTATCTCAAGCACAACTCTTTTGCAAACTTGAGAAATGTCTTTTCCATATGTCTCAAGTTGATTTCTTAGGACATAGAATTTCAACAGAAGGCATTCAGATGGACCCTGAAAAGACAAAAGCAGTACTCGGTGTTCCACCCACTTTGCTCGTAGGTGGCGACAGCGATCTGTGCACGTGACAGCGATATGTGCAACACACAAAATGAAAGAAATAAGCCTCATATAGCAACTATGTAACTATATAATTAAATAATAAAATCAATAGAGCTACTATCACTATCTCCACTACTACTGTCGCTACTAATCTCAATGTTACTATCACTATGATCCTTACCATACCGTAAAATTATCACTTTGGATTTTAACCCAACCTTCTTCCGCTCTGCTACCCTCTTCCTCTCAACCCTTCGCTCTTCGATTTCAATTTTCTGTTGTTGCACCTGTAGCTGCTTTACTACTTGCTTTGATTCCTTTGCTACTCTTGCCTCTGCCTTTGCTTGTAATTTTGCTTCCTTCTCCTCACGTAACAGTCGGGCGTCTGATGCATATAACTGCCCCCCCTTCTGTAGCGATTTCCATGCCCTTGCCTTTGCTGTTTTCTGCTCTGCTGACCATAAGGTAACAATGTCAAGCTCGGTCTTATAGAGCTCAGCCCGATGTAAAACAACTGTAGTTCCACGTGCAAATGATTGAAACCCTTCTCTTGACGGTGATGAGAAAGCTGCCTCTACTCTCTTCTGCCAATGTTTAACTGCCTGTATAGTTTGCACACTAGTTTTTGGAGTTGAGATAAGGTCGTACGAAGCAAATGGCTCATAGTCTGGTGTTTGATTCCGGGTCTCTTGTATTTTATCAATTACTAGTGGAGGATTATATGGATATAGTCCTGCATTTCTCCAACCTGATTGAATTGTCCGGACAGTTAAGGATTGCTGTCGGATTTGTGGAAGATCGGAAAGGAACGTACGTAGCTTATACTCATAGTCATAGCTACGTACTGCTTGATCAAGTGCCTTTTGATGGAAGTTCCTTATCCATCATAAAATATCCCAAATTGTGCTGAACCTCCCAATCCTTAATAACCTCTATCACTACAAAAGCTAGATTCTCTCCTGTTTTGTTGCCAGAGACCTCTTTCATACCTGCCATGGTTCTTCTCACCTTTCCATTTGCTCCGACGTAATAAAAGATTATAACAAGTATTGGGAGGCCATTTGTTGATGTCCCACATATCGCAGGAAACGTGTATCTTTGACTGCGCATTCTTGACGTTGTTTTTAACTCTCTTCTTGTGAGCATTAAATTGTCGTTCTACCCATATGCTAATTGTAGAGTGAGCTCGAGGAAGCCAGCATATAGTGTCAGGGTTGATATATTCGAGCAAATCACGGAATTCTTGTCATTCAACGAGTCGCAAAGGTTGGAAGCTCACGGAGATAAATCTGCAGATAGTTAGCATTAAAAAGAGGTGAGGATGACTATCATACCTGGTGTAAAGAAGCTCTAGTCGGTCTGGAACGATGGAATCACCACCAGTTGTCCCCATATTCCTACACTTGAACTGGTGCTCTTCTCCCATCTCGAATTGTCGTTTGAAACCAGCGGCTAGAGCTTGTTGATGTGTAGAGTCACTAGAGGTGACTGGTATTCCTCAGGTCTCCCTTCTTCAATCCATGGGTAGCCAAATGATCCTCTGCAGACCTTGTGCCACCGTTTGTATGGTAGGTCTTCGTACAGTAACCACAGTACCATAATTCCTTTCCTGTAATGTCATCATAGTATCGTTCTTCAATGTTTTCACTCAGCATATGCTGAAAGATCCAGGCCCAGCATTTACCTGCCTTTCCAGCGGGCTCAGGAGGGTCGGCAGGCTCTGAAGGTGCTCTGCGAGTTGTTGGATCCAAATCGATGGGAACTAGAGGTGCTGTATCATTTCCTGCGGGCGGAGGAGCGAAACTTAGATGAACTTGATGTCCCCCTCTTCTTCTAGGGGTTGAAGAGCCTCTAGAGCTGTTGGTGTTGTTGTTTGAATGACGACGAGTTGTTGAAGGAGCCATTTTAGATGTTCTAAAGCCTATACAGTAAAAAAATGATAAGTCGATGCCTCGGATCCACAAAAATATATCGACTTAATGCATATATCGACTTAATGCATATATCGAGTAAATGTATTACACGTGATTAAATTTAAAATTGAAGCTATTTACATAAACCATGAGTCTAATGTCCCCTGCCTTTGTGAATTGGCTTCAAGGAGCCTTAACTGTCTCTCAAAAAGTTCAAAAGAACGTAAGAACGTTGGTGCTTCTGAGGTGTCACTATTCCCAGATTCCGTAAACTCAATCAGAACTTGAATGGCGTTAATCGCAGCTTGTGTAGTTGGACAGGCTGTGAAGAAGGCTCATCCTCTTCCTCATCATCTTGAGTGGTATCTGGGACGTATTGTGACATGATATCCTCAAGAATAGCATCCCCCCCTTGAAAATCCTCCCACCCCTCTAACTCTTGTATATCCTCATCGACTGGATTTAAAAAGCTCGAAAGATCCATAGCGTCATGTACATTCCCAGCTTGTTGTACTTGTTGATAGAGATTGGTAATATCAGGAAGAGGTTGTGAGGGTAGTTAAACTCAGTGTTCGGCACGGATCATGTATGACCTGAGCTGATCCAGATACTGATCCGGATATATCCTATCCGCCATAATTATGATCTATCCGTACGTATATCCGGATCTTACAGATAATGCCAAGAATAGCCAAGAGTAGCCAAGGCCACATAATAGACGTAGAATTGATTCTGTAATACTGGTTCAAATACCATCGTAATGTGACGATTACAGTAAAAATGAGCGACTCAGAATTATCAGATTTGCCGTTAGATCATGAGAGCTATTCTCAAATAGAAGAGCTATCATTACCACATCTACCTGCCCCTATTCAGCCTTCAGTTGAAGCAGTTGACGTATCGATTAATCTACCTCAACATCCAAGGGTAGTACTGCCAGCGACATTGCCGAAGCTCTTCACAAAGGGCTTATATCGTCGGGAATTACTTGATACTCGGCCTCCGACCATAAAAATGATATGCCTACAACCAGGCTGTGGATATTCACTACTGCCGAGTTATCAGTGTGAGCAGGGAGCTGCACAGATTCCAGTAAGCTTTGATAGTAATATTGAAGTTAAGAATACTCTTGGTAAGCTACGAAGACATATCTATGTATTCAGAAATCGAAGCAATGGAAAGATGCTCTTCAAAAGCAGACTATAGCAGCTGGTCTTAAGAAGCTACAACTATCACTCGATATGCCAGTCCAGTGGAACTCAACGTACGAAATGGTTTCAACAGCTATTAAGCTACAGAAAATGGATCTAAGTATGAGAAGGAGGATTGGATAATGCTCCACGCTCTTCAGAATTTCTTCGTTATATTTGTTAAGCCGTCACAAAAGCTACAAGCAAGCTTATATCCAATGCTCAACTTCGCAATTCCTCAGTATCTAAAGATGATAAAGAAGCTTGAGGCTTTACAGAAGGAAGTTGGTATATCATCAACGATCGGCCTAGCTTGTATCGCTGCTCATAAGAAGCTTAATGAGTACTATACGCTTGCTACGAATCAACGATGGAGTCATTCAGGGGTAGCCACAATTTGCGATCCACATATGAATCTTAATGTATTCAACAGTCTTTGGCCAAGCAGTACTGAAGAAGTCAAACGGAATAGGGTTAAGCAGCAGTTCCACGACGTCTTTATTCAATATAGAGACCGCCAATACTATCTTGAAGAAGAGAAAAGGGAAGCTGAGGCTGATTTACCACAATTACCTACAGAACCTGACTCCGACGATAATTTATATCTCTCTCATAGTATTTACCAAGAACCAGAATGGAAGAGCTGGCTTGTTGAGCCCCAGCCAGGTCCAGCAACAGATATCCTCAAATATTGGGCAGCAAAGCAATATCAATATCCAATTATAGCTGCAATTGCTTGAGACCATTTGGCAATTCCTGCAACATCAGCTCCATCAGAACGGGTCTTTAGTAATGGAGCTGATATTCTTACGAAGAAAAGGAACAGGCTCTCTCCTGACTCTCTTCAATATTTACTCTGTTTACGAGATTGGGGTCATATACTAGAGGTTGAAGAAAGTGAAGCCGAAGATGCTGATGACGAGGGGGAAGAGTAGTTATATAAGTTATTTTATCTATTCTATTTTTATATTTTAAGCCTCATTATCCTGAAGATCCGGATATAACCCGTATCTATCCGTCAGGCCTCAGACGGATCATGATCTTACCCGTGAGGGCTCAGGATCAGATCCGGATACGATCCGCCGAACACTGGTTGAACTGGCTTTTGAACAATCGTACTCTTTCGAAAACAGTTATAGATTGTCGAGTTTGTAAGGTCGTGATTCCAGGATCGAAGAAGCCATCGAATAGCAAGTCGTATATTCATCGTTTGGACAGGATCTTCATTCCTTTCAAAAGCGTCAAGGATGTAAAGAAGCCATTGTCGACGGTAATGAGCTTTGACAGAGGCAATGATACCTTGATCTAGGGCTTGAAATCGACTTGTTGCATTTGGAGGAAGCCAGATAACTCGGATATTCGCAGGGGGTGGTGTCGATTTGAGGGCCTTGATATGTGCTGAAAAGTTGTCCATGGTGAGAAGAACCTCCCGTATTGTACCAATACGAGCATAAAAAGCCCTTTGTCACGGTTCACCAAGGCATAGGGTATTATGAATTAAACTCAATCTAGAGAAGAAAGGAAAGAGAAGAGGAGCACTCGAGCAGTGGCTCAATCTATATACAGCTATGTTGTTGTGGAGTAAATTCTCTTTAGCGAGACCAGTTCTGAGAATTCACTCCACAACTGAAAACTTTGCTCCAACCCCGGAAAGCTCCCCACACCCCTGAACCCCCACTCGAGCTGCAAGGCACACTTGATATCGTAACACCCTTAACCATTCTGCCATAATAAACTGATTCATCCAAGCCTTCTTATTCCACCTCCAACCCCTCCCATTGCTATGACGTCGATGTTTCGTAAAGCTTGAGGGCGTTTTCGCCTTGCCAATAAACCAAGGAGGACATCGATCTGGATGTTGTGACGTAGTCGAAATTTCTGTATCCAAGCAATGCTAAGCTCTGGCGAAGGCTTCTCTTGATATTGTGGTAGTTGTGACTAAATTCGCTTTGCCTTCTCTTGTAAGATCTCTGCAGTTGTAAAACCTCCTTTTGAATCGATTCGTTCTTGCCACTCAAAAAGAATAGCCTCAATATCTGGCTAAGCCACTTCTTGTCAACGTATATTCGTATCGTTCCTCTTCCCTATTGTTGGTGTATTAATCGGATCATCAAGGTTGATAAATCGGCTGCTAAGGGATTCCGAGACTGTAGATTGACTAATTCGAATGTTGTACTTCTCAAAAAACCAGGCGATACAATCTTTTTGGGAAGGTCGAGGTGTTTTGTTGACAGTCCATTGTCGAAGAGCACGACGCTGTTCAATCGTCATCGAATTGAGCTTTCTTGAAGGCATTCTATAAGATTCAAAAGATTAGCATAAGTCGATCAACCTATGGACGGCACGAGAGCTCTCTCGTCCCAATATCAAAAGAATAACCTCACCCCCATCACGTGAAATACAAAATATAACTCACCAAACCTACACCCCCAACCCCCTCCAGCAACTCTACCAACCCATCTACCTCTCATCTCCCAACCTCCCAACCCCCAGCACACCGACTCACAATGACCTGCCTGTCCAACAACACATTACCCAGGCAACACAACCCCGTGCCCCCCTCAAGCCCACCCCCATCCGCCTCCCAGCCCAAGCCTTGTCACTGCCAAGGCCTCAAGCCCAGCCCACGTCACTCACCAGCCTACACCCCCCCAACGCCCAACTCATCCCCCTCACGAGCCACCACCAGACACCCACGCCATCCCATCCCATCCCACGCCCAACCAGGCACCCACTCAACAAAGCAGCCCAGCTAACCTCCCCCGATACCGCACGATCGCCAGATCCTCCCGTACGCACGCACGCACGCACACCCCGTTCCTGGCATACGAACGCGCCAAGGTGTGATGGGGTGTGATGACTTCTCTAGTCTGTGTATGGATAGGTGTGAGAAAACGTCATGGACGAGGCAGGCAGGCAAATGAAAATGTGATGTTCATCACGTTTTCTGGATGCCGTGGGATGGTGGTGGGAGGGGAGGAGGAAAGGGTGGGGGCGTGGGGTGTGGGGTGTGGGGTGTGGGGTGTGGGGTATGGGGTATGGGGTGTGGGGTGTGGGGTGTGGGGTGTGGGGTGAGGGAAGAGGGAAGAGGGAAGGAGAGGCTTGGAAAGGCGTGTGGGGGCGTGCGATAACAACCAGACGCTCATGCGTGCTTAATCCTCTGGCCACCACACTCCCTCATCCTCCATCGTCACGTTGCAGGTGTATTTTATGGTTTACTTCCTTTTCCCAACACCTGTTTGGGATGCTCACTCAGGAGTTCCAATATTGTCGGGCAAGGAGATGCGACAGGAGAGTGACAGATAGATGGACAAACCAAGAAACCAAGAAATCAACAAACAAGAAATCAACAAACCAAGGAACCAAGAAATCGACAAACAAGAAATCAACAAACCAAGAAACCAAGAAATCAACAAACAAGAAATCAACAAACAAACCAACAAACCAACAAACCAACAAACATAGCCCCCACGAAATGTAATTCCCAAGAAATACAGAGGATCGAGATCCCATCACCCAAGAAATACAGAGGATCGAGATCCCATCACCCATGAAATACAGAGGATCGAGATCCCATCACCCATGAAATACAGAGGATCGAGATCCCATCACCCATGAAATACAGAGGATCGAGATCCCATCACCCATCACATCACCCATCACCCATCTCATCACGTTACCCCTCCTCCGCCCAGCACCCTTACCTCCCGGCTCACACCCGCTCTCCCCAACTCCGTCGCGATTGAAGTACAACAGCGTACCCCCCCCAAAAAAGTGACCCCCCTCAAAAAGTGACCCCCCCCCAAAAGTGACCCCCCCCCAAAAAGTGACCCCCCCCAAAAAGTGACAGCTCCCCCCGTCTCATCTCAGCGCACACAGAGCCTCCACACCGCATCGCGACGTCGCATCCAAGTGCGCCCTCCCGCTACGTCGGGACGGATGGGTACAGTAACATCACACCAACGCGGTGGTGTGGACTTTGTCAGTTGGTGTACCGGAGATCCTAGCCCGGGTTGTTCGGTTCGGGTTTGGGACGGCGGCGGGGAGATGGGGTGTTGCCGCGGTTGGTGGGTGGGTTGTGGGGATTTGCGTTTTCTCTCCTTTTGTGGGATTGTTTGTGAAGTGCCGTATGCACAGCGGGAAGGCGGCTGCACGCCCGCATGAGTCGTATACTGTACGCTCGATGGTCTGTCATGTCAGGTACGGTAACTCAAATTCGCAAGTTACATGTGGACCACTCATCCGGGGGAGGGAGGAAGGGAGGGAGGAAGGGAGGAAGGGAGGAAGGGAGGAAGGGAGGGAGGAAGGGAGGAAGGGAGGGAGGAAGGGAGGAAGGGAGGGAGGAAGGGAGAGAGGGAGGGAAGGAAGCAAACTCAACCATCTGTCCTGTCCCCTCTCTCGTTACTCATCATCTCCTCTTTCCAAACCAGAGTATGAGGAGTGGAGAAGCCGCGGAGCTCGGGACGGAGCCAAAACCCAACAACCCGTTTACCACCTCCCCTACATACGGCGGCTTTTTTCACTTCCCCGAGGTACGGACAGGCGCTCTCCCGAATTGACAAAAGTTACATGTGGAGCACCCCAGCAGGAAGACAGACCCAACGATCTATCCACGCTCCCTCGGTATTCAGTCTCCCCTGAACTAGACAATTTCCCCCTCTCACCTCCCAAATCCCCAAAGTTAACCTGCCAAGTGGAGCGAAGACGCGAGCAACCCGTCCATTCCCACTCCTTCTCCTTCTCCTTCTCCTTCTCCCGCTCCCTCCCTCCCTTCCCTCGACATTTTCAGAGCCAAACTAGGACCACCCCGAACCCGAGGCAATGGGGAAATTAATTTTCAGTGGGGATTCCGACAAGGGCTCCTTAAATTGGCGTTGTTAGGGGTTCGGTGGATTGGTGTAGGGCCCGGTGTGGTGGGAATTAATTTCTCGTACCGTACTATCGTAGAGTGAGCGGGCCGGGGCGGCAATATCACGGGGGCTGGTACAAATGAATGCATAAGGTATATGTATGTATGTAATACTCTCTTCTCTGGCATTAGCATCACCATAACCCCCCCTGCCCCCGTCAATTCTGCCTCGGTCACAATCCAGTAAAGCCAATCTTCCATCCCCTCCCCTCGGCGCCCAGGGGACCCAGAGAGTGGGTATTCCATCCCCTCCCCTCGACGCCCGGGGGACCCGGAGAGTGGGTATTCCATCCCCACCTTCCTCGTGCACGCATCCGTTTCCAATCCTCGCGTCTCCTCCTCCTTCCTCCTCCCAAGATTCATCACTCCTCAGAATTCGGTTTGGGTTTAAAGGGCCCCCTTCCCGACCTCCGCGGGTGGGGTGGTGGGGCGGGGGAATGGGTCTGGGAGATGGGGGTGGGGGGGATGATTGGCGGTATTGGGCGGGCGGGAGGGAGGAAGGGGATGTACCGTATGGTAGGGGTGTGTGTGTGGGTGGGTGGGGGGGCGGAAAGAGGGGGGGGGTGGAGGAGGAGGAAGTGGCGGAAGGTGTGTATTTTTGGAGAGAGGGAAGGATGGATGGATGGGTGTGTGATGCTACAGTCTGAATTAAGCAAACCCCGTCTCGTCACGTCACGTCTCGGGGATGGATCTGTTTGTTTTACGCGCCTCGCTCCTCGCGCCTCCTACGATCCGATGCCATATGATGCAACAATCCGGATTTCCAGCTGCCACCGCCATCCCAAAGCCAGCTCCAGACCACAATCAAGCACCTCTGCATGTATGTCTGTATGTTTCCGTCCCCCCCTCCGCTCCTCCCTCAAACATCGCCACCCCTCGGTCTCGGCCCATCCTTCAACGCCCAGCTGTCAGTCTCCCCCCGTTGCTTCCCCATCCTCCCGTTCCACCTGAACTGATACAGTTACATCCCGCCACCCCGCCCCGACTAACTATCGACCGTCTGCGTCCGTGTTCCACACGTTGGAAGCTACAGCTCAGATATCCGACCAGCGGTTTCCCGTCTCGACTCGGACACCGGCGGCACCTCGCCAGCGCCGCGGTCCAATTAGAACGGAGAAGAGGAGGGAGGCGGTCTGTTCACCGCCCGCCCGACTACTGCAACCCAAGAAGGTCCAGCGATCTGGGTGCAGCGGAGATTACGATACGTACTGGGTGGGTGGAGTCGAGCGACGGAAACGGAGGCGGGATGTGGGCGGGGGGGGCATCCCGTCACTCCAATATCCATCCCCATCGCAGCTTCTCCCCCAAGTCGCGATGCAGTGGGATGATGATGAGATGGAGGGGAATGACTCGAGTGAGTCAACTGTCAGATTGTTGATGGATGGGATGGGGCGGGATGTACGGAGTAGGGACGGTAGATATGACGATGGGAGGTGAGGGGTGTTGTTATCGTTTGTGGTCCAGCCGTCGCGTCTCTGTAGTCCAGTTGCCGCGCCTCCGTGTCCTGTTGTCCTGTATGTCCTCTGCTCACCGTAAATGCGCACGTCTGACTGCGCGTGCATCGTGCATCGTAGACGGGGTGGTGTAGGGTGGTGTAGGGTGTCGCGAGCGAAGAGGCGGGCATCATCATAAGTGACAGGGCGCCTTGGGCGGCCCTGTCGGGCGCTGTCGTATACAACAGATGAGTGGAAGGTACGACTGACTGATACAGCTGGCGATACAATACACTGCCCACCACCCCCATCACAGATCACAGTGACCGCACCGTTTCCCTACCACCACTCCCCCACGCCCTATCACGCCCTATCACCCTATCACTATCACCCCTATCACACCCTATCACACCCTATCACACCATCCCATCATCACCACGGGGCTGCTACTTATCGACCGTCTGGATGCACCCGCAAAAGCAACAAATCCCCCCCACCCCCTCCCCATCTCCCCCCACCCCCCGCCCCCCTCCCCATCTCCCCATCTCCCCCCGCCCCCCTTGTCCCCACCCCCCATCGCCAATCCCCACACACCCCACACACCCCACACACACACCGCGTCGCCGCGTCTCGTCCGTCGGTGAAACCCCCCTCCCCCCCATTCCGCCTAGCCCGTCTTAGACCGCCGAACGCCACGCCCGTGAACGGCCCACGGCTGCTCTGCCAGCGGTACTCTACATCCGGGCTTGTACACACGGAGCAGGCGTCGTTGTTTGGAAAAAGGAAAAGGCCGCCATGACGATGAAGGGGGAGAGGGAGATCTGACCATAGGGGGGGGGCGGGATATGGGGCGGGCGAACTGCCAGGAGATGATGGGAGAATAAACCAAGTTACAGTACAGTACACTGGGGGGCGTGGAATTTGTATACATACCCCCTCCCTTCCTGCTCGGTCGGTCTGTTCGCGGTGATTCTTTCTTGCTGGTAAAGAGACAAAGACGGCATATTATTGAAAGACAGAGACATACCACACAAGACTTCCATACCATACAAGACTTCCATACCATACAAGACTTCCATATCAACTATAATACCAACTTCCAACTTCCAACTTCCTACATTTCTCACCCGCTCGCTATCTCGCCGCTTTCAACCATTTTATCACCCACATAGTCATCACCAACTTCGGCCAATATTCACCCTCACCACCACCTTCTCAAAACCCACCACAACGCACCATCCCGTCTGCAACCTCACATACGGAGTACACACCACCAAAAAACATCGGGCCATCTCACATCCCCGCAAAAAATCAAGAACATTTCAAACATTCAGACCCCGACGACTCACCCCACACCACCGCCCGCCCTAACGACGCCCGCCGTTCGTTTGCAGCCGCCAGACACGGAACCTCACACATCTGAGACAACCAACTGGTAATCGATCGGACGCGTGCGACCACCTACCAGCGTCGCGGGTTGTAATCGGTCCATCTGGAGTGCAGTACAGTGCTGTCATCGATCAGACGGACAGACAGACAGACAGACACCGCATAGTTCCTCGCACAGTGTGATATAAACCGCCCTTCTCGCCCCATCTGGTGCAGTCAGATAGCGATCCGATATCCACCCACCAACCACCCTCACCACCACACACAAGAAGTCAAAATGTACTTCCCCTACCCCCAGTTCTTCACCTCCTCCTCCTCCGCCACCTCCTCAGCAGCATCGTCAGCAGCTTCATCACCTACATCCTCCGCCCCCTCAACGCCGCGCTCACACCCAACATCCTACCACGCCACCTCTCCCTACCAATCCTCCACCACCTCCGCATCACCAATCTCCATCTCCTCCCCCTGCGCCTACCCATCCTGGCCTACGCGGCCATCTCTCCAATCCTCATCCCGCCATGAAAACGCACCCTTCGCACACACAGCCGCTTCAAGCTACCTCGACGACGACGATCTGAGTCCGTTGGATGAGGGGGAAGAGGAGTTGTTACTCGCACAGACGCGGCCGACGAGGTCGCTGGTGGATACGAGAGCGATCCGCGAGGCGCTGTTGGAGGAGGGCGCCAGGAAGAAGGCGAGGAAGCTGAAGGTTGTGCGTAGGAGGGGGAGTGGAGGGAGTGAGAGGGGGAAGTTGAGTACGATTGTTGAGGGGAGTTATGTTGGGTAGATGTGTCTACCTTGGCGGGGTGGTTTACTTTCTTTTCCTCCTTGGCTTGGATGGGAGCGACTTCATTTTTATTATACCCTTTTTCAGTACTTCGCAGTACGGACACAGCACAGGCGGCATACATCTTAATACTTTTCTTTTGTTATAATATTTTGCTTATCAGCGAGCGAAGCGGCATTGGATTGGATGGGGGACCTTTGAGTGTGGGTTGGGATAAAAAGCATTTGAGAGGTGGGAGAAGGGGGATAGCAAAGCGCTGAGAGCAATCGGGTGCGGGGTGACACAGCTGGATACATGATATCGCTGAGGGTGTAGATAGTATAGCATAGTTAGGATAGGATAGTTAATATGATACCCTGATATTTTATATACTGTTTGCGGTTTGCAGTGCCTTTTGGCCTCGTGATCGGTCTCGAGGTGTCGATCTCTCAGTCTCTGCGCCTCCCACTTGGTCTTGAGGTTTCTCTGTTTCTATGCCTATCTCTTAGTATCTAAGTCTCTCAGTTCCCCGCTCCCCCTCCTCGATCTCTTAGACTATCTGCCTCTCTTAGTCTCTCTGCCTCTCTCCTAGTCTCCCCGTCTCTATGCTTCCTTCTTAATCTCATGGCCTCTCTGCTATGGGGTCGGTATCTCAGTGTCTTAGTATCTCAACCTCTAGCTCGATCTCTCAGCGAATCAAAGAGAGATCCCATGTATTAATTCCAGCACTGTTTCAACGAAACTTACGCCAGTTCCTTTCCATCTTTATCCACACCACCCGGAATACCAACAGCCTCTGGGTCGTCTAGACACCGCCGACACAGCAATACCATATTGGTATACTTTCTCCCAAGTCTACGAGGTGGTTCACGCTCAGCAAGACTCTCTAACATCTCTTTATCCCGAAAGGCTCGCAAGCGAGGATCTCTCTCTTCGCCTGGTGACATGAGTTTAACTTATTCCGAAGCAACCGGAACGTTACCTTAAGTCACAAGTCACAAGCGAAGTCCAAAGACAATCCCAAAAGCACTACGCCAATGCTATATACATCATGCTGCATCTTATACTGCTCCTCGGGCAAAATACCTTGGCGTGTTGGATGGCGGTCTATAGATCCCGTCAAAAAGCCATGGGATATAAAAGGAAGCTTAGAACATACAGAGGTTCTTCTCCCAACTCTCATCTCCAATCAAATAAGTGTGTCCATCCGCAGGGCGAACCCTCTCGAACACCAACCAAGAACGGCGCGCCAATACTCGACGTTTCATTCTCAAACACAACAACTGTTTCCGGCCGAATGCTCTTGTGGATGAAGTGGACATACAGAACCGAATAGGTGAGTTGGCGCGCGAGGTCGAGTCGCTCATGCAATGGGAAAGGAGCAGCTTCCTGTAAAATGCCACGGAGAGTTCGCGGGTTCCGGAAGTCTTTGGGGATTTCAAACACGAATGAAAAGGTTGGAAGAGGCTTGGGGTGTCCGAACTGATCTGCGACAGTCTCTGATCCTTTGATGATTCCTTGGCATTTGAGTAGGCCGAAGTTGGGGGAGTTGACTAAGGTGAGCGTCGCAGTCAGCTGGCCTTCTAGCTCGGATAAAAGGAGTGATTGCATCTCGAGATAGTCGTCATCTAAAGTGGTAGCAATTGATTTAAGGAACCTGATTTGGGCTTCGGTCTTCCGCCAGTTGTGCTCGATTGTGACCAAAAAGGCCCTCGTCTCGCCCACTGCATGGCGATAACTCTTGCATCGTTTCACTAGTTTGGTTCCGTATCTGTGTAGAAAATACAGGTAACGTACATGTACTCTAGGTTGCTAAACAATCCCGTGGCCTGGTGGGTCACGTTTATCATGGACTATATCAACAGCCGTTTGTGCAATAACACCACTATCAACTAGCATCTTCCGTTGGTTGTCTGAATTGATAGTCAGCGAGGCGCCACATTATCAAGCAAATTATGGATTCACTCAGGTCGTTAACAGGAGCCCTGAAGTTTTCGCTGATACGAGGAGGGGCCACCTGGGCTGCTTCGCGCTCCAGTTTATCTCGCTTCTATCATTGCTCGTAGATTCGACTATATTGTCTACAAAAACCTCTCCGATTGGGTACATTTCGTGCCGCTCTTGGGCTATAGTTGGAGAGAGCCCCGTTTAAATTCGAGCATATAACTGGCCATAGGTGCGCCGACAACGTGAATCAAAGTCCCCAGATCGGCATTGGCACCGGAAGGGACAAAAATTGCAAAGTGCGCTCGCTGTTTGGAGATGTTGCACTCATAAGGCGAGCAGAGTAGCAATGCGATCTGTAATATCTCCCTAAACTTCACAACATCTGGCCCATCTACAAGCGTCACGGGTGAGATGAGGAGATCGGGTATTATTATTGGAGCGAAAATAGCAATTAACGCACGATATACATCTACATGTAATCTGGCCATTATGAAGCGTTTATGAGGTAGACTGCTATGATGCAGAGGGAAGTGCACAGGAGCGAGGAGTTCCTCAAGGGGCATGGATATATACATCACAAACTGACATGAGAAATCGAAGACACAGTCACCTTCTTTGATCATTTTGGTAGGAGCTACGAATGTTTCATTTCATCTCAATCACAGTTCCCTGCCTCATTTCATCATCTTCCTCGCGAATAGCGTCCTTCCCAGCTTATATATACAATTGAAATAGGAACCATCACAACTGATGATCCCTGGTATGATTACTAGCCATGGCGAGTCCGATCTTGTCGCACCACCCATGCAGGATCTTTCGTCGCAGTACCCGTTTTTTTTATAGCACTGAACCTTCTGCGGTCAGCCCACAGGAGTCGGCTCCAATGAGGTGCAAGAACGCGAAATAAGGTGCGGCATGTGGGCCGGAATCAAATGGATCGACTGCTCCACACAGTGTTGGCGAATCGTCCTCTCTGGGCACCCTCAGTTCCCCTCCCTCAAGTGCCTGCTAGGCGCCAATATCACCTCTCTGGGCGACCGCTTGTCGACTCGTGGTCATCTCTAACGAAGATGCAAGAGTCTGTTATACAATGGCCGCTTGGCTTGAATGGCAAGGATACAGTTGGCGCGGGCATCACGGCCATTGTCGCGCGTCTTGATGCTGTTGTAAAGTTCTGTGGACCTTCGCAATTGCACCTCCTAGATCGGGAGAAGGCCATCTATCAGCGCCTTGGTCGCGACCATAGTGGCATCGTTCGATACTTTGGCGTCCTGGAAAATGCCATCATCTTGCAGTTTGCGAGCCAGACATCTATTAGGCAATACCTTGCAAGGCACAGGAAACAGGTTCCGCTTTCTCTCAAGCTTCGTTGGGTTGAACAACTTTTCGACGCCGTGCGGTTTATCCATTCAAGAAGCGTGTTACATGGCGACATATCCTGCAACAACGTTTTCCTTGATGACGATCTCAATAATAAGTTGGGTGACTTCGCCGGGTCTGCCATTGACGACCTTCCACCACTCGTCTGTTATGAGACCAGTCACGAACTTCCTGGTGCAGATATCTCGACGAGGACTGAACTCTTCGCCCTCGGCTCTACTACTTATAAGATAATGACCGGATCGAAGCCTTACGAGGATCTACAAGACCATGAAGTAACTGCTGCTTTCTTTGAAGGTCGCTATCCTGATTTACAGTCCATCTCTACCTTCAGGAATACAATCATGAACTGTTGGAGTATTTGACCGCTGAAGAAGCCCTTCACGATGTGAAACTAGAGGGTACGTTTGACTCTTCGACTAAATTGCAATGCTGAACCATTCGTACAGTCGCTACTATCAAAGAGACACATATAACCAGCTTCCACGCCTTTCTCCTCAGCCACAAATCAATATTGTTCCCCTTCCTCCTTACTGCTGTCTCCCTGGTTCCTTTTGTAGGCTGGGTAAGGCGCTGGAGATTACTTCCATAATGCTTATCAGCAAGGCCCATGGTCAATGTCTTCCCCAAACTCACCTGGCTGATTAGAGGCGGACAGTGCGGGCAGTGGCCTAACTGTTTAGAGGACCCAGTCACAATCACATTCCCGCTCAGGTCCTTGACTGGAGTAGCGTCTGGGCAATGGTGCCCGTTTAGTTTGGCCTTGGTGCATTCATCCCATTCCCGAACGGGTTGAATATGACAAGCTCTACATTTGCTGTAGTAGAACGATTCGTCGAAGTAATGGCACATTTTGATTATGAAGAATGGATTCGAGGCTAAAACTGTATTGGGGTCTCGGTTGTTAAACCTGACTTGAACCCAAGGCATGGAATAAATAATTCTCGAGATGTAAAATGAGGCATTACCTTATTATACCTGAAGTCACCCTGCTGCCTAAATTCACCGACATACAAGTCATTAGATGTAATCAATATCGTGATGGACTTGCATGGCAGTGAGCGATTAGAATGGCAGTATTGTTGATCGTGTGGTTCGACCTGCAGCCAATATAAAAATGGCGGGATGCATTGTAGAAACACCTAGGGCTCGGCACGGATGACCATTTTATCCGTCAAATCCGTGCATCCGTGAATATGAATACAAATTATGATTTTTACTAACGGATACGGATGCCAATCCATTCAATCCGCGGATTGAACGAATTAGATAGACTGTAGTTAGAAACTGAATTCATTGAGGTCATAGAATGCAGCCCTAGCCTCTAACGCCCCCCTTTACTCAAATCCCTCTCCCACATCGCACGAAGTAGTGTTAGAGTCCTCATAGTTTCACTACTTAGACTATGCCGACGTAAACCTAATAAGTCTGTATTTTGGTTGAAAAGGCGCTCACAACTAACCTCTGTAATGGGAATTGCAAGGAAATCGCGTGCAACACGTGCCATTAGCGGATATTCTCCCTTATGAGAATCCCACCACTTTAGGAGCCAATCACTTGACTTTGCATCACTAACAGCCACTGGTGGTGAATCAAGATATATATCAATATCAGACACCTTTCTTCTTTTTGCCAAAGCGCTCAAGCATACGCTTATATAGATCTAGCTCAGGTTGAGATGTCATTGTCTTCAGATTGAGTAATGGTGGGAGTACCAGCTCATCGCTCAGAGGAGGAGTTGAATAATGATCATGAAGGTAGGTCCGTATTTGCTACTTGACAACATTTCTCGCATCTTCGTCTTTAAATTCCTCTTTCAGCATCTCAAATTTGAGTTGTGGATCAAGCATCATCGCAATGTAATGAATATTTGACCCATGATCCATATATGCGTAATACTTTTCGTACTTTCTTAGCCCAACTGTCATACTGACATTCGTTGCACTCAGTTTGCTATCAAACTCAAGACCAAACTTAGAAATCTTTTCCTCAAACCTACAAGTCACTATACATATTTTGGCTTGTCACACCAACAACAAGAGCAATACTACTCAACGATTGCTACAACCCTCTATGATTCATTACACGTCATTGCTCCTCAGTTACTGGGCCGATATGACCACATAGCATATCTCTACAACCTTCTATGATTCATTACATGACATCACTCCTTAGTTACTGGGCTAATACTACACATGACATATCTCTATCAACTAGAGGCCTAGGAACATGAACGATAGCTCCAAAAGCTTCTATAACCATCTATGATTCATTACACGTCATCGCTCTTTAGTTACCCACAAGATTGGTTAAGTTATGACATAATTTGTCTATAGGGGTACTCTGACCTTGGACCTCCTTTTACTTCCTATAGGCTATGAACCTAAGAGATGGTTCTATGGAATTCTCTTACGTCGACTGCAGTTACCAAGCCTGGTTAGTCATGGAAAGTCTTGGAAAATGAGAGAACTACACTCCTTTAGCATAAATAGGATTGCCCTTTCCTTAAGAAAGGGCAAGCAGACAATACAGTAAATCGACTATCACATACTTCCACGTCTTTTCCAAGCTTCCAAGCATTGATCTTGTTACTCCTTGTTTCTGAAAAGTCAGTGAGGTGTTAACCTCTGACTTACCCCTGAGTTCTCAGACTCAACATTTGTTGCAACTTGTCTGAACCACTTCACTACATCACACACCTGATTGCTGCGTTGTGGAATAGTCTAAGCTACGACCCTTTGGCTCTGTTTTCTAAGACAGTGTGTTGTCTTAGTAAATTCATCCCTTCCTTGGGTGGCTAGATTCTCACATCTGGTGAACCCACCATTACATAAAGGAGTGTAGTTCTCTCATTTTCCAAGACTTTCCATGACTAACCAGGCTTGGTAACTGTAGTCGACGTAAGAGAATCCCATAGAACCACCTCCTAGGTTCCTAGCCTATAGGAAGTGAAAGGAGGTCCAAGGTCAGAGTACCCCTATAGACAAATTATGTCATAACTTAACCAATCTTGTGGGTAACTAAGGAGCGATGACGTGTAATGAATCATAGATGGTTATAGAAGCTTTTGGAGCTATCGTTCATGTTCCTAGGCCTCTAGTTGATAGAGATATGTCATGTGTAGTATTAGCCCAGTAACTAAGGAGTGATGTCATGTAATGAATCATAGAGGGTTGTAGAGATATGCTATGTGGTCATATCGGCCCAGTAACTAAGGAGCAATGACATGTAATGAATCATAGAGGGTTGTAGCAATCGTTGAGTAGTATTGCTCTTGTTGTTGGTGTGACAAGCCAAAATATGTATAGTGACTTGTAGGTTTGAGGAGGAGATTTCCAAGTTTGCTCTTGAGTTTGATAGCAAACTGAGTGCAACGACTGTCAGTATGACATCAGGGTGTTTCCTCTTGCTAGGAGGCAGGGGATTAAACACAAAGGCTTTCTAAGTAACACGTTATAGTATTGTAAAGAATACTATATTGAGTTGAGCATGAAGCTCCTATCTGTAATGGTGGGTGCACCAGATGTGAGAATCTAGCCACCCAAGGAAGGGATGATTTTACTAAGACAACACACTGTCTTAGGAAACAGAGCCAAAGGGTTGTAGCTTAGACTATTCCACAACGCAGCAATCAGGTGTGTGATGTAGTGAAGTTGTTCAGACAAGTTGCAACAAATGTTGAGTCTGGGAACTCAGGGGTAAGTCAGAGGTTAACACCTCACTGACTTTTCAGAAACAAGGAGTAACAAGATGAATGCTTGGAAGCTTGTAAAAGACGGGGAAGTATGTGATAGTCGATTTACTGTATTGCCTGCTTGCCCTTTCTTAAGGAAAGGGCAATCCTATTTATGCCAAAGGAGTGTAGTTCTCTCATTTTCCATGACTTTCCATGACTAACCAGGCTTGGTAAATGTATTAGAAATCAAGTGCGACCCACAACTAGCTTGCTAATCATGTAGTGAACGTAAGAGAATCCCATAGAACCATCTCTTGGGTTCCTAGCCTATAGGAAGTGAAAAGGAGGTCCAAGGTCAGAGTACCTATAGATAAATTATGTCATAACTTAACCAATCTTGTGGGTAACTAAGGAGCGATGACGTGTAATGAATCATAGAGGGTTGTAGAAGCTTCTAGAGCTATCGTTCATGTTCCTAGGCCTCTAGTTGGTAGAGATATGCCATGTGGTAGTATTGCCCACCCCCTTAAGGAGGAGATTTTCTTAATAACTTGTTCAATGAGTGTTCAAATAATATGCCGTGATGTATGTAGCATAAATAGATGTAGTAGAAGAGTTTGCAGCAATCGTTGAGTAGTATTGCTTCTGTTGTTGGTGTGATAAGCCAAGATATGTATGGTGACTTGTAGGTTTGAGGAGGAGATTTCTAAGTTTGCTCTTGAGTTTGATAGCAAACTGAGTGCAACGAATGTCAGTATGACACTATCTAATTCCCTACTTATATAGTGGCGTCGTGCTTAAGGCTAGGTTATGGAGTTCTATACAAAAATCTACACCTGTTAGGCTAGCCTAGCACAACTTACCCCTATATAGCCTAAGAAAGCCACAGCTTCCGCTAGCCCTATAGGGGCTCTAGGTCAACGTAACATAGCCCTAGAGGATATCTACTCTATATTTCGCAAACTAGCAGTTGGGGTCTAGGTCAAACACCCCTCCATTCCCTTTAACAACACTATACTTTGTTTAAAGACACTCATTTCTATTTTTCCTACTCTGTTACCACCTGCTACTAAGCTATAGAGCTGCAACTCCGTAGCAAGGCCGTAGGGCACACTACACACTACACTCGTAGTGGTTTATAACATTAGTCCTACATACACCCCCTTTTAGGAGAACCTCTAAAACCTAACACCATCCTAACTAGCAGGGAAGGCGCTTAGTCAACGGGCCTTACAGCTACGCAAACACGCAAGAACTGCTCTCTAAGGTCATACTCTATACATAAACCTATAGCTTAGCACTCCCCATACCCTTCGGGAGGTCTTAGGGCTGCGGGTTGCACCCGCGTCCCGCTAGAGGTAAATAAATATCATCATCATCATCATCGACTTCAAATGAGCCAACTGGGTAAATCATATTTTATTTGACTTCAAGTGGGAGAAACGACACCACTACACCGCGTCTCACGGGTTTCCCCCCCCCCCCACCTTTTTGCCCCTTGATTTGCTTCCCTGCTTGTTTTTCCCTCATTTTTTGAGTTATAATATTTAGATTTGAGAATTATATATATATATAATTTTATTTCCATACCTCTCCTCTACCTAGGTCCTAATATTCCCCCATCCCATAACGCATAACTCATACCCTCCGCCGATCAACTTCCCGAACCCCTCATAAACGTCTATATATACCTCCCCATCCACCCCTACTAACTCAGCAACCACAACATATGGCACCAACGAATGCCCTACCAGCGAAGCGGATCGCAAATATGTGTGCGCTCTTGCTCATAGGGTGGAGATGTCAGTTGGTGGCGGTTGGAGGTGAAGACGGCAGTGGGTTGTTGTCGCCAGGAATTCTGAGCGGTGAAAGATCCCGTCACCGTCCAACCAACCTACCCTCCCAAACTAGGCGGTCAAGTAGTTGGCTGGGCATTCCAATTCCAGGTCTCCTGGTTCGCTCGAGTTTGTCTGTTACAATGTTGACTCTTGGACTAAGTCAACCCCAACCAAGACACCCCAAAAAACTGTGGAAAAAACAGATACGATTTAAACCTAGACGCAGATCAATGACGCACGGAAACGAGTCGAGGTAGACACCCCAGCATCTGAATGACGTCCACCAATTTCTGTTTGTCGATGTGTTTGCTGCATGGGGGGCGCGTGGGTTATATACGGTGTTGGTTGAGTCTCTGGAGCTGGATTTCTTTTGGGGGGATTGAAGAGCGGGGTGCGATGTGGTTTGGGGTATTATTAAGTACATACTGTACAATATCTACACACTATCCCTCCGCACAACATATACAAAATCTCATACAACCTCAGCATGGCGCAGTAGCCTCCGCACCCAGCACCTCCTCACCACCCCCCGCTCCCTCTCCCCCTTCCGCACCGGATCCGTCTCGCCCATCTCCACTCCCATCAGTCTCCTCCTCACTCTCCTCCTCCTCAGAGCTACTCCCACTCGAACTGGTATCACTCACCACCTCCTCCTCCCCTCCCTCCTCCTCCTCACTTCCCCCCTCCCCTTCCTCCCCATCTTCTCCCCCACCCCCCTCCTCACCACCCTCAACCTCAAACCCCCCCGGCACAGCAGAACCAGCAGGAAACACATACAGCCTCGGAAACTCCAGGATTAGTTTGCCTAATAACTGTGTGTCTAACCCCTCATCGCCGCGGAGAGGGATTAGGACGGTGGGGCCAGAGGAGAGGGTTAGGGGGCGGTGGAGGTAGAATGTGTATGCACTTTTCGTTTGGGTTTGTGGTGGTTGTGGTTGTGCATGTGTGGGCGTAGCTTTCTCATCTTCCGCTGTAGTGTCGGTGGTAGTATCTGGCAATGGCTGTCCCTCCGCCATCGACGCCTCGCTGGTATCAGGCTGTCCCTCCGGTTGTGGAGCCACCTCAACACCAGGCGAAGGCGAAGGCTTAACCCTCTTCCCCCCTCCCGCACTCTCAGCGACCTCAACAGCTCTCCTCCTCTTCTCCCCAGCTTTCTCTTCAGGCGTCAGAGCCGCGCGCCTCGTTTCCTCCAGAAAAGCGGTGTATGCCTCCTCAAGCGGTGTAGTAGCAAGTATCTTACTCAGCGGTCCCAGCATCCCCGGGACAGTCGGCGTTGTCGCTGCTGATGCGGTGGAAGTTCCGGTGGTAGAAGTGGTAGAAGTGCCGCTGGTGGTGGACGAGTTGGAGGAGGTGCCAGGAGCAACCCACTCAACCTGCCACACCAAACACCCCCTCTTCCTACTCCAACTCGTCCCATTCGCCTTCCTCCTCCCCATCCCCTGCGGCAACCTCTCCCACCTCACCCCCCTCTGTCCTATCTCCCTCGCCACCTTCCTCTGCGTCTCCCCCATTTCCCTCCCCCCTCCCCTCCCTCCCTCCCCCCCTCCCCTCCCCCCTCTCCTCTCCTCCCTCCCAAAACCCGGGCCCCCCCTCACCTCCCCCCCCCAACCAACCCCCCCTCCACAGCAACCCTATCACTCCTCTCCACCCCCCGCTCTATCTTGGATAAAAAATTGAAATCATGGTCGATCCCAGCGGGAGTAGCGAGGTCGCGCATGGGCTTGTAAACAGTCGGATCGCGCATACCAGAGCAGTCGGCGCGTCGCTTGTGGGTTTGGACGCAGGGGAGGGAGCAGGAGCGGAGGTGGCAGCGGGGGCAGGTGTAGAGGGGGGGTGCGAGGTGGCAGGTTTGGCAGAGGGTGTGGAGGGGGGGGTCGGACATTGTTGGGAACGTACGTGGTGGGTGGTGTGGTGGGCGTGTGGTGGTGGCGGTGAGTTGAGTGTTGATTTGGTAGTGGTTGTGGTTGTGTGTATGGGTATCTTGTGATTGTGTGAGGGTATTGCGAATGGTGGTTGAGTGTATGGACTGCGTCTTGGTGTCGGCGGTCTGGTGTCGGCGCTTCGAATGTCGCTGGATAGGATCGCGTGTAGCTGTCGCACAATAGGTCTCTCGTGTAACTTTTCGTGTTCTTCCTCGCGTGAGATGCAAGCTGTCGCCGTGCACTGGGTTCTGCTATGTAGAGATCGCTCAATGGGTATATGTGTCGGAGTGTGTCGTCTGGTTGTGTTGTTATCTTGCCGCAACCGCCGCCAAAGCAATGACGATGATATGGTATTTCGCAGTGTGCTCTTCCAAAGACCTTCTGTTCTCTCAAAAGCAGAATATATCCCCCCAATGAAATTTCTCTTGCGCCCAAAACCCTAAAGAACAAATAATCTTCCTCCCAACGTCGTTGGTTGTACACTTTGTGACCCTGGTCGTCGCTATCCAATCTCCAATCTTGGCCTCTCCCAAAAAAAATTGCGATAAGAAACAACCTTTCTGTCCCATCTTTCCTTATCGCCCCATCACGTGATCCCACCACAATTCTTGTGGGAATTCCCTAGGTACGTACCGTCCTCCCTGTTTACCGTACTCTACATACGGAGTATAACTGGTGCAACTCCCGGCCGGCCGCCGGTGGGGTCTCGGATACTTTGCATACTGCGACGGACGGGCTGTGCCGTTGGTTGTGTTTGTGTCTCGGCTGGAGGCGATGGGCCAATCGGGGGGGTTGGTTTACGAGGCGTAGGGGGGGACTTTGTTTTCGTTGGTGGAGCTACTCGAGTACTGGATTAAAAACACGTGATCGTCTCCTCCTCTCGTCGCACCGGGCCTCGTTCCTCAGTCCGACCCTAATCCCGCCTAGCGTCCTACAAGCCTCCAAGCCCCTCCTGCGCGCCTGCCCGTTCCGGAGCCGGCGGTGGTGGAATCCCTGTTAAATCCCCTAAGATTGAGCGTTACTAGGCTGGATTAGGGATGGGGCGCGGGGGGAGCGGGATGGTGGGGGGGTGGTGTGACGCCCATTGTTTCTTAGGGGAGTGGTTGCAGGGATGTGGGAGGTGGGATGTGGTTGTAGGGGTGTGACGCCCGTTATTTCTTTAGTGGGAGAGTGGGAGACGGTTGATGGGTTTTGGTAGGGAAGTGGTTGCAGGGATGTGGTTGTACAGTACTGTGGTACAGTACAGCGACAAAAGTATTCGTACGGGTCTGTGCTTTTTACCACACAAAAAGAACTCGTACTGTAGGGGAGTGGTGTGACGCCCGTTGTTTCTTTAGTGGCAGACGGTTGATGGGTTTGCTAGGGATGTGGTTGTAGGGGAGTGGCCGTGTACCCTACAGCCAACAACACAAGTACTAAGCATACTGTACCACCACATCCTCCCCAAACATAACGTACTTTCTCTAACTTCCCAAGTATCCCCCCGTACCCACCCCTCCCAGCCACACCCATATCCACGCCCACCACCCAACAATCCACCTATGACGCTTCACACAATGGTCGACTACACCCCAGCGAGGGTACGGAGAGGTACTTAGCTCCCTAAGTAAATACATCCCCCCTCCCCCCTCCCCCCTCCCCCCTCCCCCCTCCCCCTCCCCCCTCCCCCTCCCCCCTCCCCCTCCGTACATACACACACACCAACAGCCAGCACCCACCAGCTCCAACCTCCCTCCAATCTCTCCATCCCCCCCCCCCCCCCCGCCCCCTAGTCCCTCCCTCGTACCTGGGCAAGAGAAACCCGTTACAGAAGCCTCATCTCCTCTTCCCTCCTCACTCTTGGTCCTCCTCCTCACCACCACAAGAGAGAAGCAAACGAAACCTCACTCACCCACCCAGTGAGCAGGAATCAATCCGCCCGACTTGGTGCGTGCACAAGAGTGTAGAGTGTTGTTGTGTACAAGAAAGAGTGAACTGCGTTTGCTATCCCCGTCTTGCCTACTCGCCGGCACCTGTTCGTCGTCGCTTTCATCAACGATTCCAGTCCTCAGCTCCCTCCCTCCGTCCATCGACATCAATCGCCCACCGTTCCGACCAAGCTCGCGAACCCAGAGATCCCACCCAGCGTGGCTCTCTCTCACCCTCACCACCACACCCGCCAACACCCCCCCCCCCAAAAAAAAACCTCACAATGGCTCCCTCCCTCAGCACACACACCTCCTTCGTGCGCCCCCGCACCGGCGACCGCGACCAAAACGACCAACCCCTCGTGATCCCCAGCCGCACCTCGTCGCTGCACTCGCGCATCACCCAGCCCATCCCCTCTACCCTGAACGTCAAGCCGCAGCAGCGCACTCCCAAGACGCTGACACATGCCTACATGGTGTGTGGTGTTGGGCGCGAGCCCGCGCAGTGGGTGAAGGCGCCGGCGCCGGCGCAGGGGAAGATTGGGCATATGAAGGGGGCGGTGGGGCAGTTTTGGCTGCCGGAGATCTTGGGGAGTAGCCCGAGGTTGGAGCAGGATAATGAGAATGCTAGGGCGTTGCATTCGGCTATGAGGGTATGTTTTGATCTGGGGATCGAGAATTGGTGACGGAGTGCTAATTTTTGATTACAGGCTTGCTTCCCTCATGATGTCGAGATTTGCACTGGACGAAGCCAGCCGCATTGCGTGCACCACTCTTTCGTCCTCCAGCAGGACTCCTCCCACACCCTCTACGGTATCGCGCTCCGCGTCTGGTCGAGGGCTGACGAGAAGCGCGCCGAGACCATCAGGGACCTCCGCAAGAGGACGGAATCCGACTTTTACGACCCCGCCGACGAGACATACTGGATCCCATACTGCCTGTCCTTCCTCTCCAGATACCCGCTCTACGACCTGCTCGGCGACTACCTGCGCGGCATGTGGATCCACTGGAACAAGGCCACCAACCTCTTCCACGCCGAGGAGGTCTCGCGCATCCTCAGCTTCCCCGCCCCGCGCCTCAACGACCTCGTCCGCATCGACATGAAGGACTACGCCCTCTGCTACCAGTTCCCCTCCTCGCCCACTGGCTTCCAGAACTTCGCCATGTGGCCCCTCTTCTCCTGCCTCTCCATCCCAAACATCGTGGGCGTCATAGAGGCCGCCCTGTCGCCCACCCGCCGCATCATCTTCGTCAGTCACTACGCCGCTATGCTGACCGTGGCCGCTGAGACGATCCGCTACTGCGTCCGCGTCTACGAGTGGAGCGGTCTCTACGTCCCGGTTGTGCATGCTAGACATGCCACCGAGCTCGTGCAGGAGCCGGGCCCATATATCCTCGGTATCACCGCTGAGTGCAGGACTCTCTTCACTGCGCCAACCGACGCCCTTGTCGTCGACTTGGACCGCAACTTTGTCCTTACTTCCAGCTCACCTTCCGCTCTCAATGCTGGCCAGCGCACCAAGATGGTTAACCGCATGACCCAGGCTCTTAACGGCGACATCACCCCATCTGGCGTTCCTCAGCACCTCAGATCCGCGTACGGAGGCGGCAAGCTCGTCCCAGCTGGCCAGATCATCGTCATGCGCGGTGAGGTCGAGTCGATCCAGAGTCCAGAGTGGTGGAACCAGGATTCCATCATGGCGGTCATGGACCACGTCTGCGAGAAGATGGGCAGGAATACCGGCATCAAGGCCGTCTTCGGCGGAGCCGTCAAGAAGCCTCTGATGACCAAGGTGTCGATGCGCCACCTCAACGAGATCGTCAGGGAGCGCAACCAGTACTCCCGCGACGCGCTCGAGGCATGGCAAGATTTCATCAACCTCAAGGGCAGAATGGACACCGAGCTCGGCAAGGTCACCAAACGGAACAACTTCCTCGTCGAGGAGCTCGAGAGCTGGAAACAGCAATTCCTCAAATTCCAGGCCTTCGCTGAACAGCTCACCAAGGAGACCACGGACCTCAAAGCCAAGATCGAGTCGCACAAGCGCGAAGCCCGCCGCCTCACCACCCTCATCGAGCAGCAGAAGGACGACAGCGCGCGCCTCACCGTCCGCCTCTCCGGCACCGAGAAGCAGCGAGACGACGCCCTCGAGGCGCTGGTCCTGCAGCAGGAGATCGCCGAGGAGCTCGAGCGCGAGCGTAAGCGTAATAAGAAAGAGCTGTCCCAGCTGCAGCACACTAACACTACTATCCTCCGCCAGCGCGACGAGGCGCAGCGTGTTGTTCTTCATCTCCGCTCGCTTATCAGCGGACAGACTCACCATATGGAGCATATTGTCCGTACTCTCGGCAAGGACGAGCTGGCTGAGTACATCGAGAACGGCTACGACGACGAGGACCTCGAGGACATTGCCGAGGAAGCGCCCCGTGACGCCACCACCACCACCGGCGAATCCTCCGCCGACGCCCCCGACTCCCGCGCCTCCTCCCGCGCCCTCTCCCGCGGCGCCGACGTGTCCCCGGAGATGGAAACGCGCCTTTACAACTCCCCCTCCGCCAGCGCGCGCAACTCCAAGCGCCTGAGCAACATGTCCATCATCGACGTCGCGGACCGCCATCTCCGCGACAAGACCGACGCCATCGCGCACATCATCCGCAACATCAGCGAGCAGTGCGCCGCGGCCGTTGAGGGGCTGCAGCTTGCTCATGATGCTGGTGCGGAGGCTGAGGCGATTGCGAGACAGCAGAGACGACTTGCCGCGCAGAGTAGGCATTCTACGGCTAGTGTGGCGAGTGTTAGGAGTGCGGCGAGTGCGGCGAGTGTGGCGAGTGAGGATGGGGAGGGGGGGAGTGATGTGGATGAGTCGTCCCTTTTGCATCCGGGGCGCGCGTCGAGCATCCCGCCGACGCCGGATTTGATACATAACCGCTCCAGCACGGCTATGTCGATCGCCTCCGTCACCACGACCCCGGAGCGCGGATCAGCGCAGTACTCCGACCTGCCCACCAAAATCGCGGAGGACTCGGATGAGAGCGAGGAATCATCCACCTCAACGCCGCAGCAGACGGAGGGGATGCCGACAAAGGGGCGGCATGAGTCTCTCCTCCACCGACCGAGTGGAGCGAGGATTAGTGCGCTGGGTGGACATTGACTCGTTGGGTTTAAACCGCAGAGGCCGGATAGTGGGGGGAGACCTGATAGCCCTATCTTTGGACGGGGTGGTGGGGGGGTAGTGAGGCGGGTGTTAGAGACGGCGGGCGGTTTGAACATGCTAGAGTGGGGGAGGTGGTGGGGGGTGGTGGGGGTGTGGTGGTGAGGGAGATTGGGGTTAGAGAGGGGGAGAGAGAGGTGTGGGGGATAGTCATACACTCGCCACTTTCCGTCGGGAATCGGTAAGGGAAATGCGCGAGTCGCTCGTGAGCGCCGGGAGCGGAGGGAGAGTAACTTGAGTTTTTCATCCTCGGCGTCTTGGCGTGAGAGCGGCGTCAGCGTTTCTTCGCGCCGCTCTGCTCGGCGCGAGAGCGTGGTGAGCGTGGAGGAGACGAAAGAAGGGGGGGGAAGCAGCAGCGGCACCGAGACAGTCTCACCACTCCCTCCGCCGAACTCGAGTAAGAACAACTTGGAGAGGAATAAGGGGGGGTTGCGGCCGTTGAGTCTGGGGGCGCATGAGGTGAGGGCGAGGAGGTGGAGGGATGCTATGGAGGAGTTGAGGAAGGTGTAGATCCCTGTTGCCTGCCTGTGGGGTTTTCGATCCGATCCTTTTGGCTGTTTCATTGTTGTTGGAGTGTGAGTGGTTTGAGGAAGAGGGAGAGGGAGACGATGGGTGTCTGTGGCGTCTACGCAACTGTGTTTCTTATCTATTACCCTTTGTTTTCTTCTTCTCGATATACCTACCGAGCTGTTATTTTTAGTTCTTTTAGCGCCGAGAGAGGGGTGGTGGCATGTCTGCTGTATTTTGATCTCCTTGTTTCTGTCCTGTCTTTTTCATCTGTATTGTTTGTCATGATATCTCATCTACAGTTTTTATTTTAGCTAGTTTAGTTTTAGTTAGGACTTGTGCTTCTCTATATCCCATTTGAAATTCTGTAGCAACGTTTATCTAACCAACTTACCTTACCATCTTACCGTTTGCTGATGCCTTTTATTGGACTTCTTGAGAGTAAACCGTGTCGCCTGCTGCTGTGCGTGAAGGGGGGTTTCTATCCTTCTTTTGAACGACAGGATAGGACCCTACATACCTACCTGCGACTAAGCTGTGGAGAATAGATGGATGGATGGATGGGGTGTGTGTCTGAAGAGTGGCGGTTGATGGGGCGGGGGAGGGATAAAGAATCTTTTAGGAATTAGGGGTTTGGAATAGGATTTTTTTTTTATGGAGGTTTGGGTGGTTATTCTTCTTCGTTTTGTGGGGAGTGATTGAGTTGAGTGGATGAGTGAGTGAGCGAGGGGCTTGTTGTGAGAGTGAGTATCCTGTCCTGATGACAATTTCTTCTTAACTTCCGCCCTTCCCCCCTCCCCCCCCCGTTTTCATCCTCCCTCCACCTCCCCCTAAACAAACCCCGCCACCCCGCCCCTCACCTACTAACAATCAGCAACCATCCCCCCCAGCACGGCGCTCTCCTCCGACGAGATCATTAATCTTGCCTGCGTCTTGCTGGTGGTGGCTGCTGTCGTTGTTGTTGAGAGTATTGTGATGAGGGTTTTTGATAGGTGGTATAGAGAAGGGGGGGCGGGGGGGGGATGTTTTGAGGGTTAGGGTGGGAAATAGCGATGGGGGGGGGCTGAGTGGTGAGTGAGTGGGTGGCTGGCTTGTTGTTGAGAGTGAGTAAAGTATCCTTCCTGATGCCAATCCCTTCTTAAATTCCATCCTTTCCCCCTTTCCCCCTTTCCCCCTTTCCCCCTTTCCCCCTTTCCCCCTTTCCCCCTTTCCCCTTTCCCCCTTTCCCCCTTTCCCCCTTTCCCCCTTTCCCCCTTTCCCCCTTTCCCCTTTCCCCCTTTCCCCTTTCCCCCTTTCCCCCTTTCCCCCTTTCCCCCTTTCCCCCTTTCCCCCTTTCCCCCTTTCCCCCTTTCCCCTTTCCCCCTTTCCCCTTCCCCTTTCCCCCTTTCCCCCTTTCCCCCTTTCCCCTTTCCCCCTTTCCCCCCATACTCCCTCATCCACTTCCATCCATACCAACCCCGCCACCACCCCCCTACCAACAATCAGCAACCGTAACCCCTAGCACCGCGCTCTCCCCCCTCGCCTCCTTGCTCACTATATAGTGCACTAAATCTAAGTTTGGACAATCTTTATCTCCATACTCAAGACGCAGCAGTATGTTTATGAATATGCGTTTCGACCGCGTTCTTGCTGGTATTATGGACGGACGGTGGGAGTTGGGGGACGGAGCGGACGAGAGGTCACTGATCTTGCCTGCGTCTTGTCGGTGAATGCTGTCTTTTGTTGTTAAGAGGATCTTGATGGGGGTTTTTGATAGGGGGCGGGGGGGGGGGGAGGAATGTTTTAGGGGGGAGGGCTTTATTGAGGGGTTTGGGGTGAGTGAGTGAGTGAGTGAGTGAGTGACTAGCTGGCTGTTTTGTTGTTTGAGTGTGATTATTGCAATGTCAGTTTTTTAGGGGTCTTATTCTTCTTCCATTTCTTTATTTCTTTGCAAGACTGCTGTCTTGTCGTTGAGAGTATCCTAACAGGGCATAATAATCATGACTAACGTAGTCCACAAGTGGGCGGTCCACCCAAGTGCGCGGTCCACGCCAATTAACACTGAATGCTTCTTCACTTCTTAACTTCACCACATCACCAATTCAAATGGCTTCCGCTCAAAAAGAAGCTCAATTAGTCTTAGCTATCCAGGCTATCCAAAATACACCTAAACTTAGCATTCGACGCGCGGCAGTCATTTACAATGTCTCCCATACAACGCTCCAAGCGCGTCTCTATGGCTGGCAATCAATACACAATATTCAACCTAAAGCACAAAAGCTTACGAAACTAGAAGAATGTATGATAGTTTAGAGGGTTCTTAAACTAGATTCTCAAGCATTTCCTCCTAGGTTAAGTGCTGTGGAAGTATGGCAAATCGATTATTACGCGACCGCGACGCGTCACATGTTAGTAAGAACTAGGCAACGAACTTTGTTCGGCGACAACCACAGCTTAAAAGCATATTTAGTCATAAATACGACTATGTCATACTGACATTCGTTGCACTCAGTTTGCTATCAAACTCAAGAGCAAACTTAGAAATCTCCTCCTCAAACCTACAAGTCACTATACATATTTTGGCTTATCACACCAACAACAAGAGCAACGATTGCTACAACCCTCTATGATTCATTACACATCATCGCTCCTTAGTTACTGGGCTGATATTACCACATAGCATATCTCTACAACCCTCTATGATTCATTACATGACATCACTCCTTAGTTACTGGGCTAATACTACCACATGACATATCTCTATCAACTAGAAGCCTAGGAACATGAACGATAGCTCCAAAAGCTTCTACAACCCTCTATGATTCATTACACGTCATCGCTCCTTAGTTACCCACAAGATTGGTTAAGTTATGTCTATAGGGGTACTCTGACCTTGGACCTCCTTTCACTTCCTATAGGCTAGGAACCTAAGAGATGGTTCTATGGGATCTCTCTTACGTTGACTACAGTTACCAAGCCTGGTTAGTCATGGAAAGTCAATTAGGTTGTTTGGTGTCTAAAAAACCGAAGGTTAAGCGGTATTTAGGCGGGTAGTTAGAGGTGTTAGTGTCTAAAACCTAAGATCAAGTCTAGAGATCACACTCTAAGGGTTGAATAGGAGAAGTCCTACACCTTAGAAGCCTCCTTAAATGTTGCTTTCTATCATTACAATGTTAAATGCAGCATAAAAGGTAGGAAAGAAGTCATCCTTAGTAATGTAAGTAATATAAGCCTGTATTATATCTTCAATTTGCTGACCATAAGCCTTTTTTAATAGGCTGAAACAGCTAACATCAAGTGGCTGGAGTAAATGGGAGGAGTGAGCAGGCATACAAAGCGTAATAATGTTGTGTTCCTTATAGTACTCCTTAAACTCATCTAAGTGGTGGCTCTCATGACTATTAAGGACTAAGAGGTGATAACCACTAACAGTCTAGGGCTTTGTATGCTTCTCAAAATGCTAAATCTAATCCATGCCTCTCTTATTTGTAGTCTAGCCATTTTCAGTAACAGCAATGACCTAATCGCTTAGAAATCCACTATTCTCATACTAAGATATAAGGTGATTTTTGCCTATAACAATGACAAATGGTAGCACTACCCAACCTTAGGAACTAATGTTTTGGATTACTATAACCTATTATTGCTAGGCTGTACCTTCTTTGCTTTTGCCTGCCTGTCTAAGATTGTTATAACCATAGCAGTTGAGATAACACCTATCATAAACCTAGTCTTATCAAAGTTGTAGATATTGGCTTCATAGATGCTATATTTCACAATTGTGTTGTGCATAAGCTCAAACCAACCACAGAGGACTTTTGGGTCCTTGCACTTAGCCCTCTAGTAGTTGTATTTACACTAGAAGCATGTCTAGAGCTCTACACACCGCTTAGCAAAGTTTAAAGCCTAACGTGACCTAATTCATAGAGTGTCATATGTTACAAGTAGTTAATTTGCCATATCTTTAGAGGAAATCCTTTAGCAGCTAGGTCAAGTATGTGTTGAACAAGAACTGATTACTCTAGGTTTGTCAATTTCTGTGAATTAGCTAGAATATCATGCCGTGTAGGTATACTATGGTTCTAGTGACAGAGCTTCTTATAATTAACTTTATAAAGCTCCCCTATAGCTCTTGCACGTAGCTTTAGGTTGGGTTTCATAGCTTAGAGGGCTAAAATAAGGTCTCTTTTATCATTTTTCTAGGACATCGTTTATGGTAGAGAAATATAGTGTTTTATGTAGTTGTCATGTTAGCACATCTAAGTGAGGCTTTCTATAATAGGGTGCCAACCATTATAGTGCATTGTATATATGGCGTGTTATGTGTATTCTACTAAGCTAGAATAGTATAATCGTCAGAACCAACCCTATTGCCTATGTAATAAGGTCAGTTCTAACAATTATTCTTTTTGGCTTAGTAGGATGTAGTGCAAGCATAACTGTACATCATTACACTTTCGCTTGTCTAGGGCTTTTGCTATACATGTACGTTAATGTACTTGTATAATGAGTAGCTATGTATAATGAGTGGCCACCTCTACTGCACTTAATCCCTTTTATAATAGCTATAGAAACCACAACACCAAATCAATTAAAACTACTCGGAATCATCTTCTCTAAAGGTTACTACTACCACTTAACAGGTTCGTGCATTATGACTAGCCATACTGCAAACACTACAGTGCTAGGTGTGTACTTAAGCCCCCTCTACATGACGACTACTACAATTTGTTTCAATCTTCAACTGCTCACCTATATCCTTCTCAGCCATTAGATCCTCTGCTTCCTATATACTAAGTGATCCTCCTGCCTATAGACATGTTTTTTTAGCCCTCTAGCACTTGCTAAGAACCTTATTTGCTGTACGAAGGTCATTTAGCTCAGCCTGCATTAACACAAGCTTGTATGCCATCTTTAACATACCTCTTGCCGAGGCATCAATCATGTTGTACATATAGGTTAGGGAGCTATTTTAATGCCTAGTAATCTTATTCTTAATGGTAGTTGACTGTTGAGTGATCTTAGATGCTGTCTTAGGCGTCTTTGTAACCTAAGATTAAGCTGTCCCTAGGCGTGTGTTTAGCAGCAAAGGTGTCATTAGCTTCAGATCTAGCTAGGAAGCACAGCTTTAGGGTTAAGAGGTGTCATACTGACATTCGTTGCACTCAGTTTGCTATCAAACTCAAGAGCAAACTTGGAAATCTCCTCCTCAAACCTACAAGTCACTATACATATTTTGGCTTATCACACCAACAACAAGAGCAATACTACTCAACGATTGCTACAACCATCTATGATTCATTACACGTCATCGCTCCTTAGTTACTGGGCCGATATTACCACATAGCATATCTCTACAACCCTCTATGATTCATTACATGACATCACTCATACTACCACATGACATATCTCTACCAACTAGAGGCCTAGGAGCATGAACGATAGCTCTAAAAGCTCCTACGAACCTCTATGATTCATTACATGTCATCGCTCTTTAGTTACCCACAAGATTGGTTAAGTTATGACATAATTTGTCTATGACATAATTTGTCTATAGGGGTACTCTGACCTTGGACCTCCTTTTACTTCCTATAGGCTACGAACCTAAGAGATGGTTCTATGGGATTCTCTTACGTCTACTACAGTTACCAAGCCTGGTAAGTCATGGAAAGTCTTGGAAAATGAGAGAACTACACTCCTTTAGCATAAATAGGATTGCCCTTTCCTTAAGAAAGGGCAAGCAGACAATACAGTAAATCGACTATCACATACTTCCACGTCTTTTCCAAGCTTCCAAGCATTCATCTTGTTACTCCTTGTTTCTGAAAAGTCAGTGAGGTGTTAACCTCTGACTTACCCCTGAGTTCCCAGACTCAACATTTGTTGCAACTTGTCTGAACCACTTCACTACATCACACACCTGATTGCTGCGTTGTGGAATAGTCTAAGCTACGACCCTTTGGCTCTGTTTTCTAAGACAGTGTGTTGTCTTAGTAAATTCATCCCTTCCTTGGGTGGCTAGATTCTCACATCTGGTGCACCCACCATTACAAGAGGGACAAGACTAGTTGCTCTAAAGCCTGCCTGTACGTTGTTTTCAGTCATAGCTATGTTAAAAGCCTCTAAAAATGAGTCTAAAAAGTTTTCCTTCACGATGTGAGTGATTTGCATCCACATCATCTTCTTGATTTGCTTCCTGTACGAAGCCTTAAGCGGGCTAAAACAACTGACATCAAGAGGCTAGAGGATATGTGATGAATGGGGAGGCATACAAAGTGGTAGGATGCTGTTGGCCTTATAGTAGTCGTTAAACTTAGTAGAGTGGTGGCTTGTGTGGCCGTCAAGGACTACACCTTTCGTATGAGCCTTCGTGCATTGATCAAAGTGCTTAATCCTATCTAAACCAATCTCGTTTGTAGTCTAGCCGTTAGTACTTATATGGATCCTCCAATCGCTCAGGAATCGACCGTTCTAATACCAAGGTGTAAGGTGGAATTTGCCCTTTACAACTATGTACAGAGGCAGCGTCTAGCCAGTTGCACATACTCCCTAGATTACTGTAACAAACTCTCGATTGCCTAGTCGGAGCTTGTAACAACCTTTGCGCTCGAGAGCATGCCCATTAGAAACCTGGTCTCGTTGAAATTATAGATGTCTGCCTCCTAGATACTGTACTTGGCAATCATAGTCCGTACGAGCCAAAACCATGCGTTTACCACGTCTGGATCTTCGCATTAGGCCCTCTAATAGTCGATTCGACGTCGAAAACGCGTAGTAAGCTCGAGATGACGCTTAACAAAGTTCTCTGCCCATCGTGGTCTAACACGCGACACGTCGCGGTCCGTACAAAGGCGATCGGCCATTTCTCGAACGTCTTCAAGCTGGGGCTGAAATCCTCGCAAATCTAGGTCGAGTATCCGCTCTAGGTCGGTCAACTTTCTTAAGTTGGCGGAGATATCGCGTCGTGAGTCATGCCCGGCGCGTCGGCAACGAAGGGTTGTACGAGGGACGTTGTAGGTTGTAGCTGCAGATGAGACTGTAAGAGCAGGGTCGTTTTTAAGGGCTCTAATAGCAAAGTAATGCGACTTTCAATTGAAGACATTTCCATCTTTTTTCGTGGAAGAAAGTACTGTGCAATGTAGAAGCAGTAAAATTGGTGGTGGAGGTGGCCACTCGTTATACATGGCTACTCGTTAAGTAAGTATGTTATATGATTGTAATACAATATGGTCTTCTGCCATATGATTGTAATATTGGAATTTCATTCCAATATATTGCCAGCACACTATTGGCAACACTGCCCTCGAATAACCCACTGCCCACCATAGGGGCTCAGATGACAGCGGAGTTCGGCCGCCTTTGTCCTTGGAGTCAGCTTCAACGTTGTCCTGTTCAACAAGCAGCTTTTCAATTGTTTGCTGGATGGGAAGGGCATGTGTTCCCCAGTATCGAGCAGCGTAGTCTAAGAACGGGTTCTGTTTAATCCCACTCTCAAACTCTGCATCGCTGTTGGAGCGGCCAGTGCTGAAAGTTTGGAAGGGTGAGCGCCGCGGAAGGATGCATTGCTTGGTAGGTGACGGACGGGAGTATCCGCACCGCCAATCGCTAGGGTCGCGCTTATATATATATATTTTGGCAATCAGTATCAATACCCCACTATCAACAATATACCCCGCCATCACACGATACGGAAGCAGAACGTCGCTCTTATACCACAAAATACCTCTCGCTAGCTGTACTATAGCTGTACTGCAGAGACCGTATCTCCTGAAGAAGGCCAGAGAATCCAGACTTCCTGCGTGACTTTCTTCAACGTCACGGGACGGACAGACAGGTGGGCCATGGAAACAACCAATGCGCCGCCACCAGGAGTAGAAGAAATAAAACAACATCTCGATGAAAGAGGTATGGGAGAGGAGATTGCGAGGTTATACCTTGACTGTCCTTCTCAATCCGCAAAGGACGTGAAATCATGGCTCGAATCTAGCACCCACTTCCACCGCTCCGAGAAAATAATCCCCGCCCCCTCATCACCCTCCTCTTCCACCTCCGCGCCACACCTACGCATCCCCACTACCATCCTACTCCCATTATCTACTTCTCCGGCTGAGGCGCGCGCGGCCCTTCCCTCACCACCTCCAGAATCTGGGCTCATGGAGAGGATTTCCGTTGTGCTACTGCCTGTTTCCCCTGCTAGCAACGCGCTGGGGGAACTGGGAACAGCATCAAAAGCTTCACACCACCTCTCCGACCCCTTCCTTACTTTTCTCTCTCACCCCGCTGTCAGCTCAGTAGTTGACTCACAAGCTCGAGAGTCCCTCCTCTCCACCCTCCCAAAACGATACACCGTCTACACTCCACTGGCCCTCCTACCCACCGGCAGCCTATCCTCAGACGCCTGGCAGGCCGTGCTGGACAACACCCCTCCCGTGGTGGTAGAGGAGCTATGGACTGGCGTCCTGGGCGCCATTACGCGACTTGGGGGGGAGAAAGTGACGCACCTAGCTATCAACCATCCCATCCCCGGTTCCGCCGAGGATGAGAATATCATCCGCGCCCCTTCGCACCTACGCGCTCTCTTCGGCGACTTCGGCCCCACCATCTCCGCTAAGAGGTGGGCGCTTGGCCCTGGGTTAGTGACAGGGGCTGGGGAGGGAGAGGGAGGGGAGGGAGAGCCGATAGGGGAAGAAGATTTTAAAAATGCGTTCTGGGTGCGGACGAGACAGAATGGGATTTTCCAGTCCTGGGCCCCGCGTTGGACGATGTTCAGTCGTGGGAATGTTACTGAGAAGGCGAGGGTCCTCCGCTTCGGCGCTGCGTCATGGTGGCTGAGTGCTGTTGGTGGTGGTGGTGGTACTGCCTCTGGTGGTAGTGATGGGCGAAATGGGGAACAGGTGCAAATAGCGGTGGATTTATACGCCGGAATCGGGTATTTCACACTCTCCTACCTCTCGCGGGGGTACGCGGTGTTGGCGTGGGAGATTAATCCGTTTTCTATTGAAGGCCTACGGCGCGGTGCGCTGGGTAATGGGTTTGAAGTGCTTGTGGTAAAGGGGGCAGTGGACTGGGAGGCGGTTAGGGAGACGGTGGAGAAGAGGGGCGTGGTTGTTTTTGCAGAGGATAATAAGTTTGCGTGGGCGAGGTTTCAGGAGGGGTTGCAGGAGCTGGGGAAGAAGGGGGTGGTAGGAGGGGTGGAGGGGAGGTGGAAGGTGAGACATGTTAATCTTGGCTTACTGCCGTCGTCGAGGATGGGATGGGAGGTTGGAGGAAGGTTTTTGGGAGAGGGTCAGGGGGGTTGGATGCATGTGCATGAGAATGTTAAAGAATCGGGTCGGAAGGAGATGGTGAAGGGAGATGAGATTGTGGAGGTTGTTAGGGGGGTTGTTGGGGGTGGTGGAAGGGGGGAAGTGGAAAGGGAGGAAGAGGAAGGCAGAGAAGGAGGAGAAGAAAGGAAGGAGATAAATGTCGAGGTTAGGAGTGTAGCGATGGTGAAGGGGTTTGGACCTGGAGTTAATCATATGGTTTTTGATGTGTGGGTTGGGCCGAAAGGGGTGGGTGCTGGGATGCGTTGGGGGTTGTTGGGTGGGACATATGGCATGTAATAATTAGAACGGTTGGGTGGCTTGGTATATATCGTATACATATCGTATATATATCCTAGATGCTATGGTAGATAATGGCTGCGAAGCCTATATAATGGAGAGTTGCAAAGAAAAGGAGGCTGAGTCACCAAGTGAAGAGGGTAGAAGTTGACTAGAAAGAAACTGATTAGGAAAAAGTGAGTCGTCAGAAGTCGTTTTACAACCTCATAACCTCGTTTTTTTGTCGCCACGAATAGGAATTATGGCAGTGGCTTTCGATGGCACAGAATAGTCGGTTTATGATGAAGATTTTGGATCGGAGATTAGCCCAACTGATGCGATTCACAACCCGATCTTATGACTCAATTAGTAGTCGAGTATGGTAACTATGCCATGCTATTAATGGGACTCGTCCTCCTTAAAAGTCTAGAGAGGGACTGTGGATAACAGCACTGTCTGCAGCAACTGTAGTTCAAATAGGTATGGCTAATCACCCGAGGCCACAGCACCATGTACAGCAACTTAGTTTTAGTTCAAGTAGGTATGGTTAATCACTCGAGGGTACAATCACCATTTACAGCAACTGTAGTTCAAGTAAATGCGTCCAGTCACTCAAGACTACAATCAATTATAGGTGAGAAAATGACGAAGCCACCGTAATATAGCCAATTCTATCAAGGTTATGACACTATAGGACTCTGCGGCAGAGTCTCTGCCATATTTGAGGTGAGCTTTGTCATGGATATAGTATAATTCTGCGAAGTTTATCATATTTATGAACATGAAGAGGCCATCGGCAGCATGAAAGCCATATAGAGACACAGAAGATGACGAGCAATAAAAACGCCCCCTCCTCGAGCCAAGTCACCCCAACTACCGACTCAGTCCCGAAGAACAACTACCCCTACTTCCCAACCTCATCCATCTCCAGCGCTTAGACATATGCCCAGACCTATGTTCATCTGCATCTCCATCTGCATTTTCATCTCCATCGCCACGTCACTCCCCAGCCATCTTCCCCCCATAATCACCTAACCTCGCGCACACCTACAACTATTTTCTCAAATTGACAAATTGCTCAAAACTTTTCGCCCTGGACCCTCAGGGCTCTACTTCTAGTCAATTACGCATTATAACTCCCATCTCCATCCATTCCTGCTCCTTTCGAGCATCCCTAGTAATGGAGGCCTCAACTCCCTAACGGCTGGATATAGGCCCCTAAGACAGCGCTTTTACTCGCCCCTAGGAACTACAATCACCATCCAACCTCAACTGCACTTCTAAGAGACAACAGAAGACACTTAGTACCAACACTGTGCCTCCTCCATGCCTTAGCTTAGGTGAAAGCGCGCCTAACAGTCATGAAGCAACAGCAGCCATTAGTGGCCAACTTGATGCCATTGAAAGGGAAGACAAGATATAGCTATATATGATTTCGATAGCATAGTAGACAAGTTTGTGTCCTCCTACAAGCTCCTAGAGCATTACACTTTCAGCTATAGCCTCTATAACAAGGTAGTTAGCTTTCTCACTGCCTCTCTATATGTAGAAACTTTTAACTACACCCCTATCTGTCTTAGAAGCTAGCCCTCTGTAATGGTGGGTGCACCAGATGTGAGAATCTAGCCACCCACAAGGAAGGGATTACTTTACTAAGACAACACACTGTCTTAGGAAACAGAGCCAAAGGGTTGTAGCTTAGACTATTCCACAATGCAGCAATCAGGTGTATGATGTAGTGAAGTGGTTTAGACAAGTTGTAACAAATGTTGAGTCTGAGAACTCAGGGGTAAGTCAGAGGTTAGCACCTCACTGACTTTTCAGAAACAAAGAATAAGAAGATCAATGCTTGGAAGCTTGGAAAAGACATAGAAGTATGTGCTAGTCGATTTTCTGTATTGTCTGCTTGCCCTTTCTTAAGGAAAGGGCAATCCTATTTATGCTAAAGGAGTGTAGTTCTCTCATTTTCCAAGACTTTCCATGACTAACCAGGCTTGGTAACTGTATTAGAAATCAAGTGCGACCCACAACTAGCTTGCTAATTATGTAGTGAACGTAAGAGAATCCCATAGAACCATCTCTTGGGTTCCTAGCCTATAGAAGTGAAAAGGAGGTCCAAGGTCAGAGTACCCCTATAGACAAATTATGTCATAACTTAACCAATCTTGTGGGTAACTAAGGAGTGATGATGTATAATGAATCATAGAGGGTTGCAGAAGCTTCTAGAGCTATCGTTCATGTTCCTAGGCCTCTAGTTGATAGAGATATGTCATGTGGTAGTATTAGCCCAGTAACTAAGGAGTGATGTCATGTAATGAATCATAGAGGGTTGTAGCAATCGTTGAGTAGTATTGCTCTTGTTGTTGGTGTGACAAGCCAAAATATGTATAGTGACTTGTAGGTTTGAGGAGGAGATTTCTAAGTTTGCTCTTGAGTTCGATAGCAAACTGAGTGCGACGAATGTCAGTATGACATAGGAGCCCTCCACTAAGGCACAGAGCTTGCTAGATAGGTGTAACGCTGACTTCTAAACGATAGAAGACACAGAGGTTCTCTTGCGTAAAGGTTTACTTATCAGAGGAGGCAGGGGATCAGACACAAAGGCTTCAAGTAACACGTTACTAGTATATAACAAATACTGTATTGAGTTGAGCACGAAGCTCCTATCTAAGGAAATACTATCTACTTATATAGTGGCGTCGTGCCTAGTGGACTCTTGGGAACTCACTCGAGTCCTCGGAGTCCTGGACTCTTAGGACTCTTCTCATCATCCTGCGAGTCCATCACGTGCCTAGTGGACTCCTGGGAACTCACTCGAGTCCTCGGAGTCCTGGACTCTTAGGACTCTTCTCATCATCCTGCGAGTCCGTCACGTGATACTTTCGGAACTACTATTCCCCGCTGCCCCTCCAGGTACCAGGGCCGGTCTCATGCGACCTCCCTCCTTCCTGTCCTGTAGTTGGCCAGCCTTCTTGTTCCGTCGTAACACTCGCTCCCTTCCCCTGGGCATTCGTCTCGAATCCTATAAGTACGTCCATGTCCCCGGGACTCTGCTGCTCCTCAGCGAGTCCTTCAACATGCAACATGCCTACTGACACTGCCCGCAAACTCCAGGAACGTAACGATCTTGTCCGTCGAATAAAGAACCACGGATACGAACTACCCGAAATGGATTCTTGCTCGAACTGCGTGAGGCGAAACATTACTTGCGTGTCGTCTCCAAATGATTCACGGCGGTGCGCCGAGTGCGTTCGTCGCAACTTGAAAGAAAAGTGTGACTGTATGGGTCCTGAGCATCCCGATTGGGTGAAGCTCGAACGGGAGGAGGATCGCCTGGATCGCGAAGAGGAAGAAACCCTTTCGAAGTTACTTCGTCTGCGGAAGCAGAAACGCCTCATCCGAACCCGTGGTAAAGATATGCTCCGGCGAGGTTTGAAAACCCTCGACGAGCTTGATGCGGCAGAGGAGGCCGAACGTGTGGCTGCTGAGAAGCGTGACGCTGTTGAGGCTGAGGAACAGGCAGTTAGCGCTGCCTCCTCGTCTGTGACCGGGACCCTCGCTTCCTCCGATCCACTGGCCTACTCCCCTGCATCTTGGGATCAATGGCTGGTGGATGGCGGCGTCGATATTCCTCCAGCAGTTCTTTGCTGATGTTCCTTGTTGGTTCCCACGAATTATCCGTAGGTTTGTAATTTTCCCATTTTATCAAAAACTCTTCTCGACGTCCTACTAACCTTCTGTCTAGGATCGTTTCGACCTCATATTCGATTATCTCATTCTCGGGTTGGAGTTCGGTGTCGGTCGCAATTGGGGTATTTCCTCTTGCTGGTTCCAGTAGTGAGACATGAAATACCGGGTGTAGTCTAGACTTCCTGGGTAGCTGCAGTCTGTAATTAACTGAGCTGACTTTGTTCAATATTTTAAATGGTCCCAATTTCTTGAAGTCCAACTTTGTGCTTGGTCGTTTCGTTTTGATATGTTTCCAGAGTAGGTATACTTTATCCCCCTCCTTGAAGGCAGGTTCCATACTGCGCTTCTTGTTTGCGTATGCGGCGGATCGTTCATTTAAGAATTGGATGTCCATCGCAAGTTGTTCGTGGAACGATTTCAGTTGTTCCACCACGATCAGGGCTTGTTCAGCTCGTGATTCATCCGGTCTTGGTTGCCTATATGCTTCTGGCTGGTAGCCATAATTGGCAAAGAACGGTGAGACTTTCGTTGCTTCTGTCATCGCGCTGTTATATGCAAACTGTGCGATGGGTAAGATCTGAACCCAGTTGTCCTGTTGATGATTGACATAGCTTCGCAGGTACTGTTCAAGGGTCTGATTTAATCTTTCTGTTTGGCCATCTGTCTGGGGATGAAAAGCTGTTGATAGCTTATGATTTGTTCCCAGTAGCGCCATCAATGATTTCCAGAATTTCGAAGTAAAGAGCTTGTCTCTATCTGAGATGATTTCTTCTGGCATCCCATGATCGGCTAATATGACTCGAATGAAGGTATATGCGAGCGCCTCGGCGTCGCTAGCTTCTAGATATGGTATAAACTTCCCATATTTCGTGAGTCTTTCCGTGATGACGAGGATAGAGTCATATTCTATTCCTGTTAACGGGTCCTTGGAGGGTGGAAGCTTGACGATGAAGTCCAAAGCTATTGATTTCCACGCTCCTTTTGGTACTGGTGTCGACTTGAGTTGTCCGTATGGCAGATGCCTATTGGATTTTGACTTGCTGCAAATGTCGCACTCTCTTACCACTGTCTCTACCTGCTTCCTCATACCTGGGAAGTAGTAGTGTCGAGTGATTCGTTCGAAGGTTCGTGTTACTCCCTGATGACCGTGTGCTGGTAACGAGTGTTGTTCTTGCACCAGCGGGCGTCTCATTTGACTTGGGACATACACTAACCCTTTGTATCGAATCAATCCTTGCTCGTCGATGGTGAAGTCGCCTTCGACTTTGGACAAGACTCGCTTGGCGCATTCGTCTGTTGCGTAAGCTTTCTTGAGTCTTTCCTCGAGTTCTGTATCTTCGATGACTGAGATCGTCGCTAGTAACTCGTTGTACTGTATTCCTGCATCTGTTTTCTTCAGAATTGCTCTAGGTCTTTCTTCCTTTGGGCCGGCGTAGTCGGTCCGTCTGCTGAGAGCGTCTGCTCTTGCATTCTTGGAGCCCTTGCGATAGGTTATCGTGAAGTTGTAGGCTGCGAGGGTTTCTGCCCAGCGGACTTGTCTGCGGTTTAAAACCTTGGTCGTGGTGAAGTATATGAGGTTCTTGTGATCCGTCCATACCTGCACAGGGTAGGTGGATCCCTCAAGATATACTCGCCACTGCTCAAAGGCAACGACAATAGCCAGTAGCTCCTTGTCGTGGATGTCGTAATTGAGTTCCGCGGGTGACAGTTTCCTAGAGTAGTACGCGATTGGTTTGAACTTACCGTTCTCGTCTGGTTGATTCAGACATGCTCCAATTGCGAAGTCAGAAGAGTCCGTTTCGAGGATGATCTTCTTTGCAGGGTCAAATGTAGCAAGGATAGGTGCTTCCGTGAACTTCGTCTTAAGTTCCTGGAAAGCAGCCTCTGCCTTGTCCGTCCATTTGAATTCGAGATCCTTTCTGGTAAGCTCCGTGAGTGGTTGAGCTACCTTGGAATATCCCGAGATGAATCTTTGGTAGAAGTTGGCGAAGCCTAGGAAGGCTTGCACTTCCTTGACCGTGGTCGGTGTTGGCCATTCCAACACTGCCGTTACTTTTGCTTGGTCCATCTTGATGCCGTGCGTTCCAATAATGTAACCCAAGAATTCGACTTGGTTTTTATGGAACTCGCACTTCTCTGGTTTGAGGAGTAAGCTGTACTCCTTTAGTTTCTTCAGGACAAGTTTGACATGCTTGACATGCTCTTCCTTGGTTGCTGAATACACCAGGACGTCGTCTAGGTAGACAATGGTAAAGATGTCTAAGTATTCGTGCAAAGCATCATTCATCAGTCGTTGCATGGATGCGGGTGCGTTTGTTAGCCCAAAGGGCATGACTTGATACTCGAATAGGCCATAGCGGGTGCGGAATGCTGTTTTCCACTCTTCCCCAGCCTTGATTCGGATCAGGTTGTATGCTCCTCGCAGATCTAGCTTACTGAAGATCTTTGCTCCTTGAAATCTATCGTGTAGTTCGTTGATTAACGGCAGGGCATACCTGTCCTTGATTGTGATGTTGTTCAACGCTCGATAGTCCACACATAACCGTAGGGAGCCGTCTTTCTTTGGTACGAAAAGCACCGGACTTCCTGCTGGTGATGTGGATGGTCTGATGAATCCTTTCGCTAGGTTATCATCGATGTACTCCTTAAGTACCTTCAGCTCCTTTTCCGATAGCTGATATATTGGTCCGAACGGTGGACTCTTGTCTTTCTCCAAAGGTATCTCGTGATCCCATGGTTGGTGCTTAGGAAGCGCCTCGTTCTTAGGGCCTTCCTGGAATAATTGCTCGTATTCCTTGTACTCCACCGGTATACTCGTCGGTGAGGATGCCTGGGCTAGGTCATCGAGCTCGGAGGTTGCACATAACTCCTTCCGGCCCTGGGAGGGTTTCTCCCGTTGTCGTGTGTCCGTCCGTTGTTCACACGCGCACTGGCTCATCACAACTTTCTCGTTCCACCAGTCGATCTGGGGGTTGTGTTTCTTGAGCCATGGCATACCAAGGATGCACGCATGGTTGTCCATGTGCACGATGTCAAACTGAATCGTTTCCTTGTGCCCGTGTAGCATGACCATTTCCAATGGGACCGTTTCGTGGGTCACCATTCCTTCATTAGTCGAGATGGGCTCTCCATCTACGACCATTAACGGGTATGGTTCGGTTTTCAATTGCGTCTTGAAACCTTGCGTGTCTGCTACTTTCTTTGTCATAAAGTTGCCCGTCGCTCCTGAGTCAATCATTGCTCGGAGGTGTCGCTGTTGTATCTTAGCGACCACATATAGTTGCATGCTGCCCGTCGTGGCGCATAGCTGGTCTGTACTAGGCCTCTTCATGTCGCTCGCCGGTGGCCTACCGTCGAGGACTCCTAGTTTTTTGACTCGTCCGAGGAAGGATAGTATTCATCCGCTTCCAATGGTGGTCCTTGGGGAGATCGTTTCCCTCGCTCTTCTGCTTCGTCTAGCAGATGTGGGTATTTCTTGTATACCTGTTCGCTTTTGATAGGCAAGTCTCCTTCAGACTGGCTTCGCCTGAGGGCGTGAACTTGCTCTGCGTCTCTGAAGTGTATCCTGGGCGAGGATCGGGGAAACAACTGATTCTGGTGTTTCTTTTTCCAGTGGAGCTTGCAGTCATCTTCGCTGCAATACTCCCAGTAGACATACGCGTGCCAGGGATGATCAGTCTCTGTTGCGTCTGTCGTTGATAGTTCCCGTTGTCCTCTCACCCATGCACTATCTTCCCTCGGAGGCGTGGAGAACGTGTCTAGTTGCTCCATGGCTCTCCTTTCGATGCGTGGAGTGGGTCTCGCATTTTCCCGTCGGAGCATATCTCTGGCTTTCTCGTCGTACTTCTTCAGGGCTCTCCTGCGGTCCTGGTAGTAAAGTTTGACGCTTTTCATATACTTCAGTTTAGCCATATGCTCGACATCCTTCTCCAGTTCTTCCGCTTCTTGTGCTTCCAACTTAGCTACGTCTTGGGACGTGCCAAGCAGCCTGCGGGTATTCGTTAGTTGGTCGTAGTATCTCCAGAGGTCATCCTTGCAGTCGTCCACCTTGCACTTTAACGGAAGTTCCTGTAACAGGTTCCCGTAGAGGTCTTTAAGCATGGGGATTCTCCTCTGGCCATTGGGCTTGTCTCGTTCGGCCCTAATCTTCGCGTGGGCGTGTTTTGCCATGCGTCTTACTACGCTCTTGCACCGTGGACTCATTGGTTCCATAGGTGCGAGCTCGTCGAAGGTTTCCTGTTCCGAGACGGTGAACGATTCCGCCTCCGACCCTTCGTCTGAGTTCTCGTCTTCTGGGGTGTTTTCGCCGTTTATTCCCCAGTCCTGTTTGCTCACAAACGTTGCGTTCAACTGTCCTGTCCAGGTGGCATTGAGTTGTTTGCCGACTTTGCGTCCGCCGTTCCCTTTCTTTGGCTGTCTGCAGTCTCGGGCCATGTGGCCTGGCTTGTCGCAGTTAAAACAGAGTCGTTCCTTGAATTGTCTGTCTTTCTTAGGGTCACGGGGTCGTCCAGGTTTGAACGTGGCATCGAGTTCCATTGGGTCCGACCAACGGTTGTCTCGCGGGTGTTGATCCCGTCGTCTGCCCTCGTTTCCCCGGTAGGGGTAACTTTTCTTGGGCTTGTCATAGGTCCGACGTTCCTTCTGGAATTCGTATAGTCGATTGTCGATTCGGACCGTATGTTCGATTAGCGCTACCATGTCCGTTGGTTGTTGTTCCAAACGGGCAAGTTCCATACGTATATGGCTCTTCAGCCCACGTCGGTAGTGGCTGATGAGTGCGCTGGCGTCCCATCCTGTCTGATTGCCGTATCTCTGGAATTCTGTGGAGTATGTGAGGGCGCTGCCAGTCTGCTTAAGTGCAAACAGATGGTCTTCTGCGGTCTTAATCTCATCGATGTCTCCGAACATGCGTCGGATTTCCTTACAGAATCCATTCCAGCTGCCAAACATAGTCTGCGTAGTTGTCATGCTTCCATTGGTACTTTCATATTCGAAATAGTCCTTGAGGAATGGTTCGATCCATCGCAGGGCTTCCCCCCTAAGGTAGGACGCAGTCCACAGGGCATAGCTCTCCTGGGTGGGAAACTTCTCGTCGTTGAAGTGCTGGTACAGTTCGACCTGTAGCAAAAACACCTCAAGTTCCTTTCGGTGCCCGGAGTAAGTGTCGGGCAACTTGACGCGTAGAGTTTCCTTGAGTTCGTTGACGGTGGGTGCATCGGGCATCTCTTCATTCTCAGGCTTAGACCTCTGAGACGAAGTTGGCGTGGTGGGGGTTTTCCCCTTCGAACTGACGACAGACATGTTGCTTTGTGTGTAAGCCGGTACCTCGTAGAAGTGGTGCTCAAAGTGTAACGCTGACTTCTAAACGATAGAAGACACAGAGGTTCTCTTGCGTAAAGGTTTACTTATCAGAGGAGGCAGGGGATCAGACACAAAGGCTTCAAGTAACACGTTACTAGTATATAACAAATACTGTATTGAGTTGAGCACGAAGCTCCTATCTAAGGAAATACTATCTACTTATATAGTGGCGTCGTGCCTAGTGGACTCTTGGGAACTCACTCGAGTCCTCGGAGTCCTGGACTCTTAGGACTCTTCTCATCATCCTGCGAGTCCATCACGTGCCTAGTGGACTCCTGGGAACTCACTCGAGTCCTCGGAGTCCTGGACTCTTAGGACTCTTCTCATCATCCTGCGAGTCCGTCACGTGATACTTTCGGAACTACTATTCCCCGCTGCCCCTCCAGGTACCAGGGCCGGTCTCATGCGACCTCCCTCCTTCCTGTCCTGTAGTTGGCCAGCCTTCTTGTTCCGTCGTAACAATAGGCTAGTAAAAGCAGAATGAACTACATTAGGACCCTAGGGATGCTAACCTAACAAGTAGGGTATGTCCTAGACCTTACCTTCTCTAACATACCCTTAGTATAGTCCCTAGTCTGCTATGACCTACATAGTGGTTTAGACTATGAATCCTAAGTCACAACTATCCCTAGACGCTGCCTAACGCCACTAGAGCAACACTACTACTTAAGGCACTACCCTCTACTAGTAAACCTAACATCATCCTAACTAGTAGGGAAGGCACTTAGTTAACAGGCCTTATAGCTACGCAAACATGTAAGAACTGCTCTCTAAGGTCATACTATTCGGGAGGTCTTAGGGCCGTGGGTTACACCTGCGTCCCGCTAGACGTAAATAAATATCATCATCATCATCATCATCAGCAACCTCGTGTAGAAACCCTCCCCTGCAAACCCTCCCGCAGAAAACCCTCCCCTAGAAAACCTTCCCTAGAAACTCTCCCCTAAGCCCCTCCTAGCACACGTCCGCACTCAACCTCAACCGCATACCCGCTCCACCTCCCCCCTCGCACATCAGCTACATAATTTGCCACGAGCCTCCCCTACCATTTTCCACGCCACCACACCCTCTCCTCTACCCCTCTACATTTTCATCTCCGCTAGCACCACAGGCCCTGTTACTAGAACCAAGAAGCATCAGCCTAGCCCTATTCCACCCGATTTTTTCATCCGAGCTTTCTTCCCCCCTGTCACCCCTCCTCTCAGCCCAGCCCTAGACAAGAACGAGCGGTCCAAGCTCACATCGATCACACCCCCTCCATTTCTCTGCCCTTCGCGTGGCATACCGCACCAGTGCACGTCATCAGTGCATCTGTCATCCATGCATACCGCCCGCCATAGGTCCTCCTCACCGCATCGCAGGGGGTCGGGGCGGAGATGGATGTCGATGCAGCTTAGTAGTGATGCGCGGAGGGGGGCAGTGAGGTGGCGGGGGAGCGTGTGCTGCTGGAAGGGGGGGGGTTATTGGATGGGGATGGAGGACGGTAGAAGGGGGTATAGGATGGGATTGAGGGATATACCGGTGAAATGACGGATCTGTGCGTGTTTTTTTAAGGGGGGTTGTGTCGAGGTGGTGTTATGGTGTGCTATTTCTAATACCAGTGTGCGGCACAGATACCTGATTACCTGTGGTGTTCAGGTAATTACCTGGGTAATTACCTACCTGGGCTCATTCTCAAAATACCTGAGTATCCCGGTATTTTCAGATACTTACCCAGATACATGCCAAGTATTGCCAAGTGTAGCCAAGCCGCACAAATGCTAACGTTGAAATACTCGTCTTCATGCTTGATATGGTGATAATTGCCGTGAAAATGAGTGACTCTCCATTGTCAGACGTGCCGACGGACCTTGATGGCTATAATCCTCACGATGAGCCAGCCCTACCAGGGCTTTTTACCCCTTTTCAGCAATCAAATCCAATTCCTGTCCGTCTACACCCGCCTAGCCAAATGCTACCGCCAACACAGTCGCTGCTGTTCACGAAGGAACTATATTCAAGAATACTACTTGAGAGCAACCCGCCAACTATCAAAGTATGCTGTATGCAGCCTAATTGCGGATACTCGCCCGCAGCTCAAACCCATGCTCAAGCTGCTGCTTCAACTGGCAATCTTTGGAAACACTATAGTCTTAAGCATAAAGGAATCTATGATGCTCTTAAACACAAGAATACAGCGCCTTCAAGTCAATCTAGCAGCACATCATCATTTTTTGAGCCTCAGAGACCAGCGACCCATGAATCAAGACCAACAAACAATCCAGCCAAATATAGGGAGTAGTGCTATCGTTTATAGTATCTAATAACCTGTCTTTACGCATTATCGAAAGCTATTCATATCGTCAATTAGTACGGTTCTTAAGTCCATCTGTGTTATCACTTTCGTCAAGAACATTGCACCGAGAACTACAACGCCAATTCTCATATCACCGAGGCATACTACAGCTTGAACTCCATTCTCATATTATACATGGAGGCCGGATATCCATAACGACAGATGCATGGTCTGCACGGAACTATACAGAGTATGCTGCTGTTACCGCTCATTGGATTAATGATAAATGGCAGCAGAAATCAAAATTGCTTGATGTGATACATCTTCAAGAGCCTATTCATAGCGGTGAATACTTAGCTCAGCAATTAGCAGCTGTAACAGATAGTATAGCTATTACAGGCGCTATCTTTACATGCACCCGAGACAACGCATCATCAAATACTGTGATGCTCTCAGAATATGAGAAATTGGCTAGCAACGCCCAAACATCAACTCAACAACCTTGGACATTTACTGTCAAAGAAGGCGATGTCCGGTGTATTGCACATATCATAAATCTCGCAGTTCAAGCCGCTCTTACGAGTTTAAAAGCAGAACCAGATGTAGAGACAGAGACATACCGGTGTGAGCAAGGTGCAGCTCGGATTCCATTTAGTAGAGATAGTCATGTCGAAGTCATGAATGCTCTTGCAAAGCTACGAAGACATATCTATGTCTTTCGTAATCGACGAGCATGGAAGGATGCTTTACAACGACAAGTCAAAGCTATAGGTTTAAAACCACAGCAACTATCACTTGATATGCCAGTACGATGGAATTCAACACATCGTATGCTTGATACAGCATTAAAACTCCAAATACCAATCACAGCAGTATGCATAACACAACAGCTTGATATTAGTATGAAAGATATTGCATTAACTACAGGAGATTGGGCTGTTATTAAAGATCTTGAACGACTGTTCTTAATATTTCTCAAACCATCAAGACGGCTACAAAGTGATACATATCCGTCACTTAACTTTGCTATTCCACTTTATCTTAAAATGATAAATAAAGTTAAGAAGATGCAACAAGAAGTTGGCGAGCACTCAGCAATTGGTATTGCATGCACAGTAGCTTATCAAAAGCTTCACGCGTATTATACTCTTGCAACAAATCAGCAATGTAAGCACTCAGCTGTAGCTACAATTTGCGATCCACGGATGAACCATACAGTGTTTAAAAAGATATATCCAGATAGTACAGATCATGTACGAATCACACGGGCAAGAGCACAGTTTGAAGATGTTTGTAGAACATATAAGACACGGCAATATCATCTTGATACAGAGCGTATTGAACGTGAAACAGCTCTTGCAGATGCATTAGGAAATGCAAATACTAGAGTGCAAGAACCAGATTCTGATGAAGATTTATTTGCATCAGAGGGTATATCATTTGAAGAACCAGAATGGAAACGATGGATGCTTGAACCACGGCCTGGTGAGCATACTGATATTCTCAAATATTGGTCTGCAAAGCAATATCAATATCCAATAATTGCTCAAGTTGCTCGAGACCATCTTGCAATTCCTGCGACATCAGCACCATCAGAACGGGTATTTAGCAATGGTAGCGATATCATTACTAAGAAAAGGAATAGATTGTCGCCATCGACAATTAGATATCTGCTTTGCTTACGGAATTGGGGTTATTTACCAGATGCCGACAGCGACGGTGATGATGCAGATGATGAGGCAGAAGAATAGGAATAGGGGCTGTCTATTTTATTATTATATTTGTCACGAGTTTCACTTTTCTAGTTACATATTCTAGTTACATATCATTATCTATTTCAAATATCAAAAGCGTCATTTTTGTATACGGAATTGAGGCTCAACTACCTGCTAAAGTATCTGTAAATACCTACCTTACCTGAGCAAAGTCGCTCAGATACTTACCTTACCTGGCGAGGACCCAGATACTACCTGGGTAGTATCTGCCGAACACTGTCTAATACTGATCCTCGTTGCCATGCTCAGCGATAGAGCCCATACTCGTGCCGCCGAGAAGTGATTGAGTGAGTCTGATAATTAATACTAGAGATTTAAACTGTTGGAATATTTATACTCTTGGAATATTTATACTCTTAGAATATATCTCTTTAGGGTTTGTGGGGAGATGGGAAAGGATCTAAGGGAGAGGGGGGGGAAGGGGGGGGTAGATCTGGGGTACTGGCGTATGGGATTGACGAGGGAGATGAGAGGGGATGGGAGATGGGGATGTGAGGGATCAACAACCTGCAAGGCGGGGGCTACTGTAGGTCGTTCGCGGGGTATCCCTAACCACACTCGGGTATACATTTTCGGGGCCTGGGACGGGCTGGCGTGGCGACGGTGATGCTGGCGATGGGAGACAGAAGAGGGGTTCTTGGGGATATAACTATAACGACTCGGCGTCCGACACCACCACCGGCGCACCACAGCACCACAGCACCGGCGCACCACCCACCACCACCTTCCTTCAATATCCCCAGCTCGCGCTCGGTCATCAAATAAGCAAGCATCGTAAGGGATCCCTACCTCCCATCCAGCAGCCCTGTCCTTTGTGAGGGATGCCCTACCTCCCATCCAGACTCTCGGACGAACACACACCATACACACACCATATGCATCACGGAGGGGGGTATAAGAGATCCCCATATCACATACATCTACAGGCTCTGACCCGTATGGTGTCCGAGAGCCGGGCGCTTGATGGGTGGATGGTTCAAGCCTGGTTTATCTGTGGACCGCCCATCGGGATGCCTGTCCATATCGGCCGTTTTATATAGCGGGGAGGGCCGGCGGGTTCCACAGCCCACAGCGGGAATTACAACCTACACCCTCCTTCTCGTCTCGTCCATCGCCCATCGTCCATCGTCCATCATCGTCCATCGTCCATCGTCCATCGTCCATCGTCCATCGTCGTCCATCGTCCCTCGTCCATCGTTCCTCGTCCATCGTCCATCGCCCATCGCCCATCGTCCATCGTCCCTCGCAACAAAAAATCCCTCCCATCCATCCATATGCCCTATATCCACCAACACCCCTAGCGCAACGGGCAACCCACGTGGAAAACGCCCAGCCCAGCCCAGCCCCCACTTTCCCTTCGTTTCTTCCTTTCTCCTAACCATCTAATCGTCGTGACCAAATTTTCGCTTCGCTTCAAGGTTGGAGGAAGCGATCCGCGCGGTTTCAAAATGAGCGGAAGCGATGTGTGCGGTTTCGCGACGTGCGTCCGTTCACCGCTACTCCTTAACAAACCATTTTCCATAGATGTAGATAGTAATTTATATTGTAATCCTATACAATTGATTTAATGGAGGGGACTCCTATATCAAATGCCCGTGAGTGGCTTGCAGAAAACCCTTCTGAGTCTATAACTGCTGCCTGTCGCATTTTCAAAGTCCCCAAATCAACACTACGGATGAGCCTCAAACGGCGTGCTCGGAACCTACTACCTAAGGGTGGTAGGAATAAGGTGCTCTCTACTGCAAAGTCAGAAGCCCTTAAGAAATGGATCCTTAAGCAGTATTACCTAGGGCTTAGAGCTACTAGAAGTATGATATTTTCTACAGTCTACTAGCTCTAGAGCCTACACCTACAGCCTCTGCCATCAGAGAGCTGGCTTACTAAATATATTAAGAATGAGTGTAAGGATGCCTCTCCCTCAGTGACGGAAGGTATCTGAGTCGGACAAGTCACGGTCACGTGGTGAGGGTGAAGGCAGGTTAGCCAAGTCGGACCCGTTTCGGGTACTTAAGGAGATTGACCCAATGGGGGTTCCTCTCTTCATCTTTTTTGTATCCTTCGTAGTAGACCTATAGGATAGCATCCGTTTAGCCTCCGACTTGCACTCTCATATGCTATTACTGTGGGTGCCCTGTGTCCTTACAATGAGCTTTAGGAATTCCACTTTATCACTACAAAGCCTATTACACTATAGCGTACGAAAGCTCAAGATGAGCCTACTATTACGCAGTGGTTTTGAGACTACTATGAGTTTATACTAGAGCATGGTATAAAGCTAGAGTTAATTTGGAATATAGATGAAACAGGCTTTAGGATTGGAATTCTAGGAGGTGAGAAGGTTATGGTACCATGAATAGCAAATGATCTCTATACGCCTAGCCCTAAAAATTGTATGTCTATTACTATCCTAGAGGCTGTGTCTATAGTAGGAAAAGCCATACCACCTATACATGTCATTCTAGGCAAAATACATATGGATTCTTAGTACTATACAAACCTCAAAAAGGCATAGAGCTAGTACTGCTCTTAGACTCTGGATTTTCAAATAGCCAGCTTGCTCTTTGGTAGCTAGAGCATTTTGCAAAGCATACAGCTTTAGAGGATACAAAGGTTCTACTACTCGACTCTTATGTGAGCTATACAAACCATGACTTCGTTTTTGCAGTATAAGAACATAACATCATTATAGACACCTTTCCCTCACATCTTACACACGTTTTACAGCCATTAGACGTAGGAGTGTTCTAGCCTTATAAGCACTAGCATAGAGTAGCTGTGCTCGCAGCTATATGAGATATAGACATTACCTACAACCTATATCCTTCATAAGAGATCTTACCCAAATCTAGAAGCAGACTTTTAAGGAGTCTACAATAGTCTCAGCTTCCTTATTAGCTAGAATCTAGCTAATAAGCTGTAATACAGCTATTATAAAGCTATGCACCTACTTACAGCTTATGCCTATGCCTACTATGCCTACCCTACTTAAGGCCTCTACTTTTCAGGCTGTAGAAGAGGGGCTATAGTACTAGAAACACTAGGTTCTAGAGGGCTTTAGTAGCCCCTTAAAAGAGAGCTACTACAATTGGCTTACTACCGAATTAGGTCCTAATCCTCTAGAGGAATTGGGTTACCGCTTTTACCCTGGTTTCTAGCCTAGCGGGCTACCTAGGCTTCTTTGGCTACAAGCTTCTAGGCTTAAAGCTCAGCTTTCTAGGCCTGAAGCTCGTAAGCATAAGCAGCTTAGAGCTCACCTCTGAACTAAAGCTAGGCCTAGCTTTAGCTTGCCTGCTTCTTTGACTCCTCAACCTAGCACTAAATAGCCTGTAGGTCGTGTTCTTAGAGCTAGCTGCCTACTACAACCTAGAAGCTGCTAAGAGTGAGTGCGAGAGTGAGAGCGGTAGTGAGCGTGGGAGTGAGAGTGAGTGTAGGAGTGAGCGTAGGAGTGGTGAAGTGATAATTTATTTACAATGATTGATTTATGTACCTTTACATACAAATTACTATGTAGTGATACTTATAGCCTACATATTGCGAAACCACGCACATCGCCTCCGCTCATTTTGAAACCGCTCGGATCGCTTCATCGAAACGAAAATTTGGTCACGACGACTAATCTCCCCATTGGGACATTCGAAACAAAAGCAGAAAGAAAAGAGGGGATCACGTGATTAAACCCTTCGTGGTTGCTGGATTGGGAAATTAGACTTTTTCTTGTGGGGGGCTTTTTTTTAGTGGTCGTGCGTGGTCGTGGTCGTGGTCGTGTGCTAAGGGATTGGTAAGGGAGGATGGAAGGGGAATGAGTTGTCGATTTTTGACAGATGGTGGTGGTGGCTTCCCTGGCCAGCTGTGATGACGATAGATGTCTCTGGTCAGCTCCAAACCCCAAACGACCTGTCTCCCATGCATTGTCATGATACTGTCTCATCTCACTCATGTCTCAAGCATCCTTACTCGGCAAAATACGCCTCACTTGCGTACATATGCACCGCAGCTCTGCCGTGCCGTCGGAGAGTCCTCCTCGGGGAGAGAGGAAGCCTCGGTGGGGGCAGGGAAGAAGGCATGTCGCGCCCCTATCGCTGATCTAGGCGGAGTATATCGCTCAGTGTGGTGTTAGGGTGCTGGAGAAGGGCAAGACGGGGCTGGATTGGGGTGATGGCGGGTGGGATGGCGTGCGTAGAATGTTTGTACTTGGTAACGCGCTGTTGTGCTTCCGTAGCAGCCCGAGTTGCTCTCAACACCACTTCTAACCTGTAACACTTGTAAGCCTACCAACACCACTGATGCTGCTTACCGCCGCCATTATCAAACGCACATATGATCCTTCCCCGCGGGCTTGTTTCGTGCAATCGATTACACTACTACCACGGTAAACCGAGCGTTCTCCTAACTTACTTGCGTATGGGCGAGAGCAGCTAGCTCGACGGACAGATTGGGACGGCGGATGATGGGTTGTGCATATGGCGCAGCGCTATGGGATCGTTAGCGCCAGGGGGGGGAGCTGCATAGCTCTCCCGTGTGGATGGACTATTTTAGTATGGGAGAGGTGTATTTTTTGTGGCGGGAAGGGGTAGATGGATCGGGGTTATCATACCGATAACCCCGATCCGATAGGATAGATGTGCCGGTGCCGGTGCGGTGCTACGATGTGTGGTGCTGTATCTCTAGCGAGATTTTGTATGGGTGGAAGGGTGGAGATTGACTAGGAATACATGTGGATACCCGCACACCTGGTGCTGGGAGGGAGGAGAGGGAGGAGAGGGAGGAGAGGGAGGAGAGGGAGGAGAGGGAGGAGAGGGAGGAGAGGGAGGAGAGGGAGGAGAGGGAGGAGAGGGAGGAGAGGGAGGAGAGGGAGGAGAGGGAGGAGAGGGAGGAATAGGGAGGAGAGGGACTGGTACCCCTAGAGGGATTTGTGTGGACAGATGGAGAGAGGAGACACTAGGAATACATGTGTGTACCCCCTTGCTTGTGTGACATACGTACAGCCAGCCCAGCATATCGCATCGACGGGGCCGGGACGGACACCAAGGAGACACCAGAATGGGACAGGTAGAGGTACATCTTGATTGTCAGATGTTGTCTCTGCTCCATCTGCAGGTGAATCCCCTCTAATGCACACTTATGCATATACCTCTACTTTTCCACTCTAATTTACAGGGTTACTTGCATTTCTACTACTACTAGCCACTACTAGCCACTACTAGCCACTACTAGCCACTACTAGCCACTACTAGCCACCACTACTAGCCACTACTAGCCACCACTACTCACCACTACTAGCCACTACTAGCCACCACTACTAGCCACCACTAGCCACCACTACTCACCACTACTAGCCACCACTACTATACTAAATAATAATACATCACACAATCTGAACAAATAATCTTAGCTCCATCCCTCCCACCACACCTCCCACCACACCTCCCATCACACCTCCCACCACACCTCCCCTACACCCACACCCCCCACACCACCCCACACCCCCCCACACCACCCCACACCCCCCCTTTACAGTCGGGCGCCATAAGTAATGCATACAGGTCTGTGCTTCTCCCATACAAAAAGACACTTGTTACTGCAATTTAAGCACAGACCTGTATTCATACTTATGCGCCGTACTGTACTGTACTCCCCCCCTTTTACACCCCCCCTTAAAACGCCCCACTTTAGAGTACACCCCCCCCCCCTGCTACCCCTTCCCACTGGACCCATCCCATCTTTCTTATCCTCCCTCCTCTTCTTTTTCGTGATTGTCGTCTGAGAGCCAATTTTTACCTATCCATCCCCAAACACCCACACATCATATCCAGAGAACTTTCAACTTTCATACACATACAAAAGTCTTCAATCATACCAGCAAACCAGCTATCGAATCCATTCCTTAACGACTGCAAACGAAACAAAATCCATAGACACCAACAACCCAGCGAAAACAGAACAGATAAACACGCCCAGTACACGCCTCTTTTTTTAAAAAAAATTAGCAAACGCGTCGACGACCCCCTTCTCACCCCAGATAATACCCCCGAATCCCGAATTCCCAACGAACAATCCAAACCCACCCCCCCCCCCCCTTCTCACACCACGCGAATCCGCGCACCCTATGCCCTCCATCTAACGACCACGACCCTCGGAGACGAGCAACCAGATACCAAAAAGAAAGAATACCATCACATACCCAACGCCCGTTTTGTCGCCGCGATGGCTACCTCTCCGCCGGGGTCGCCGGACGTCCCTGCGCAACGGCCGATGAGCGTGTTGATGCGCCCGTCGACGAGGAGTACGAGCCGGTTGAGCATGACGGGGAAGCTTGGGGGGCAAGGAGCGGGAGGGAGTAGAGCGGGAGGGAGTAGAGCGTCGGATGAGGATGGGAAGACGAGTGTGAGAGTTGGTGAGTCGCCTGCTTTTTGGAGTTCTGTATAATTGCTATGGGGATTGTCGTGTGGGATTATCATGGGATTGTTATTGTTGCTCGAGACGGAAATTGGGAGTGGATGTATGCTAACAGTTCCTAGCTATCCGCGTCAGGCCGCCGCTCCGACCAGAGGACCCTGGATACGAACTTGTCCCGCAGCGATTCCAGCGATCAATGGTGCAAGTCACATCCCCGACGAGCGTCACAATCGACTCCCCACAAGGCCGCAAGCTCTTCGTCTTCGACCGCGTCTTTGGCGAGGATGTCAACCAAGAAGGCGTCTGGGAGTACCTCTCCGAGAGCGTCAACGCCTTCGTCCAGGGCTACAACGTCTCCATGCTCGCCTACGGCCAGTCTGGAGCTGGGAAATCATATACCATGGGAACATCCGGCCCCGACGACCAGGGCGACATGGATGTCATGGGTGAGTCGACAGGTGCTATTCTCTCACACCCTCTTTTAATGGCGCAAATCGACCCCGCTGGCCTAACATGCTGACCAAATCTAGGTGTGATCCCGCGCGCTGCCGCAGCGCTGTTTGAGAAACTCGAAGGCCCCAAGCCAGCGAGCAATCGCGACTCCATATCCGCCCTGCGCGCGCCGAAGAGGTACTCTGCGCAGCCCGGCGCGTATGCCGGGAAGCCGGCCGAGAAGAACTGGACGCTGAAGGCGACGTATGTCGAGATTTACAATGAGCAGCTGCGCGATCTGCTGGTGCCGGAGCATGTGCCCATGGCGGAGCGGGGACAGGTCTCGATTCGCGAGGATACGAAGGGGCATATTTTACTTACGGGCTTGCACGCGGTGGATGTTAATTCGGTGGAGGATCTGCTTAATGCGTTGAATTTCGGGTCGATGATCAGACAGACGGATTCCACGGCCATCAATGCCAAGTCGTCGCGCTCGCACGCTGTTTTCAGCTTGAACCTCCTGCAGCGCAAGAGCAGCACTGGCGGTCCGACGACAAAATCAGAGAAGCGATTCTCCGTCCCGCTTGAGGCCATGACTGGCTCGGAGAGCTGGGTCACGATTGACAGCAAGTTCCACTTCGTCGATCTGGCTGGTAGCGAACGTCTCAAGAACACTGGTGCGCAGGGCGAGCGAGCTAAGGAGGGAATCTCCATCAACGCCGGACTCGCCAGCCTAGGCAAGGTCATCTCGCAACTCTCCTCCCGCCAAGCAGGATCGCATGTCTCATACCGCGACTCGAAGCTCACCCGCATGCTCCAGGACTCGCTCGGAGGGAATGCAATCACCTACATGGTTGCTTGCGTCACGCCCGCGGAGTTCCATCTCAGTGAGACCCTCAACACAGTTCAGTACGCCCAGCGCGCTCGCGCTATTCAGAGCAAACCCCGCATTCAGCAGGTCTCGGACGAGACGGACAAGCAGGCACTCATCGACCGCCTCAAGGCCGAGGTCGCCTTCCTGCGCGAGCAGATCCGCAGCTCGGGCTGTAACGACCACCCAGCCTCGCATGGAGGGACTCCGAGCGCACGCTCTGATCGCCGCAATGACGCGGAGATTGACCTCCAGAACCAGCTCTTGGATAGTCAGGAGAGCTATAATGCGCTCAGCTCGCGCCACGCCAAGCTCATCTCCGAGATGACCAAGGCGCGCGATACGGAGATCGCGGAGAATGCAACGAAGGAGGATAGCCTCGGCGACCGCGCGACGGAGCGTCTACAGCGCTCTAATGCGTTCGCAGAGGCCGTGGAGCAGGTTGTCCTCGAGTACGAGGAGACGATCCGTAGTCTCGAGCAATCGCTATCTAGCACGCGCGCGTCGCTGTCGAACACAGAGACCACGCTGCTCGAGCGCGAGACCAAGTGCGCGTACATCGAGACGGTGAACTCGCAGCTCCAAGCCCGCCTGCAGAAGCTCATGGACCGCGAGGCGAGCACTGAGAATTACCTCCATGATCTTGAGATTAAGCTGGATGGCCATACGAGCGGAGAGGAGAAGAACTCGGCCATTGTGGCGGAGCTGAGGAAGGAGATTGCGAGGGTTAGGGAGAATGAGGCCAGCTGCGAGGATTACATCTCTACTCTCGAAGAGCGCCTCGCTGAGTCTGACTCCGATGCTGAAGTCATGCGCCGTGAGATCGAGCGTCTCGAGCATGTCGTCGAGCGCCAGCGCAGCCTGGGCAAATTAGACAAGCTCCTCTACGAACTCGATAGCGTGCGTCAGGCCGAGTCCACCACCGAGACTCCCGCCCCCGCCACCAACGGCAAGATCCCGCACTCCCGCAACATGAGTTACGCGAGCAGACACGGACAATCCGAGGTTATCCACGAGCGCGACGAGATCGAAGGCTCCGAACCCCGCTCCCTCGACGATGACGACGAAAAGGAGGGACAACGCACCCCCAACGACGTCCCAGCCCTCAGCCCAGACGGCAGCACCCGCTCCGAAACCGACGGCCCCGTCGACAACGGCGAGCCCCTCGACGCAGACGAGGCATTCACCCCCTCTGATGCACGCGCGCGCACCCCTACTTTGAGCCGCAAGCCCACCATCGACGTCGTGACCGCCGAGCTTCTCGACCTGCGCATGACCCACGAGTCGACGGTGAGCGAATATGGGAACCTAGCCGCTAAATACGAAGAAGCGCTGCGTGCGCTGGCCGAGCTCCAGGATGTGGTCGAGGGTCGCCAGTCGTACGGGAATGCGAAGAGGGATAGCATGCTGTCTGCCGCGACGCCGGCGCAGACGAGACCGACGTCTTTTTTAGCCGTTGGAGACTCCGCGGGAGCGCAGTCGAGATCGCTCTCGTCGGAGTTGTGCTTGGTTGGGGAGTCGCCCTCGTTGATTACGCATGCGTCTGAGGGGGGGGATGTGGTTGTTAATGTTCCGCAGACTGAGGAGACCGCTGCGTCGGCGGCGCTGGAGGAGCAGCAGCCGAGGGGCGTTAGTGTCCAGGATGAAGCTATCGCTGCTGAAGTAGAGAGTCTGCGCGCCCTCGCCGCCGAGCGGGAAGCCGCACAACTCGCACTTGCGGAGAAGTACGCGCAGCTCGAGGAACAGCACGCCGAGACGCTGGATGTGGTCGAGGAACTCAAGACGGAGGTGCACAAGGCGAAGATGGACATGGTCCCCAAGTCACCCAAGAACTCCAGCCCCGTCATCCGCCGCAAGTCGAGCCAGGGCATGATGATCATCGACCGCGCGCACCGCTCCTTCGCATCCCTGCGGAACATCGCCACCGAGCACTTCGAGGCGCAGCCGGACGTGATGCAGAATTTCGAACTCAACCTCAATGCCGCGATGCATGAGCTGCACATGCGCTCGGAGCGTGTGCAGGAGCTTGAGGCGGATATGCAGGGTGTGAAGAGGGAGATGGAGACTAAGATGTCGATTATCTCGGGGTTGACGAGGGAGAGGACTAGTATTAGTCAGGCCCCGATTGATATGTCCGCCCTTAGTCGCATGCAGGAACAGATTATGATGAGTGAGAATGAGTTGAGGGTGCAGCAGGAGATGCATGCTGCGAGGGAGGCGGAGTTGGGTGAGGAGGTGGAGGGGCTGAGGAGGGCGATTAAGGAGGCGGGTGATAAGCCTGCTGCTGCTGTTTCTGCTGCTGCTGCGACTGTTGCTGCGAAGGATGTCGAGGCTGAGTCGACTGATCGCTCGGTGCCTTCGCAGGAGCTGGAGAGTGCTAAGAGAGAGCAGGATGGAGCCAATGCTGAGCGCGAGAGCAGGATCGCGGAGTTGGAGGGCGAGCTGAAGAGCTGGGAGGGCAGACACCAGGAGGCTCCCCTGTCGATGCAGGGTAGCGAGAGGCAGCTACAAGATACGATCACCAAGCTCGAGAACCAGATCAAGGCCGTCAAGCGGGACAATGAGATCGCCTCAGCCGCCGCCACCGCCGCAGCAGCTACCGCCGCCGCCGCAGCAGCTACCGCCATCGCAGCAGCAGGCGCAGCCGTCGTCGTCTCAGCCCGCGACACCGAGCCCGAGCCAGAGAAGGAAACCGACCGCGGCATCCCCGTCGCGGAATTCGAGGCCCAACAAACACAGCACGAAGAGCGCGTGTCGAGCCTGCAGAAGGAGATCGAAGAGCACCGCTCTGCGGTCCAGGCGAGCGCATCCCAGATCACCCAGCTGGAGGAGGCGCATGCGCTCACAAAGTCGCAGCTCGCTGATACGGCGAAGGCGCGTGATGTCACTGCCGCCGACGCAGAGGAGCACAAGTCCCTCGTGTCAAGGTTGGAGGAGCAGATTTCCGCACATGAGGGTGTAGTGAAGGCGCACCAGGATGGGTTGGCTGAACTCCACGCTAGCCATGCGAGAGAGGTGGATGGGGTCAAGGAGAGCGGGAAGGCGGAGCAGGAGGTTGTGCTGGCGAATCTGGCGGCGGAACATCAGGTGGGTCTTGAGGCTATGAATAAGGAGCTCATGGATGCACGTGAGGGTCTCATCAGCGCTGCTGAGAGGGTAGCTGCTGCTCTTGGGGTGGAAGCAAGTGTCGACGCGCTGGAGGACCGGATCGCCGAGTTGGCGACCGCCCATGCTGCATTGACCGGCGAGAAGACCCGCGCAGCGGAGATGGAGAGCCACGTCCTCGACTTGTCGTCCATAAACGACAAGGTAATGAAAGAGCTCGAGACCGTCAAATCCGAGCTCGCCACCCTCCTCTCCACCACCACCGCCCACGCAACCGTCAAGGAACAACTCGAAGTCCTCCGCGCCGAGATGTCCGCCCTCGAAACAAAGAACAAGAAGAACTCCCGCCTGGTAGAAGAACTCGAGGACCAGCTCGCCGCGAACTTCGACCAGCACCAAGCCGTACACAACCGCCTCAGCACCCTGCAAAGCGAGCGCAATTCCCAGCTCGACGAGGCGAATGCTGCTAGAGCGCGCGTCGAGCAGGAGCTCAACGCCGTCAGGGAGGAGTACGCAGGGCTCCAGGTGAGTAGTCCCAGCAGCTCTCGCGCGCAGCGCGCAGGGAGCTGGTCGGGCGCTGATGCCGTCGCACAGGCGAAGCTAGATGAGATAGCGCTGTCTGACAACACGGCCGGCGCGCGCACGTCCAACAGCAGCAGCTCCACCATCCGCAAGACGTTGAGCGTGGCGTCGCCCATCCCGTCGCCGCCACCTGCCGGGCCGCTGCCGCCGATCCCGCATATCTCCATCCCGCCGAACTCGCTGAGCCTGAGCGCGCCGCTGAGTCCGAAGGACGCGACGCTGGCGCTGGCGCAGATGCAGGAGGATCAGGAGGCGAAGATTAGGAGTATTGAGAAGCATCTTAGTGCGGAGAAGCAGCTTACTGCTACGCTTGAGGAGGCGCTGACGGATCTGGAGAGGCAGAGTAATAAAGTCAAGGCGGAGGCGGAGGCGTGGAGGAGGCGCGCGATGGAGGCTGAGGCTGCCAAGCGCGGGGGGGAAGAGGCGAAGAGGAGGCTGGAGGAGCAGAGTCGGAAGTTGGAGGAGCAGGTTGCGGAGGCGAAGAGTAGGGAGCTCGAGAAGGTGAAGAGCGAGGCGACGGGGACGGAGGCGAGGTGGAGTATTCAGCGTGGGGAGGCGGAGAGGAGGAAGAGGGGGGAGGCGGAACGGATGACGAAGCAGTTGGAGGATAGGATGGGGAAGGTGGCGAGTAAGAAGAAGAAGGGGAGCTTGAATTGCTTCTAGTCACCCCTTGCTTATGACTTCTGGCTCCTTCTAACCCTTCTGATACCCCCCCCCCTTCTTTTTTTTAATGACCAGGGGATGGGGGATGGGGGATGGGGGGGTTGTATGGATGTACGCGTTTATGTATACGCCTGTTTTTTATCAACGAGGGTTTTTTGTTTTCTATTTCAGGCTCTGTTGGTCGATGCGCTATGCGCGATGCGAATATATCTATCTGGCTTGGGAGCAGGGGGGGATCTTCGTAGTTTTTTTTTGGTTGTTTATGGTTTCTTAGCTTTTTTGGGGGGGGAGAAGAAGAGAGAGGGAGGATGAATGAAGAATCTTTGTTTCTTGATTGTGAGCGTGCTTGCGGATGTGTGTGACTGAGAGAAGTAGTCGGCTGCCGTGGCTATATGAGGAGTAGTCAAGCATCATCACCGGGCGATTAGTAGACAACTACGAGCACTGGATGAGGAGTAGTCGACTATAATCACTCTACACAGGGTAGTCGATAACGACGACTGTGCTGCTACTGTGTGATATCAATGACTGATATCAACACGAAGATTGAGAAGCCATGTGGTGGGGGGTTCATGGGTTGGTTGATGTTCAAGGGGCAGAAGATTATCAGACCTCAAGACTTGTAGACTTGTATGTTGTCGCCGCCGAGTTTATGTAGTAGCTATGGTGATAATTTGATACCATGAGTTAGTTAGCTGGCCAAGTTCTGATATTGCAGTGTGATGTTGCATGTTCTGATCTTGTTATGTGCGGCCCAGGTCTCTCCGTTGCGCACAGTCAGTTTCGAGTTTCAGGGTCCGTCACCTCGGGACTATGCGGGGTACTCGGCGCGGTAACTTAGTCGGAGCGGTACCTCATCGGCTACCAACGACCACACGCGACACCAAGTACCTGCTTTCTTTTCTCCTGGCCGGTATCAAACACTTTCTGTTCTGTTCTGTGCTGTACATATATGTATTGCACATAAGAGACATAAGAGACATAAGAGACATAAGAAACATAAGACATCTCCAGAAGCAGCAAGGCATTGATCCTCTCGTACAGCTGTACATACAAACTTACGCGCCCAGGTGGTTAAATACGCTACCTATCGGCCCGCGAGGCTATTTGATCCTTCTTCCCCACACAGCGACGTGTTGGCGACGACGACAACGACGATAACGACGAAACTGAGCCGCGAAATCTGGGATGATAGCTCTGATTGTGCCCGAGGAGAGTTTGATATACTTGAGCGCAGCCACGGGATTGTTGCTCTGAGACGCCGGTTTGGCTAGACTGCCACGCGAGTGAGCCGCTTCCAGAGAGCTTGATACCCTGTTGGCCACGCCGCCGTATACTCGACTCTCCACTCCAACCCAGCTCAGATAAGACGGTAAGCATATGGAGAAACTGATACTGCGCCTATTCTAACTTCCAGCAGTAGTAGATACGCCTAGAAACCCTCAAATCTCCACTCAGCCCAATAAGCCGCTTTCTACATGACCAAGGATACACAGCAGACAGCCTGCTCATAAGAGACTACCAGCCTTCCACCAAGGAATACAACCAAGCTCCTTCTCCAGTTTAAATACATAAACTCACTCTAACCATGATAACCCCATCCACAAGGCTTTGTGGGGCCTTGGCCAACCACACAGTATGGCTCTCCCAATCCACAGTAACAAGCCTCAACCGCTCCAAACGCCGCCTCTATAACTCTACAACACGCCTCTATGAAGAGAAGAAGCCCTCCGAGCCCGAGCCCGAGCCCGAGCCCGAACACCCAGTCAAATCAATCCCCTACTCCGAGCTCACCATCGGCGTGCCCACCGAGGTCTTCCCCGGCGAGCGCCGCGTCGCCATGACCCCCGCCAACGCCGCCCTCCTCCTCAAGAAAGGATTCAAGCGCGTCATGGTCGAGCACGGCGCCGGCTTCGAGGCCCAGTTCCCCATCCACGACTACGAGGCCGCCGGCGCCACCATCGCCAATTCCCGCAACGTCTGGACCGAGAGTGATATCGTACTTAAAGTGCGACCTCCGCGACTTACGGCCGGGAACCCTACATGGGCGAACGAGGAACCGCAGTTTACGAGCCATGTGAACAATTTCGTGGACGGGTTCAAGCCTGGATCGACTATCATCTCGATGCTGCAGCCGGGTCTGGACCGCAATAGGCCAGTCGTGGATATGATGGCCAAGAAGGGGTTGACGTCGTTTGCTATGGATATGATTCCGCGAATCTCGAGGGCGCAGACCTTCGATGCGCTGAGCTCGATGGCGAATATTGCCGGGTATAAGGCTGTGTTGGAGGCTTCGAATCACTTTGGCCGATTTATGACTGGGCAGACGACTGCGGCGGGGAAGATCCCGCCTTGTAAAGTGCTGGTTATTGGAGCTGGTGTTGCTGGACTTAGTGCTATTGTTACGGTAAGCAGTTAGCTGCAGTTCGTTATGTGGACAGTTCTGACATATGTAGGCTCGCCGCATGGGCGCTATCGTCCGTGGCTTCGATACACGAAGTGCTGCACGCGAGCAGGTCCAATCGCTCGGAGCAGAGTTTATCGAGGTCGATATGGAAGAAGACGGCTCTGGGGGTGGCGGCTATGCCAAGGTCATGTCGAAGGAGTTTATCGCGGCAGAGATGAAGCTCTTCCTCGAGCAGTGCAAGGAGGTTGACATCGTCATCACCACTGCGCTGATTCCTGGCAAACTGGCTCCTACCCTGATTACTGAAGAGGTTCGTTAATCCTGTGTTGCGATTTTAGTAGCTTACAGCTGACAAGTTTTGTAGATGGTGTCCGCGATGAAGCCTGGCTCCGTCGTTGTTGATTTGGCTGCTGAGGCCGGTGGTAATTGCGAGATCACTGTACCAGGCGAACTGGTTACTCACAAAGGCGTGACTGTGATTGGTACGCTCTCATATATTGATTCACTGTATAGACACTAACGTATGAAAGGTTATACGGACTTCCCATCTCGTCTCCCGACACAGTCATCCACACTGTACTCCAACAACATCACCAAATTCCTCCTGTCCATGTCACCCAAAGAGAAGCACTTCGGTATCGACCTGAACGACGAAGTAGTCCGCCGCTCCATCGTCACCTACAACGGCGAATTCCTCCCCGCCCTGCCTCCCCTCGCACCACCTCCCGCACCCGCGCCAAAGGCAGCCGAGGTCAAGGAAGAAGTTCTAGCCCTGACCCCATGGCATAAGGCTTCTCGCGAAGTCATGACCGTCACCGGCGCCATGGGCGCCGTCCTCGCCCTCGGAAAAGCAACCGGCCCCCTCTTCATGGGTAACCTCTTCACCTTCTCTCTCGCTGGTCTGATCGGCTACCGCGTCGTCTGGGGCGTCGCGCCCGCCCTGCACTCCCCGCTCATGAGCGTCACCAACGCCATCTCAGGAATGGTTGGTGTCGGTGGCTTCTTCATCATGGGCGGCAACTATTTACCCGAAACGATCCCGCAGTTCCTCGGCGCGGCTTCTGTGCTCCTTGCGTTTGTTAATGTTACCGGTGGCTTCGTCATCACGAAGCGCATGCTCGATATGTTCCGTCGAAAGACTGACCCCCCGGAGTACCCATGGCTTTACGCCATCCCGGGTATACTCTTTGGTGGTGGTTATATCGCTGCTGCTTCGACTGGCATGGCTGGACTCGTTCAGGCTGGGTACCTGGCTAGCTCTATGCTTTGTATCGGATCTCTCTCTGGACTCGCATCGCAGGCAACTGCTCGCACGGGTAACCTCCTTGGTATCCTCGGTGTGGGATCTGGAATTCTCGCCTCTCTCGCAGCCTGCGGTTTCACCACCCCACAGCTAATCCAAGTTCTCGCCATCGCTGGCCTAGGTTCTGGAATTGGAGGAGTAGTCGGACGACGCATCACCGCGACGGAGCTCCCCCAGACAGTAGCTGCACTGCACTCCGTCGTAGGTCTCGCTGCCGTCCTCACTTCCATCGGCTCCGTTCTGGCCGCCGTGAGTGGTGACCACATTTCGATGCTTCATATGGTGACTGGGTATCTTGGTGTCCTGATCGGTGGTGTCACCTTCACCGGGTCTATTGTGGCTTTCCTCAAGCTCGCCGGTCGTATGTCTTCCAAGCCCACAATCCTGCCTGGCAGGCACCTCATCAATGGCGGCATGCTGGCCCTGAACGCCGCAACAATGGGTGCCTTCGTCACAATGGCGCCAGGCGCCCCGGCGGTTGCTGCTATGTGCCTCAGTGGCAGCGCCATCCTGTCCTTCGCCAAAGGATACACAACCACTGCCGCCATCGGCGGCGCGGACATGCCCGTCGTCATTACCGTCCTCAACGCCTACTCCGGCTTCGCCCTCGTAGCCGAGGGTTTCATGCTGGGCAACCCCCTCCTCACCAGCGTCGGCTCCCTCATCGGCGTCTCCGGTAGCATCCTCTCGTACATCATGTGCAAAGCCATGAACCGCTCTCTCACCAACGTCCTCTTCGGCGGCATCTCCTCCGCGCCCGCACGCACAGACTACAAACTCGAGGGTGAGCTAACCACCACCACAGTCGACGAAGTCGCCACGAAGCTCCTCGAGGCCGAGAGCGTCATCATCGTTGTCGGCTACGGCATGGCGGTAGCCAAAGCGCAATACGCCATCGCAGAATTCACCGCCCTCCTCCGCGCCCGCGGCGCCACCGTCCGCTTCGCCATCCACCCCGTCGCCGGGCGCATGCCAGGCCAATGCAACGTCCTCCTCGCCGAGGCGAGCGTGCCCTACGACGTCGTACTGGAGATGGACGAGATCAACGACGATTTCAACGACACGGATCTGACGATTGTGATTGGGGCGAACGACACGGTGAATCCGATCGCGCTGGAGAAGGATAGTCCGATTGCGGGGATGCCGGTGCTGCATGCGTGGAAGAGTCGGAATACGATTGTGATGAAGAGGGGGATGGGGAGCGGTTATGCGGATGTGCCCAATCCGATGTTTTATAAGCCGAATAATCGCATGTTGTTTGGGGATGCGAAGACGAGCTGTGATGCTATTGTTGCGGCTGTCAAGGCGGGAGTGGAGTTGAAGTAGATGGGGACGGAAATGTACATATTGGAGCTAGAGAGTTTGAATGTAGATAGCTCGATGCGTTTTTTAGAATTTACAGTTTCTGTTCAATTTCTACATTTTCTTTTGGTACATGCTATGACTGTGCCGCCCGAGGGGCTACGTTAACTACCTCGTACGGCGACGACCTATCATGACGTATCAAGATTCCAATTACTTGTGTTACAGCCCAGGTTCGCGTTGACAGTGGACATGTCTTCGAGCCACGAACAATCCTGAAAACAATCCATATTGGGATCTGTCGATTCAAATGCCGCGAACAGATCGTTTGGTGTTTCAACCGGCGGGCTGGTGACGCTTTGCGCCCTTGACCAGAATGGGAATGCTGGACAGCAGCCGGGTTTTATCCGTTTATTACAAGGCTTAGCTTCGCCCACGCCGTCCCATGGACAGGTTCTCCATCAATCGAGCTCGCAGTCCGAGGCAGTTTCTTAAGCCGTTCATACGACGCCTTGACATTTGCGAATATAGGACTCATCAGCGAAAACAGGTGCCGTCCAGCGGGAGCTTATGTAGTCGAACCAGTAATGCGGTAGCAAAGTAGGTCGAGGTAGATGTCTAACCTGACTTTATCTCTGGCAACGCACACGTTCCACAGAGGAAGCTGTGGAGTGCCCATTGATAAATATAGACACTACCGATCAAGCCCCACAATTGAGGCACCGCAAGCTTGGGATACTTGGAGAGGGAGAAGGAAAGAAATGTCTCTACGTAGCATCGCGCGGAGTTAAGGAAGGCCATTATCACGTCGAGCTGACTGGACGTGGGGGGCACATTCTTGCCCCCTATCCTCTCCTTATTCACCATATTTTTACTTAAAGATTTCCATTTCATAGGCATGTAAGGTTGCAAGATGAGATGCTAGGCTTGTCGGCAAGCAATCCGAGGGCCCGTATGGCAGCACTTCATCTATCTTTGCTCGGAACGTTCTAAGATGTGTTTGGACTTGTTCTGAGCTAGATGAGCATGGGTAATCAAGATTGACGGCGAGTAGTAAATCATGAAATTCGTCGCCGAGTCTCTGGGTTTGAAGAAGCGGCAGGATGAGAGAAACTGTCTCATATTCTGGGTCTTTTGATAGGGATTGAGCGCATTGCATCATATACTTCGTATAGTGAATGTTGTTGGGTTTCTGCCAGACCCATGCCGAGGCCGAAGAAAGCTAGTAACACCCAATATACACTCTTCTCGCTGCTCTGCTAAAGAATATATCATCTGGCGTCCCACCAGCTGCGCAGTGGTGATCTAATTGCAACCCAGCCTTTCTAGCGCTGGCCGCAAGGCCCGAGATCCAGTCCCATATCGATGCATATGCTAATAGCAACATGAAGAAGCTGATTGAAGAGTCGTTTCTTCGGGACGTGGAAGAAGTGTTGCCAAGTGAGATAGATGAGAATGGCTTGTAGCAGATCCATGCTTTTCTCTCCTTCGATCATGACTGTCCTTAGCAACCGTTCGCGGAGGCTTCAAGCGTGTTCTGCAAATCTGGGTTCTAACGGGATGCTGCGGCAATCACCGCGTGTAAGAGGAACGGTTGGTCTTGCCTCAGTGACTCAGTTGTCGCCTCTTTGGGTATCACAACGTGGGGAGTATTCACACATTTTCCGGTACTTCAATATGTACCCATTGGCAGTGTCTGTGGTAAGAATACCACATCCCAATAACGTGCTCGTCCTGATCCGCTATCTGGGTACTCGAGGAACTTGATGCGATTGGCGCATCATAGCTGCTTAGACTCGGATTATCCGGACTGAGATTCTCACAAGTCGACCCTTGAAGGGACTGGAGCTGGGCGTTGCTCGCCTCTAGCTGCTTAGCCAAATCTGATAGCTTTGCCTCTAGGGCTTCGACAGTAGTGGGGTCATCGGGCGCCTTCCATTTCTTCCACTATTTTAGCTCCTCGAACACACATCATGCACCTGACCTCTGGCATTTCTGGCAAATATTTCCGCCGTCTGAAGAAGGCAGGCATCTAACTTTCAGGCCGCGGCAAGTCTTGCACACACGTTCGGTCTTCCTGGGCTTGCTTGGGCTGTTATCCATGGTGCCAGTCAATAAATAAGGTTGTGCATTGAACAAATCATCAACTATTGCATTTGTAGGTGAACGGCCATGTGAGAGGCTCTTTCCGGGCTATCTCCGAGGCGGCATTCGAATTTCTCGCTTAATTTCTCGCCGTCGGCGCCTGCTCTAAAAGTAATCTAGGCCGTATATATGGCTTGACATCTAATGATAGGGCCGAACACTACGAGTCTAAATAACATATAGCTCCTACTTGCACTGGACGATCCGGAAGGAATACCTGCATTTGTGAATATACCTCCGCACAGGTATACGAACTGCCACGGCGATCTTTCTGCTTTTACAATTCCTGCAGAAATGATATAGCCGGGTACCTGGGGAATGAGGGGCAACCCCAGATGCCACTGGCAATAGTTGCTGATCCCGAATCCTTCGAGGGTGACCAATGTTGGCGACCCCGCATTCGCTCATGGATAGTCGTACAACGTTGCGCCATCACTGTTGGAGCTGCATTGAAGCTGTAATGTGAGAGAGTGCGGGGTCAAAAGTTGGTTTCTTGGAGGCCAAATTGCAGAAATTTGGTCCCCGAAGGTCTTCCCTTTGACTGCAGATTCAGTATAACGTTAGACTCTCTGGTTCCACCTTGTCGGGTAGCGCTACCGAGCTAGAAACCAACTTCGCATGTATTTCGATGCAAAGCTTTGACTGTGGGTTGGTGGGATAAAGTGTCTCTGGAGGATCCCGCAGAGTGGGGAGCCCTGTCTTAGCCCGCGTCCTCCTAAGACAGAGGTTTGAAGGAAGACGGCTACCGCGTGTCCGGGACTCGCCATACTTCCGAGCACTCCGGCCTGCCTCTCTCATTTTGTGATCTGCAATATCATCCTGGTGAGTTGGTATCACTCGCCATGTCGGTGAGGTAGCTAGCCTTGGCTGCTTGCTGCGAGAGATGACAGACATTTATTGCGGACTCAAGTGAGAGCTAACCTTCTTAAAAGGTCGGTCCTGAACGCCCAAGAATTTTTCTTCTTCCCACTTCTTACTGCCTCTGTCGCTCCAACAAGATTCACGCCCCTGTGTTTTGAAGTTACTATTATTTTCTTATACTTGCTACTGGCAAGATGCATTTCAAAGCCGGCCTTCTTTTGCCGCTGTTGGCAGATGCTGTCCTGGCGCGCAGTCTCTCAGGGGATTATCAAAAGCCCAATATCAACCGAGCCGCTTCGTATGCTGTGAAGGAACCACCGTTGACAACGGACTGGAACTTCAAGGTTGGCACAAACCCTTGGCCCGAATATCCTCGACCTCAGCTTGAGCGCGCTGAATGGCAAAACCTGAATGGAATCTGGAAATATCAAGATGCTGCCAGCTTAAATTCCCTCAATAGCCCTCCATTTGGTCAAGAGTTGGCTCAGGAAGTCTTAATCCCTTCTTGCCTCGAGAGTGCCTTTGCGGAATCCTAGGCAGTAACACGATATATTTGTGGTTCTCCACCTCTTTCAATGTTCCATCGTCTTGGTCCGGACAGCAGCTCCTACTCAACTTTGGCGCAGTGGTTATTTGTTCCGATAATTACTGAGCAATTCTTAGGTTATTTATAACGAAGGCTGGGGAAATTGATTGATGGGTATCCTGAATTTGGCCTCACCAATCTTGTCAGGTCACTCGATCCAACACGACTGATTGACGCCACCAGTGGATGGCACGACCATGGGGCTGGAGACGTGTATCCGTTAGAACCTATATATATATATGGTTTTGGGGATCACGACTACTTGGTATCTTGTGGGCACTGGTGTTACATTCTTCGATTAAATCTCCTTATGATGCCAAAAGTCCTAAGAGGGACCGTGATGACCGCTATCAATTATAGTAACTATGACTAAAATGAAGGCTCTCAATCACCCAGGGTTATATTTATCATATTATAGCCTATCAATGAGCTAGGTACTTGGAGAAGTTGAGTTTCTTCCGCGCCGCCAGTGACGATCGATTCAGAACCCGCGACCCGCGATTTGATAGTAGGTTTCCTCCGCGATCCGCGATTTAGGATCCGTGATGACAGCCAGCGATAATAACAACTATGAGTAAAATGAAGGCTCTCAATCGCTCGGGGCTATAATTATCATATTATAGCCTGTTAATAAGCTCGATACTCAAGAGAAGTTGAGTTTCTTCCGGGCTGGCTCGACCCACAACCCGCGACCCGCGATTTGACAGTAATTCTCCTCTGCGATTCGCGGTCTAGGACCCGCGATTTATCACTTGCAACATCAGAGATCCTCCGTGGCGCCCGTGCTCACATTCCTATAACAACTCATATGCTACCCTTTGTCTTTATAGCTCACTTCACAGACGAAGAACATTTACTTTAAGGGGGCCCCCTTTCGATTCCGATTTATCCAAGATGGCACCCATCCAGTTCGGGATTCTTTTGATCCCTTTCCAAGTCCTAGACGTCGTTGGACCAGTTGATATTCTCTCGTCTTCCTCAATCACGTACCTGAAGAAAAACCAGGAACATATCGGAGAGCCACTAGAATTCGCCAACCGTGGCCTTGATATTCAATTCCATTATATCGGGGACACCATGGATGGGATCACCGGAACGGCAAATTGCACAATTAAGCCAACCACCACCTGTGCGACATGTCCCAAGCTCGATTACCTCCTCATCGGCGAGCCGTACGCCGATTTATTCCTCAACGTACCGGACGTCTTTGCAAACTTCATTCGGGATCGAGTGGATGGACTCCAGGGCCTGTTCACAACATGCAGTGGTAGAATGGTTGCCGCCATAGTTGGTGTTCTTGATGGAAAAACTGCGACTACGAACCATCAGTATCTGGCAAAGGCTGAAACCGGAAGTGAACTGGTCATCGCAGCAGTGGGCTGTTGATGGGAAGTTCTGGACGGCTGGCGGAGCAATTGCTGGAATGGATATGTTTGAGAACTGGGTCACTGAGAAGTGTGGTCAGGATGTCCCGGAGACTGGATACCTTGCGCTGGACTTCGAACCTCGGGATGTGAACGGGAAGCCGGTTCCTTTGAAGACGAGTCTAAGGATAAATAACTAGTGACTCCGCGCCCGATAGGCTCTATCGCAAGAAGTCATCGGATTGGGCCCTAACGATGGACGTTGGGCTTTTAGATATCACAATGAGGCCTAGAGAGCAGAGACACTTAGTGGTTCCATACGGATATACGACATCTTCGAATAAAATTCGGGTATTGATTGCTATGAGCCCTATCAACGCCTTTGTAGCCAGATTTCCTATCAGCTTCCCTGATCCCACTAAACGCCCCCCATAAATTCGTTAAGTCGTCTCTATCTCCTCCTTGACGACCGCGTGCTAGTAACCGGCTCGAAAGCATCATCATCATCACTAATCTCATCATCACTCAACTCTGCCTTTGCCTTCCCCTTTCCCCTCCCACCAACCTGGCTTCCCATTTGGCTAAAATTCAGCTGCGACTGTGTCGAAGGTTTCGCTCTCGTCGATGCAGCCCTCTTTGGCTGGCTTTTCGGAACTGGCGGTTCGTCGAGCATGACTATATCTTCATCGTCATCATCCTCGACGAACATCCCTGTGTTTACCTTCGACTTCGCAGGTGCCTTCTTAGGCGCAGGCGTCTTCTTCGGCGCTGCTGGTTTGCGAGCAGCGGGTGCGGCACGCTTAGCTGGGGCTCGCTTTGCGGGAGCAGGTGCAGGGGCTGGGGTATTGAATGGGTCATCGTCATCCTCCACAATTGGGCTCGCGACCCTTCCTCTCTGCCTCGCTGGTGCAGCTGCGGCAGGCGCTGGGGTATTATCCTCATCACCCTTCTCCCAGGCGCCAGGCTGGTCCTCCCACTCGCCGTCCATATCCGAATCCCAATTGTTCGGCCTCGGCTTGAGCTTCCTGGATGAGCGGCCGCGACGCGCAAGCGTCCCTTCATGGAACTGTTTGTCAATCTGGGCAGCGTAGCGTGCCATGGCAGAGTCAAGATCCTCTTCGTCGTCCTCGAGGGAAAGCAGTGTTTGCACCTGCCCCTCCAGAGACTGGTCCACAAAGACTTGCATGGCATGCTTATCATCCTTGTCCACAAACTGGCTGACAGCGTCGCCGAAAGGCGCCTGAGGGAGGATTTTGAGGCTCTGCGCGTTGAGAAACTCTCGAACGAGCTTGCTGACCTTGATATTATCGATGGAGAGGTTAGCTATGACGGACTCCTCAGGCATGTCAGCCGCGCCATCTTTCTTGCTGTTCGCGCCTCTCCTGCTCTTGCGTCGCCAGAACTGGATCACATCATTCACGTTGGCAACCTTGCCTACAAAGCGGTTGGAAAAGCGCTGTGGGTTTTCGCAATCGTAACGCCCGCCCTCGGGAGCCGTGCATTCAACTTTGAGGCGGACGAGGGGAAGGGGGACCTCGATTGGCTCGTCGCTGTCTCCGTCTTGGATTTCCAGCCAGTCACGTTTTGTTTCTTCAATTAGGTCTTCGACAACCTCCATTAGTCGCCGCGTGAGCTCCTGCTTGTTTTCCTTCTTCTTGTCCAGGCCTTTGAAACGCCGGTCATCAGCGAGAACTATCTCTTTCGTAATGAACGGCCGTACTGTTTTGATGCGGTGCTTTTCGACGGTGAATTCTCGGCCAGTTACGTTCAAGATTGCCACATGCTTTGGTACAGCTTCTCCTGGAACCAGGGATGTAGCAACTGAAGATCCGGGCTGCATGACATGGAATGATGTTTCCGGGTTATATTTAGGGTCAATGAGGCATTCATGCTCGTGCCCCCAAACAACCAGGTCCATAAATTCAGGCAAGAAGTTTTCCGGCAGATATCCCGTTTCGCTGTGAGCATGGTGGTTCTGATGGACTGCCATGATGTTGAACCAATCATCCTGTTGCACCCCAGGCTTAAAGAATGTCACTTTCCCGTCTCTGAAAGTCCTGAATAGTCGCTCATCCCTGACATTACTCATGCCATATAATGCCAGTTTCGTTTGCCCTTTTTGCAGTAGAACCGGTTTTATAGCAATATTATCCGACTCTGGCGTCTTCCCAAAGTAGTTCAGAAGCCCCGAGACTTGCAGAAGGTCGAGGGAGCAAAAGTGTCCATCTCCAGACGGATCGTCGTGGTTTCCATGTATAGAAAAGACCGGTATAGCGACGTTGATATCGGGATCTTCGTAGTTGACGTGATTAAATGCCCCATCAAAGACTTCGTTTGCATCGCTCAGCATCTCGAGCTCGCATGGTTTATCGCCCAGGCAGGTCATTCGAAGAGAACGCATGACTTGGTACATTGCCTTTCTGGAGGGCTTGTTGTCGTGGAAAAGATCGCCCGCGAGAAGAACCATGTCGACCTGCACTTATCAGCTTATGACTCTCTGTGACCGAAGGTGGTGCGAACATCTTGTGTCTTCGCAAGGGTCAAAACTTCATGGAAGCTCTTCCAGCTGTCATCCTTGCGAATCGGATCTCTTTCCTCGTAGCCAACATGGCTGTCCGTTGCAACCAAAATTCGTATGGTATCGGCATCTGCCATGATGTTAGGTTTGTTCACTGGAATCTCTGGAGCAAAGGAGAAATATTACCTCCAAGTTCAGACATCCTGCTGCCTGCCTAGTCGCAGGCACTCAATGCCCACTGCGCAAATTTTGCTTCAAATCTCCATGGACAAAATAACTCTTCAAATTCCACGCCAGCACAATCCTCAATACTATTTGTTGGAGGAATTCGGAGACGAAATGTAAAAAAGTTGTATCAATTCCCAAGAGCTCTCTCTGCCTGAAAGCGTCTAAATCTGGGGAAACGCGACCTCCGAACACTAGCGCGGATAATCCTTGTCAATCTTCCCACCCCTTCCGAAATTTATCGCGAGACGGCTCCTTTGCGACGACCTCATCCAACTCTCGAGTCAATCACCACTGGCAACCATGCTCCCGACACGAGTTCTGCTGGCGCGGTCAGTCTGGAAAGGTATGCTCTTCGTCATCCCATCCGCTCACCCCAATTGAACCCTCACTAACTCTCACGCTCGCAGGACCACATATCGTTCCGTAAGCCTCCCACAGCGACCTCCCAATGCGGACCAAGACTAACAAGCCAGACTTCCAATCGTGCGCTATGCACAGGGCGAGAAGGTGGTCCCCATCAGGACGCAGCAGCGCTCGGCGACGATCCTGCCGAACTTCGTGGGGCTGAAGTTCCAGGTGCATAATGGAAAGGTGTACCACGATGTCACGATCACGGAGGATATGGTGGGACATAAGCTGGGTGAATTTAGCACGTAAGTTTCCTCTTACTTCAGTGGAATGAGAGTGGCGCATGCAGATGGATGGGCTGGATGTTGGCAGCTGGATGAAGACACTGAGAGAGGACTGAATGAACTGAAGACCTGGACTAACTGTGGCAATAGGACGAGGAAGCGATTTTCGTACAAGCTGAGCAAGAACAAATAGACGGTGTATAGATGGGAATTTTTATGGCGTTTGGGAGGTCGCTGTATGATAGCGTTATGTACGATATGGTACACTAGGAGCTTGTAAGAAGAGAAAAGAATCCACAGAATACGACTACAACCAAGCAACCGAGAACTCTTTGCACACTTGTGATACCACCGAAACACAATAGCACCAACGTGTGTGCGCTCACGCTTTTTGTCCATCAGCAGCGGCCCAGTTTATGGTAGCACAATGTTCGTGCCGCCCGAAAGCCTGCCCATCGGACCTTTTGGCAACATCAGTTACCAGCAGCCTCCGTACAATACACCATCCCCCAGTCGATATAAAATTAGTAACTAACTTGGAAAACACGGCCCTGAGTGACCGAGAGCAATGATGATTCTTAGTTGCTGTATACCGTGCCATTGCGCACAGTCACTCTTCGGTCTTTTGGGCGGTATAGTTGCTGTACACTGTGAGATTGCGCAGTCACTCTCCAGTCTTTTGGGCAGCATAAACTGTCAAAGATTAATTCTCAATAATCTCAATTTTTCACTACTCTATCGACACACATATCGGCTCCTCCTGTCTAACGTCCTCGGACAATGTTTCCCATCCTCAATACCCCGAGAGGCCAAACAACGAATCGAGCAACGAGCACACACACGAAGAGAACAATCTGAAGCGAGTCTCATACACAGCATTCCCATAACCCTTCACTTCGTCCCCTCCGTACTAAACGCAGTGGCATCGGGAACACCGTGCCAACCCACCCAACCATTTCATAGCCACAAAAGAAAAAAACAAAGCAGCCGTAGGCTCATAAAATATCATAATCTCCGTCTCGTGCTCCTTCCTACAGTCACTGATATCCCGCTAAACACCCGTATCACCACCCAGCTGCTTAAAAGTCCCAGAAGTCGCCGCCTCCAGTCTGTCCCGCCGAGCCGGCCTTCTTCGGCGCAACACCCTTGCTGAATGCGGTGCCGGCGCCGTTAATGCCTCCCTCCTGCTCGCCATCCGAGTCGTCTCCGAAACCCCAGCTGCGGCCTGCACCCTTCTTGCCGCCCATGCCGTCACCACCGATAACTATGCCCTTTTGCTTCTGTTGACCACCGCGCGAACCCAAAGGCGTGATCTCTTCGCTCAACGCGCTAGGCTTGGGGCGGATTGAAGATGCAGCGGTGATGGGGATGTTCTCCTTCTGGTGACCCGCAGAGTTCTTGGGGGCAGGGGAGTCATCGGTCATCGCGAAATGAGGATCGAAGTCCTTGTGGCGGTCCTTAACGTTTGCAATGTTACCGAGAGGGCGTTGGCCCTGTGTCTTTATGGGTGTGTTTTCGTCAGTCATGGTGAAGTGCGGGTCGAAGTCCTTGCTGCGATCCTTCACGTTGGCCAGGTTGCCGACTTCGCGCTTGTTGCTGACTTCCGGCGATGCGCCATCCTCAGTGTACAAGTTGTTCTTATACAGGCCTAGGCCGTTGTTGGAGCCTGCCCCACGAGGACGACCGATCAGTCTAGGCTGGCCCTCTGGGATTCCGTCATCCTGGAACTCGAAGTGGGTCTTCGCATCTTTGCGTGGCTGATCCAGCTTTGGCTTGCGGATTGGGGAGTCTGGAACCTCATCGTCTTCGTTGCCCCAGTGCACAGCATCCTGTGCCCGGATTGCGAGCCCCTTTGTTGGAACGGACTTTGCAGGTGTGTTGAAGTCATCGAAACCCCATGACGATCCGTGCCTGTTCTTAAGCTGTTGGGTCTCATTTGGCTTTGCTGCGGTTGTGGTATCGTCAGATGCAACTCCCGAACCAATGTCAAAGTGATTATATTTCTTGGGGTTCGGCTTGGTGAGGCTGATAGTAGACTTGTGTCCGGTCGATTGCTTGATAGGGGTATTCTCATCGGTCTCAAAGATCCTCGAGGGGTGGTAGTTCTTTCCCGCTCCAATCTTTGGGGCAATGGCGCCGATAGCAGAGTGCCTGTGGGAGGATTCCGGGCGGCTATCCCTCGCTGACGCAGCTGAGTTATCCTCCTCGTCGTCATCACCATTGTCGAAGATTCTTGATGGCTTGTAGTTCTTTCCGGCTCCGGCTTTGGGCGCAATGGCGCCTACAGCCGAGTGCTTAAATGGAGACTCCGAGCGATTCTCGTTCGCTGGCGCATCCGAGTTCTCTGAATCTTGACCAACAAATAGATCATGGTAGTCGCGTGGTGGGGGCTTCGCAGATGAGCGTGGGGCAATCACTGTTGGCAATAGCTCTGGCTCCTCATCCGCCTCGCGGGGCGCAAACAGGGCTAATGACGAATGCGGGTCGCGAGTAACGTTCGTGGAGTTTTCGCGGGACCGGCGGAGGACCTCGCCCTCCTTCTGATACGGAGCAGCTGATGGCGCCTCAGGCTTCGCGGCTGCAACAACGCTGGATTGGATCAGCTTGACCTGGTCCTTGCCATCGCGTATAGGCCAGTTTCGTCCAGTCTTTCCGATCACGTCAATCAACTTCAGGAGCGAGCCTTGGTCCCAGTTCAGTCGGATTTGAGTTATTTTGCCATCCGCATCGAAGGAGACAATGTGGATCTAGACAGCCAAGTTTATTAGCACACATATCATACAGCAACCCAGTGGAATCAATCGAGTAACATACAACTAGAAATGTGACCTCGCGATCGGCGAGGAAGTTGTCGTCAATCCCGGGAAGGTATCCTCCTCCTCCAGTGAGGAATTCAAGAGTCAACTCGGTCTCAACAGCCAGAGAGCTTGATCCATCAACAACGTCAATGATCTTCTCAGACTTCTTCTTGATCTTTTTCGATTGGGTGTTCAGGTGCTTGATGATCTCGGCTGGGCCGTGGAAGGTCGTGAGCGTCGTAATGTAGTGGAGCGAGGCATTCTCAGCCAGAAAGCTGGAGTTTGGCGTCGCCAAGTACTGCTGGTAGGCAGCTTGAAGCGCCATCTTGTCCACGGTGTGAGAAGGACCTCAGAAGGGAAGAGTATCCCTTTGGTTACCCGATGTAATTGGAAGAGTCGCGTCGAGCAGATAGAGTGGTGAGCGCTTTCTTCTTTGACAGAATGGCAGAAACAATGGCGGGTTGTGTGTGGGATATTGGGGGGGAGACGTGTTATTCGTTTGCGACGTGACTTAGTGGCTATAACCGCCGCAGTTAATATATCAACTTTAATATTTATCCACCACAGTGAGGGCAGAGAAGGAGGAGACCAAACAGTATTTATTGTTTTACAATGTACAGGGGACTAATTCGAAAAAGGTGTTTCAAGGGGAGAGCCTAGCTTGGCCTGGATTGTTTCGTCTCTTTTTGCGATTCCAAAATTGGCAACCCTTATCACGTCTCGAAGTGGCCTAGCAACGGAATGTCGAAACGCCTAGCAACGCCTAGCAACGAGCCAAAATTTGCCATGTGCTAATGTTTTGGATTTTCTGGTATATTCTAGCATCGAACGACGCGTCAAAACAAGCGAATCACGGGCGAGAAAAGTCATCTGAAGACTGTTGAAATGTGAATTGTTCTTTATCTTACATGAAGAGTGAGTGTGTATATCATACTATCTGGCTTCTGATGAAAGGGAACCAGCTTATCCCCTCGGCGAGAAAATAAAGGCTGCTCATGTCCGAGCTCCAGACCATTGCTGCTTGTACTAAAGAAAATGGCTCTGGGCACCTGGGCACTGCCCTCCCAAAGAAAAAGAAAGGGCCGCTCATGTCCGAGTCCCGAATAAGAGTCGCCGTCAATAAAGAAATGCCTTCTGAGCACCAAACTCCAACCACACAAGAACCGAAAGCCTTAGCAGCAGCCCTTGTTGCCCTTCATCCTTCTCCAATTGACCGAATGCGCAGGCTTCCCTTTCTCTATATGACCCGCCTGGAAAACCGCAAGTCCAGGCAGGATGTAATCATGTGAGAATCCGTAAGTAAAAACCTATTGCTGCGCCAACGTTATGTTTGCAGATGGGGGTTACAGACTTACATGGCCCTTTCATCCGTCAATTGGGAAGTTAGCTGGACCCTGCTTGAGGGGTGACAGAGATCCACCGATCCCCTAGCGTCCCGCAGGGTTTATTATTCCCAATGTCTGCCATGTGTTAGCTTTCAAGCGAGGGGGGAGCACTGACCGGATTGAGCAATTTTATATCCCAATTTGCTTTTGATGGCAACTTAGAGATGGCTGACTGTTCGCTCCGGGGGTCTGAATTGGGAATCAAGTGTCCTTTGTGGTACTCCCTGTATTTCGTCAGCGTATGGGTCACAGTGGGGGAAACTCACAGGCGAGTGCTAAAGCCAACGCCATCTCTCACCCCAATATGTTTCTTGTCGAACACATATTGGAGAAACGACAGGGGGCGAAGCCCCCATATATATACAGTTGGTATACAGGGTACGCATGTGCAGCGTACTACTAGGAACGCAGTTCTAACAGTTCTTCTCCTCGCACAGGTATCTGGGTAAGCCTGTGGAAATGTTAGCAAAACACAGTAGTAATTCTTGCACTTCTCTCTCTGCCCTTTTCTGTTGATCTCTGTGTGGGCTGGCTTGATTCCTGTGAGTGTGTTTTCTCGGGAGAAAGGTCGACCTTATATCTACAAACATGTCCTTTCACCTCTGATCATCTCGCCACCTGTTTTGAATTCAATTATTTCGGAGCCTTGTTATCAATTTAGCACAATGAATATGCAGCGCTGCGTGACCCAATGGATCCAATGCCACTCATTGAGTGCTTTGTGTCCCATTGTTTAGATGTGTCAGTGAGAGACACTATCCTTTATGCCATTGGGATGGAATTGCGGCGCAGTTCACTTTGTTTGGATGGATAAAGGAGCATTGTTGAAATGAGATCTCACCGACAACCTGCAAACAATAGCGCCTGTCAAAGGCAGTCTGGAGCAGCTCACACAGCAACCAATTCATTTTGCCTGGAGAGTGGCGGTTATCGAAGTAGAACAGCGCCTGTCAACTGATGCATCTTGCCTGGAGACTGGCGGTTATCATAGTAGAACAGCGCCTGTCAATCCAGGTTTGCAAGTGCAAGCCTACCAATCAATGTATCTTGCCTGGGGACTTGTAACGGGGTGGTGATGACCGACCGTTACAGTATATATAGCGTGTTACGCGTATTCCGGGCGAGCCGGAATATTGTAGTCTTTTTGGCTCAGTGGGATGTAGCGCGAGCGTAACCGTACATCATTACAGGACTGGTGGCCAGGCATCCTCGAGCCGGAGGCAAGAGGCGACGGAAAAATGAAGTGCCTAAAACAACCCGCTTGGTATTCGGCATTGAGCTCATTGAGTGCACTCGACCAAAGTCTTCCATCTTCAACGTACTAACCCGGTTCAAACATGAGAATCACCATGAGAGATGTTGTCCGCGTCATATGCTGTCTGTATCTTCCAGCGGATGAAACCATGGAAGCGAATACCACGGACAGACAAAAAGATAATGACTGGATAAAACCTGTCTCGGCTGCTGGAGTCATTCCTGAACTTGATGCGGCTCCTGCATCTCGGCCAGCGAGATCGACACTTGCTTGGGGCATCAGACGTGGTTCAACAGCAATCACAGGCCGTCTGCCAACGCTTAATGTTGCAGTTCCAGCCGAGCTTCCTCCAAGGCAATCAAATAATAACCAAGAGGATGCTTCGACGCAGACAGATTTCGATGACTGCCTTGGGCAAAACAGCTCTCAAACATCTCGACATCGGACTTCTCTTCCTACAATTCTCCGAGTTGGTAGGGCTGTGCTATCAAGCCAGTAACAAATAAGAGGAGGATGGCTCAGTGTGGCCAAATAAGGGAGGAACAAACTGTTGCCGGGCAAGTGGATCTACAGGAGTCCCAAGGAGATGACGTTGAAGAGAGGAAAGGTGCATCCATACTACAGCGCCCCAGAGAAAACGCTGTTCAGAAAAGGAAAGAAGCAGCCCACCAGTACATCGCATACCGCCCAGGAAACCGAAAGTCTTCTCCACAAGTCCTGGTTTATAGCCTCAACTAAAAATAAATTTGGTTCAGTGAGAGGATGTGATATCGAAATGTGTGAAACTCCCGACGCCAAAAGTATAAGGAGGGGCTATACATAGCAATAATGTTCGTAGGAACTATAGTTCAAGTAACAGCGTTAAGTCACTCAGTGCTCACAAATAGAACTAAAGTGATACATTCTATAACTTTAAATTGCTGATATAAAGCCTGAGCTATACATTGTCCATCGTCAGTCAAGACTTTTGAGAGGAGTATAATTTATATGTCTGTGCGTCCTTCCCTCCCACAATTTAATATTCACATCATGTGACCACGCGTACCACCCTTGCATTGACGCGTCTGTCGCATAACTCAATGTGCACATAAACATACATTCCAATGAAATACGATGGAATCGCGTCGAGTCATTGCTGACTCAGACGATGATTGCTCGTCAATAAGTGTCGAGAGTTCCCCTCAAAAAGACAGGCCAGTCGCCCCAGTCGCACTCCCCAATGGCACTGTAACAGAAGCCACCCCGCCATCGGTTTTGGAGCCAGCCCTACGGCTAGGAACAGGCTCGACAGGTTTGCCTCCAATGCTCCCTGATGCCAGTACCCAGTCGCACTGACAACCCATACAGATTCTGTACTCTTTGAACGAATCCGCAGTGATTATTGCGGTGTTCTTGACATCACATCCACAAACGAGTCGACACCACAACTCTCCCCACGTCCGCCAGGGCTTGACGAAAGAATCATAAACCAAAGAATGTCTTCTTCAGTATCCCAGGAAAGTGTCAAGAAGCTCAAACGGAGCAAAACAATGTATGGCTCGTCGTTTGCCTCTATTTCGGAGCCGACTACCTCAAATAGGAAGGCAAAGCGCTCGAAAAGTATGAAGGCATGGGAAGGGACGACACAAGTTACAAGCCCCGACCAATCCAAAGAGCTTCAACACGAGAACAGAGGCGGAGAAGAAAGAGTAAGGGATGAGTGGGACTTCCCAGGCAGCAGTGGTCCGGGTGCTACAGCTGCGGTTCTGAGGAATACGCGGCTTGAGAAAACAACGGCTGAGAGAACGGACGAGTTGGAGCTTCTGCGGAGCATTCCATCCGCCAGGCCCTCAGAAATAAATAATGTGGGCACAGAGACCGGAAGCAGTGGGTTAATAACTTATGGAAAATTGAGGGGGACGAAGACAATGGGCAACCAAGTGCCAAGTTCGTCACCGTACGTGGAGCCACGACGAAGAACAAAGGATGACAGCGAAACGGCCGTCGAAAATAAAAAGAGGAAAACTAGGCAAGGGGGTGAAGGAGAACCGTTTGCCATGCTGCCAAAACCTAAGCGGAATAAACGAGTCCAGTCTGCCAACGACGAGACTCTCTACAATGCGAGCGTAGCCGTAGATGAGGAGCCACAGCTGCCACGGCTTAGCGCCTTCCCAACGTCCTTGTCACAGCAACTCCGTTATGAAATCGAGAAGGCCAGCACGGAACCAAGCAGCGTTCAAGTTCCTCGTAGTATCAGCCAAGAACTTCGAGCTCAATTAACTTATGACTACGAACATGTTTCAAATGATGTCGGCATCGGCGATGGCTCTGCCGAGCAAGTCTCAATCGTGAAAGCAACAAATTCCGACAAGGTGGGTTCAGATCTCACGGCCCACAAAACGCCAACAGGAACTGTTCCAAACAGCCCTCGGGATACTTCACAGGATGCCTTAGCCATCCCAGACAATAATCTTGGTCATGAGTCTTCCGAGCTACCTTCATTTGATAGAGGTATTACTACGACGTTTATGGTAAATATGTTAACAAGTAGCCAAAATAAGGAGTATATGCACTATGGGGCGGCCTCTAGCGATAACAACCACATCTACTCACTGCCAGATATGATGGAACCAGCCAGAGCATTAAAACTCACAGATGCATCCAGCACGGTTCCAAACCAGACTCCTCGCCCAGACCGTTCGGCCGTTTCTTCCGCAATAAACTCAACAGAAGCAACCTTTCCACTTTCATCATCTCCTGTCGTCAATTCGGGTAGGAAGGTCAAGAGGTCAAAGACTGGGCTTTCATCCTCGGCAAGTAAGCCGAATATGCTGAAACTGTCTCGTCACAAGTCTATGGGCTATTCCGATAGGGAAGTTTCTGTCGATGAACTCTCACTTTCGCAGCCGCAACACCAAATTTCTCCCATTCGTGCCTCTCATACTGTGTCGATTGAGCCTCTGAATGATAAAGAAATTACAGCTGTCGACACTACGATCGCCGTCAATCCGCCCACAAAGCGGAAAGCGCACGATGCAGATCTTCAAAGCTCGCAGGATTTTGGCCAAATAACAGAAATGTACCAACCGCGTCTCAGTGCCAGGAGATCGAAGAGCATGAGCGCCAAAGCAGATATCGTTGCAAACGAAGAGTTTGCGAAGGGGTTGCCTATGAAGAGAAAAAGGAGTAAAATTACCAAGGCGAAGGAGGTCGTAGAGGAACCTTCGGCTGATGAGATCGGCCCTTCAAACGAATCAGCACAGCATCAGGCGGAGGAAACAGAAAAGCCAAAAAAGAAGAGCAAAGCACCACATGCCCTCCCCGATACGCCCAAGTCTGGAACAGATTCACACTATGAAATTGTTGAGATTGACAAGGTTGTGCCCGATAAGCGCCGGGGACGACCTTCAAAGGCTCCTGCGGAGAAATCGGCGCCAATAATCGAAAATTCTGACATGGACGACGATGAGATTGAAGCCCCACAGAAGCCTGTGGGAAATAAATCTCTAAAAACCCAATCAAAATCCAAATCGAAGGAAATAGCAGCGAGCGATGAGGATGAAGATGAAGATTCTGGTGATGTCGGCACAGCCCCCGCACCAAGTCGCAACCATCCCACGAAACCCAACATTCCTGCACCGCCCCAGTCAACGCCACCCCCGAAACAGACGAAGGAATTGCAGACACCGAGCAAGCCATGCACACCGCATAGTCCTCTACAGAGTGGGAAGGTGCCGTATAGGGTTGGGCTGAGTAAGAGGAATCGGATTGCGCCGTTGCTGAAGATTATCAGGAAGTGAGAGGAGTGATATTTGGGAGGCGCCATACCCATTTGCTTGTTTTGACCCTGAAAGGGGGTTGGCTATGATGTATGACTGGGTGGGCTGTTTGCTGGCTTGGGTGTTGGGGGCCATGATTATATTACTCTGCTACTAACCACGAATGTGATTCAGTCATTATGACGAGTTCGAATGATATATTCTCGTGAAATATATGGACACCTAGTGAACTCATGCACCTGTCACAAACCATGCCGCTTATGTTACTCGGATAATAGCTGCGAACTGTCAATTGCAACCTAGCATTATAACGAATAACCTAACGATAACCTCTCATAAAATAAACGCACCGATAATAAACTAACGCGATACATACAGCAGTGAGCCCGCATTGCACTGATATTGCCTTTCCTTTTCGACCTTCAAACCTGGCAATGAGGACACGCGCTCCATGACAAATCAAGTAACAATCGACCCTACAATAATGAGATCATCTCTCGCACCCTCAATATTGAATCATCAAGATCTCGGCCTACCTCTACCGCCTTCACCCTAACATTGTCGAAGTCCTGAATCCCGAAAGTCTTCTTCTGCTGCTCCATGTCCGTTTCCAACCGGATCAACAAATGGTGTAGATCACGAGTTTTTTCAATTGCAGTGTCTGTCTCCAGTCTTGCTTGGATCGTAGCCTGTCTGAGAGGCTCATTTTTGTTGTCGACTTGGGTGGTGCTGTCTGCCGTGCTGCTCGAGTCTGTGCAACTGCCTGTGGCGATATCACTTTCTGGGGTGACATTCCCGGAGCCTACGCATCTTCCCTCAACGAAGTCTGTCTTCATTGCTTTCACCTGCCCCTCAACTTTGTCAGACTTCTCTTTTTCCACATGGCGTGAGACTCGATCCTTATAGTCGGCTACTCTATACTTCTTCAAATCCTCACTTCGTGCCTCGCGAAGTAAGTTCACGAGATCCGAGTTGGGAACCTTCATAAACACTGATTTAGGAATCCTATAGTAAGGAGTGGCTCGTGCTACGCGAAGCAACTCCATAAGGCCTAGTTTGGAAAGTTTCTCAAAAGGCATATTCTGTGCCTTAATAGACGGCGTAGTAAAAGATTTGCCTCGCGCTATGTCGAGTTCCTCCGCGAGATTTGGCCCTCGGGGCGTTAAAGCATCTTCTCGTACTGTGTCAAGAAGCTCTATTAGGTCTGACTTTAGAAGTTTCTCTAGTGACTCGTTTGATGCCGTGTTAAGTCGATTTTGGAGACCGCTGTACAATCGTCGCCTTTTTTCCTTCTCAGCTTCGGTCTCGGAGTTCCACTTCTCAACTATGTCAACCTCCCACTTCTCGGCCTCGGTCCTTTGGTTGACCTTCGACTTCTCTACGTTACTAGGAGACTGGCCCATAGTCCCATAGACATTCTCCTGATTCTTGCTTTCCGAGTATCTGGGTAGTTGCTCGTCATCTGTACAAGGTTGTAGCGCCGCTGTCTCCTCTTGGCGACTAAAATGCTCTTTCCAGCTGTGTTTTGCCATGTTTGTAGCAGAGTAATTGAGCGAAAACTGCTGCTAAGGTGATAATGATTGTGCCTCTTGTATTTTTGCAAAGGTCACGACTAGTTGTGTAGTTTTAGATGTAACGCAAAGAAAGTAGTGCAAGGGCGGATGAATCATATAGGAAATACTTAATTGCATGATAATTAAACCTAATCACATGTTATGTGCACTAACGTTGCTAGCTACAAAGCTAGACACTTCGTTTTAGGTTACTAAAATAGGCTTTTAAAAGCCTCTTAATTTTAGTGTCTTATAAACACACTTGTCTCTAGCCATAGAGCTATATGCTTCGTTAAATAGAAAACTAGTAAAAGGCTAAGTTATAACTAGTTATACAACCATACAGCCATACAACCATACAACCATCCAACCATACAACCATACAATCATACAACCATCCAACCATACAATCATACGACCATCCAACCATACAATCATACAATCATCTAACCATCCAACCATACAATCATACAATCATCCAACCATACAAACTACAAACCACAAACCACATAAACACGCAGCTTTAGGCACCTTGTCTCTACAACTACCACTAGGCCCGCGTTCCCCATCGCCCATCAGTCACACCTCTTTGTCCCGCTCTACCTCCTCTAGCTCCATCTATCTACTCTACCATCCTCCTCACCCCTAGCGACACCTCATCGCGATCCTTTAGAAACTAGATATAACAGTAGACCGGTAAGTTACTAATATAGGTAAGAGATGGCCTCTACAGATCTTCATACTTCTCCTATTACAAACTCTAGAACTCTATCCTAGCGAGATTTAGTACTCGACTGATATTAGGCATAAGAGGGGTGGCACGAGAATATGCCTCTAACTACTACTTAGTAACGTCGCTGGCGTAGAGATAGCTTCACGCGATTGTTAGTTTTTACTAACAATCGCGTGAAGCTATCACAACATGGCCTATTTTTGGAAAGGTATGTTACGATTATTGAGGTCTGGTCTGTGATTCTCATTTCGTCTAGTCGTTCCCCATTTATGGCCTTTCGTTGTCCTCCCTTCCTCTCTCTCACCTACTTCCCACCACAGTTTCCTATCACCATTCCCATCATCACCACAGACACTCGCTCAAACAACCACCAAAATGGCATCCCTCATAACCCTAATCATATTCCTCCTCCTCTCCCTCTCCCACCAATCCCCCCCCCCCTCCACCGCCCCCCCCTCACAACCTGGACCTCCCTAATCCTCACCCACCACGGCGAGCGCCGCCCCCTCCTCACCCACCCCCACTCCACCCTCACCCCCCTCGGCGCCCACCAAGCCCACTCCTCCGGCTCCCTCCTGCGCCGCCGCTACCTCACCGGTCCCTCCGCGTACAACACCTCTTTCGTCCCCCTCCACGGATTCCACAAAAACTACATCGATAACCAGAGAGTCCAGGTCCTGTCGGCGCCGGAGCAACCGGTTGTCGCGAGTGCGTGGGCGTTTTTGCAGGGCTTGTATCCTCCTGTTGATGCACCGGCGATGGTGGGGGGGAGTCCGAAGGCGGGGGTGGGGGGTGGGAGGCGCCGTTGGGGGGGTATCAGTACGGGAGGGTTGAGACGGCGGGGGGGAGGGATTGGAATAACATCTGGATCGCTGGGTCTGACCGGTGCGCTCTGCACGCTGCCTCTACTGCGGCGCAGATCAACAGCAGTGTGTATATCGACACTACCGAAGCAAGCGCGCCGTTTTTCGCGTCTATGATCCCAAGTGTGTTTGGGGGGGTGGTTCCGGAGATGATGGTGACGTACCATAATGCCCCCGCGCTGTACGACTACGCTGCGTACGCTACGCTGCATAACTCCACTGTTGCTGAGACGCTGCCTGCGTCGGCGCTGGCGAGGTTGAGAGCGTTGGCTGGGAAAAGGTTTTGGGGGGTTCACGGTGTGCAGAGAGGCACGGGTGAGGGGGAGGAGGGAGATGGCGAGCAAGACGCTATTCTGAAACCCATAGCCGGCCGCACATTCGCAGAGCGCGTTCTCTACCTCTTAACCCGCACGACAACCTCCGAGCGGCCGGGGGCGCTGAATCTGCTCTTCAGTTCCTCCGCCCCATTCGTGGGCTTCTCCTCCATCTCCGGGCTTGCAGAGCAGGATGCACGGTTTAAAGGCGTGGTGGAGCCGGGGAGTATGATGGTTTTCGAAGTCTTCTCCTATACCGACCCCGAGGCTGGGAGACCGGGGAAGGAGGATCTGTGGGTTAGATTCCTTTATCGGAATGGCACGGCGGAGGGGGCGAGGTTGGTGGGGTACCCGCTTTTTGGACGGGGGAGGAGTAAGATGGATATGCGCTTCTCGGAGTTTGAGAAGGAGATGGGGGCGATTGGGAAGGGGGTGGGGGAGTGGTGTGAGGTTTGTGGGGTGGGACCGGTGTTTTGTCCTGCGTTTGTGGAGGGGTTGGATAAAGGGCGGAAAGAGGAGGAAGAAAAAGGGAAGGATGGGGATGGGGAGGGTGGGAAGAAGAAGAAGAAGGGGACGACGGCGTTGGAGTTGGGACTTGGGCTTGGGGCGGCCGGGTTTGTGGTGGTGTTTGGGGGTTTGGTGATGGTTTTTTGTGCGAGGTCGCGGAGGAGGAAAGAGGTGAGGGATAAGGAGGAGGGGTGGGAGATGGGGGATAGGGGGGCGAAGGAGGAGAGGGTGAGGAGCGGAGCGGATTATGAGGTTAGGAATGAGGATGAGGAGACGGTTAATCCGATGAGGGAGCCGGTGAGGGTTGAGGATCGGGTTTAGGTGTTTGGATGGTTGGTTTACATTGTAATACATTGTGTCTGTCTAATGGACATTAATTCTGGAATTCTAGATCTGAAAGTAGAATCTCTCCTATAAGTGCATCAATTATGAGAGTGAGGGTAGTCTATAACAACCATATATAATTCGATTAAAATACTATAATCCTGTCCTGTCCTGGCCTGGCTGCCGCCCCTTCCCGTCCATTGCCGCTCTCCCTCGGCGCCGGCGCAGCCAAGAAAACGCACGGACCAACATGCACTTCCGCTCATCCATTCCGCACCCACCCCTGCAACCACGCACCCACGAATCACCGCGCCGACATTACGTCACCTGACAGGGACCAACAAGGCTGAAGTTCAGCCTGGTTTTCGTTTATCCTTCGGGTGAAGGGAGGGAGAATGGATGGAGCAACTTGGGACGCTTGTGCTCCGTGTAGACTTATCTTTGTCCGACTAACGATATCTCCTGATTTGTCTTCTTTGTTGACGGGTTTGACGAGAGAAGAGAAGAATCTGAGACACGAAGAGAAAGACAAAGGGGGAAGAGAAAATTCCAGACGAACCTAGGACGATCACAAGCCAACTGAAGCCGATCCAACTCTACGAAAACGCACCACGAATTCAACTATAACTATACTCTCAAACAAAAGACCTACCCCATTAGCGTACCTTCTCAACTTCCAACGACTCTCCGTGCTCAGCGCACCACACATAACGATGCCATCCGCCATCCCACTCCCCCTCCAACCCCCCCAGCCCACAACCATCCTCCAGCCCCTCCTCTCCGCCCTCCCAACCGGCCAACTTCCTCACCCCCCACCCCCCGTCCTCCCACACCTCTCCCCCATCCTCCGACAGCGCGTCAAGCTCCTCGCAGCACCAACGCAGCCATGGCTCCCCCTCCTCACCTACGCCAGCGACGACACGGGGGATAAGCTGATCGAGCTCGCGCACGGGGATAAGTTTGAACCGCACCCTGTGAGCGGGGAGATAGAGGTGGATGTTGATTGGGAGGATGAACGGGACGTAGCGGTGCGGTATCGACGCGTGGATGCGGAGACGATGTGGGCGCGGATTGAGATTGTTGGGCTCGGACTGTGGGTGCGCTGCGTGTACTGTGTGGGTGATTCGGAGGGTCCGGTGGATGGGTGGAGGATTGGGGAGGTGGGAGTGTTAAAAAACTCGGGGGAGGGTGAGAGGGAGTGGTTTGGGGGGTTGGAGGCGGCGGAGCAGGCGTTTACGGCGGGGAAGGTGGACCGGGAGGCGGTGGTGGGGATTCCGACGGTGGCGGAGCCGGTTCAGGATAATGGGGATGAAGATGATGATGCAGCGTACTGGGCTCAATACGATGCTACCCCCGCTGCGACACCAGGGCCGGACAACAGATCTCCTGCTCCAGCAAGCGTGCGCCGGGTACCAGGCAATGGTAGTACCCAAGTCGATGGCAGCGCCGAGGACGCCTATTTCGCGCAATACGCTGGTGTGCAGCCCGCACTCGACGCACATGATCCCGACGAGGCGGGCGCGAATGGAGAGGTGGAGTCGAGTCTAGGAGCACAGCACGAGCGGGAGTTTGCGAGCCTTGCGGTGCTGGGGAACGGGAATGGGAATGGTATTGGGGAGGTGGAGCGGGCAGGGAGGGAGAGGGACGCGCTGATTGAGCAGCCGAGACCGCGGTCGGCGGCGTCCAGTGCGAGTGGGCGGTCGGCGGCAGTGGAGGTGCTGGAGGACAAGGTGGAGAGGGAGGGGAGGCATGATACGGCTGTGAGGCAGCATATTGGGGCGAGTGTGAAGAGCTTGTATCGGTTGGCGCGGGCGGCGGGGATGGGGAGGGGGGAGTTTAGGGCTTTGGTTGAGACGGAGCTGGCGGTTGTTGGGGTGGAGGAGGATGAGGATGAGTACGGAGGAGAGTAGCTGGTGGGATGAGGCACGGTAGCTGTACGTATTGAGAAGGGGAACCAGGTAGTATAAGGTGGGAAATAGACTTCATATGGCTTTTTTTTTTCCATCGTGTACTGTACAATGCGGGTTATCTTTCTCCGTGAGGTAGGTGCTGCCTGTAACGGACTTTCTTGTCGGTACCGATTGTAACTGACCTTTTCTGCCTTTCGCTCCTTCCTTACAACAGGTAAGTAATCGTTTTCTTTCGTTCACTTCATCACTCATTGACTCCTTCCCTCGCTGAAGAATCCGAGGGCGACTCTGGCAAGATAAGTTTCCCATTCCCCTGTCAAAATGCTTTAAAAACTAACACCAAGACTTCTTTGGCCTGCTTTTTTTTTAAAAAAAAATTACATGATGTCTGGTAAGTTTTCCCCCTTTTCTCGACACTTTTAGAGAGTCACTAGCAGCTAACATTAATAGACTCTGCCAACACCACCGTTCCTCCCACCACCACCCAATCAACCTCTTCCGCCGCCGCCGCCACCCCCGATTCTGGTGAGCGCGCACACCCCCTCCAACCACCTCAACTCCCTCTCACTCCAAACCCGCAACCGCCATCCCCGGCTCACACACCGCCAAAGCACGCCGAGGACGCCCGCGGCCGCAGCTCTGCTCCTCCGCCTCTGAGCACTGGCTCGTTTGCGGCACCCTCTTCCAAAGCCCACCCCAGTGACGGCACCGGCCTTCCTCCTCCTCAGTTCCGTGGTTCCCGGTCTGCTTCTCCCGTCCGCAAAAAGGGGGGTCCCGGGCAGTGCTCTGCCCTCGCTGGCTTTGCCGCCGGGGCCTCCCAGGACCAACTCAGTGCTGCTGCCACTGCCGCTGCCGACCCCGCTGCAACCATCTCCAGCGCAGACCCTGCCGCGGCCGCCTCCAGCGTCGTCTCTCCTGCCCCTGGCGGTGAACGGCCGCAATTTCAAATTTGGAGAAGGAGTTGGCGAAGGAGAAGAGGAAGAGGGAGGAGTTGGAGGAGGGGATGAAGAAGGAGAAGAAGGAGAGGAACGAGGAGAGGGAGAGGGAGGGGGAGAAGGGGGAGAGGGAGAAGAGGGAGAGGGAGATGGAGATGGAGTGGGTGAAGAACCGGCTGGCCGCCCTTGATAAGAGCATGGCCGAGACAAATTCGAGGGTGAGGATGTTACTGGGGAAGGTGGTGGATGTGGAGGTGAAGGTGGTGGGTGTGGAGGGGATGGTGAGGGCGGTAGCTGGGGGGATGGAGGGGAATGGGGCGGATGGGGCGGGGGATGGGGTGCGGGGTGGGGAGGGAAATGTTGCGGTTGGGGCGCGGGCGGCGGGGGGGGATGTTGCGGTTGCGGGGAATTGGGGGGTAGGGGGATTTTTGAGGGAGAATGCCGCCGTGATTTCGGCGGTCATGCAATATATGTTTTGATCTAGCGAAGTATGTGGCGAGCTTCATTGTTAGAACGTTGGCACCACAATAGTGGTGTCAACGTCAACTTCCTAACAAGAAGTCTCGCCCATACTTCGCTAGTATTTTTATGTAGTATTAACAACCCCTGAATCCCAAAGGAATCCCAAAGGATCGGCGGCACTTGTGAGAACCTTACACTTATCACAACAACACTCAGTCACCCACAAAAACTCGTAGTCTCATAAAAAGTCATCGATTCAATTTGCCCGGCTACTACAATCCGTAAGCTATCGTACTCATTTAATCCCCCATCTCATACTGTCCCATCCCATACTGTCCCATCCCATCCCAAACACACTTAACCGAACAGGGCATCCCCAAGACGAATCGACACCGTCTTCGTCTGCGTATAGTTCGCCAGCGCCGCCTCGCCCAGCTCGCGTCCCATCCCCGACTCCTTGTACCCTCCAAACGGCGCCTGGTGGTGAATCATGTTGTACGAGTTCACCCACACGGTTCCGGCGCGGATGGAGTTCGCGACTCGCAGCGCCGTGTTGAGGTTGGTGGTGTGCACGGCGGACGCGAGGCCGTAGTTCGAGCCGTTGCTATTAGCGATGGCCTCCTCCTCGGTCTTGAACTTGGAGATGGTGCACACGGGGCCGAAGATCTCCTCCTGGACGATCTTCATGTCCTCAGTGACGTCCGAGAAGATGGTCGGCTGGATGAAGTATCCGACATCGCCGTGGCGGCCACCACCGGTGGTGACGGTCGCGCCGGCCTTCTTGCCCTCATCGATGTATCCCATGATGCGGTCGAATTGCAGCTGCGAGACCTGGGGTCCCTGGAAGGTCTCGGGGTTGAATGGGTCACCGACCTTGTTAGCCTCGGCGCGCGCCTTGAAGCGGGCGATGAACTTGTCGTAGATGCCCTCCTGGACGTAGATGCGGGAGCCGGCGCAGCAGCACTGGCCGTGGTTGAAGAAGATACCGAAGTTGACCCAAGAGATGGCGTTGTCGATGTCGGCGTCGTCGAAGACGATGTTGGGCGACTTGCCGCCCAGCTCGAGGGTCACCTTCTTGAGGTTGGAGTCGGCTGCGGCCTTGAGGATCTGGCGACCGACGAGGGTGGAGCCGGTGAAGGCGACCTTGTCGACATCCATGTGCGAGGAGAGGGCGGCACCGGCGGTCTTGCCGAAACCGGAGATGATGTTGATGACTCCGGGAGGGAAACCAGCCTCCTTGATCAGCTTGGCGGCGAACAGGGCAGAGAGAGGGGTCTGCTCGGCGGTCTTGAGGACGACGGTGTTACCGGTGGCAATGGCTGGGCCGATCTTCCACGACCACATGAGAAGTGGGAAGTTCCATGGGATGATTTGTCCACAGACACCGATCTGGCGGCTGTTAGTATGTTGGACAGGGAGAAGTCGGGTTCCTTGGACAACTTACTGGCTCCTGTCTTGTGTATGTGAAGGTCTCTGTGTTGGTGTCGATGGTCTTGCCCTCGATCTTGTCGGACCAGCCGCCGTAGTACCTCAAGCAGCCGGCCGCAGCGGCCACATCACCCTTGGCCATGGAGATGGCCTTTCCGTTGTCGAGCGACTCGATGGCAGCCAGCTGGTCGAGGTTCGCCTCCATCAGCTCGGACAGCTTGACGAGCAGCTTGCCACGGGCCTCGGGTGTGACCTGTCTCCACTCGCCCTCGAAGGCCTTCCTGGCAGCGGCAACGGCGGCGTCGACATCCTTCTCGGTGGCCTCGGCGACGGAGCAGATGACCTTCTCGGTGGCGGGGTTGATGACCTCGAAGGACTTCTTGTCTACGCCCTCGATGAACTCATTGTTGATGAAGCTGTGAGGAAGGAAGTCAGTTGGCTGTTTGTGATGTTTTGGAAGGGGTCTAGGTTTGATGCGGGAGGAACGGGAGGGTCGGGACGGGGGGGATAAACGTACAGTCCAGTTGGCTGCTGGTACTTGCCGTTGGACGGGGTCTCAAGCTCGATGGTAGTAGCCATTACGTCGTCGATATCGTGAAATTCGTAGGATAGCTTGATATGAAATGGGAAAGAAGTTTTGGGGTATATGGTTGTTTAATAAAGGAAGAAAGATGATAGAGGAGGAAGAAGAAGAAGAAGTAGATTCGTTGGGGAGAAGTACATAAGAGAGGGGAGGGGGAGGGGAGGGGTAGGACGGGGGGGGGAGCGATAAAGGTGGTGTGTACGTTGAAGGCGGGGGGGTCATCTGAGCAAGGTACAGGGGATACATTGTACTCCACCTAACTTTAGGTGGATGAGAAAGTACCGATGACGTCTGTATGTAGTCAGTGTACAGGTTAGTTAGTCATACAAGGTAAACGGCGTTGGTCCTCGGCATTGATGGATGGCATTCATTGGCTCGGGATGAAGCTGCAGCAGTTAGGAGGACACAGCGGCGACAATCGGCGACGATGCCATGGCCATGGCGAGTACGTGGGTACGACTATTGAGTGTATATGGAGAGTATATGGAGTGTCCAGTGGGAGAGATATCAGTGGGAGAGGTATCAAAGATATCCGAGAGATATCCGAGAGATATCCGAGAGATATCCGAGAGATATCAGAGAGGTATCAAAAGAGAGATATCCGAGACATATCAGAGACATATCAAAAGAGGGATATCCGACAGAAAATCATATACAAGTGCGAGTCGCACTGTATTGTATAGCATGTCCAGTATTACCAGTATTATACCCGGTGTACTTCGCATGAACAATCGGTCAAATGGGTCAATATCCAAATTCCAAACAGTCCAGAGTCGCACTTGGTTGATAGAGAGGAGGAGGAGGAGGAGGAGAAGGAGGAGGAGAAGGAGGAGGAGAAGGAGGAGGAGAAGGAGGAGGAGAAAAGAGTCGGATATAAAGAGTCAATTAATAGTCACGTGCACATTCGCTTATATCATCACGTGCATTTCAACTCAATATTGTCACGTGACCCCGCCAGTTGTAGCTTCCTGGGCAAAGATATCTATCGTAGCTGTAAACGCCCAAGTAAATTTCAGAGCCTCAATATATATTTAATAAAAACATTCTACATCCAACTCTACAGACTTATCAATTAATTTTCTTCAAATAAATTTCTTTTTTCCCTTCCCCGGATTGTTCGTTGGTGTATCTCCAATGTGAGGGCACGGGCAAAAGCGACAGGTCTCGCTGATTGGGGCTATGAGCTAATGGACGGCCCCGGCGTTTGCGCGCCGTGGGAAAGAAGTGACGAGAGATGTCGGCAGTTCCTTACCAAAAGACTTCTCACCCGCTTTTGCTCGCCCTCGATCTCGATCTCGCTCAACACCAACGTCTACGGATCCTCCAAACGAGACAGCATAGGGCTGGCCACCACCGATATGGAAGCAATCACCGCCACCATGCCTATCGAACGTGAGTTCTCACCCGCGCGCATTCCAAGCCACTCCACGCGACTCCCCCGTCCATCCACCCCCTTCACCACCACCCCCCTCCCCTACCCCATCTCCTCACCACCAGTAACTAACTCCCCTCCCTCGCAGAGCCCCAAATCAAATACGAATCCCCGTACAGCGCCGACCCCCCCCCGTACGACCCACACCAGCACTCCCCCCTCAAACGCCGCTTCTCCCCCTCGACACCCCACGCCCCAGCCTCAGATGAAAAGCGCCAGCGCATCGAGGTTCCGTCTCCCCCAGCGCTGGCAGGGGATGACATGGATTTCGCTGCTATGATTGCAGCGGCTGCTGCTACGGCGTCTGAGGAGGCTAGTGCACCTGCGCCGCAGCAACAGCACCAGATGCAGCACCAGCAACATGGTTTTGCGCCGCAGGAGCCGTTGCCGTCGGTGGAGGGGTATCAGGCGGGGGAGTTTGGGGGGGGGAGGGAGGCAGCAGCGGAGATCAGCAGTGGGTTTTTGGCGGATCCGCATCTGTACATGCGGATTTTGAGTTTACCTATCTTGGAGAGCCTGTCTACGCAGATCCTGTCGACGCTGGCGCAGGGCCCGTACTCGGAGACGATCAAGATCGTGACGCAGCCCGAGTCAGAGCTGGGCCAGGCCTACGCGACGCTGAAGTCGTTGTTTGACCAGACCAAGAAGATTTACTCGCAGCAGAAACCGTTCCTGTCTGCCGACGAGCTGAATATCCGCGAACCGGAGCACCGCGGGACGATACGCACGACGAATCTGGCGACGTTTGTGTCCTCGGTGGTGGGGGGGCAGGATGTGGGCTTCTATGAGTTGAATGATCATTTTATCGAGACGTTTGTGGCGGATGGGGCGGAGCTGCAGACGGAGCCGGGGTTGTTGTATTTGAATCTTAAGACGCAGATGTACCTCTCTGCGGTGTCGCAGGAGGAGCAGGAGCGGACGAAAGATGAGGTCTTGGATGATCTGTTTCCTGTTAGCCTTGGGGATACGCTTCGTGCGAGGCATCCGGGCTCGGATCTTACGCAGAGTGAGATTGAATTTGTCAAGGAGGCGAATGCGCGGAGGGAATACCTTCAGAATGATTCTACCGATCCAGATTCTATATGTAAGTCAACCATCGCCATCGTACGAAGCACGCTCTAATCTTGTAGCTATCCTCTCGGAGCAATACGCCTGGGAAGATTTCCTCAAGAACCTCAGCGATCATCTCAAGAAGGCGTACGAGCCATTAATAGCTCCATACATGAGGCGGCATGCCTTAACCGCACCACCTCCATCGCTCCATACCCAGCACCAACAGCATCCAAACCCCACCGCCGAGCAAACCGATCCCAAACCCACCCACGACCCCCAACAACCCCAACACCCCGAACCCGAACTCGACCTCGGCGACCTCGACATCGAGCAAGCCACCCGCGCCGCAACCCAACACGCCCTCCAAAGCATAGGCTACTCCCAATACGACCGCCAACAACAACCCCAGCCCCAACACCTCCAACAACACCCGCAACAAATGACAAGCTACGCCCCGGAATACCCCGCCGGCGCAGTCCCCTACCACACACAGACAGCACCCACACAAGTCCTCTACGAACAAGCCCGCCAAGCCGCCGTCGCCAAAGCATCCCCGCACAGCCGCCGTCCCGGCCTCCCCAGCCAACGCCGGCCATGGTCCACCGAGGAGGAAAACGCGCTTATGGCTGGGTTAGACCAAGTCAAGGGTCCGCACTGGTCTCAGATCCTGGCGTTGTACGGCGCAAAGGGGCAGGTTAGCGAGATCCTCAAAGACAGGAACCAAGTGCAACTCAAAGACAAAGCGCGGAACCTCAAACTGTTTTTCTTGAAGAGTAATATTGAAGTACCGTATTACCTCCAGTGCGTCACCGGGGAGCTGAAGACGAGGGCGCCGAGCCAGGCGGCGAGGAAGGAGGCGGAGGAGCGCGCGAGGCTGGCGAGTGATGAGGAGCAGGCGAGGTTTAATGGGATTATGGCGCTGGCGGGGGGGATGCAGAAGGGGGGACTTGGACAGCAGGGGGTGGTGGGGGGGGAGATGCATGGGGGGCATCATTTGCAGATGGAGGGGTTGCAGCAGCAGCAGAGGGGGGAGGAGCAGCAGCAGTTTGATGCGCAGCAGAATGGGCAGCAGCTTGGACAGCAGCTTGGACAGCAGGGGGATGTGAATTGTGAGAGAGAGCAGGGTGGGGTCCAGGGCCAGCAGCAGACGGGAGGGCAGGGACAGGAGGTGTCACAGTTGGATTTTGAGGATGCGTTAGGGGCGAGGCTGATGGAGAGTTTGGAGGATCATGATAAGAGGGCTGCTAGTGTTACGACTTCGTAGTATGGGGTTGGGAGGATGTGAGTGAGTGAGTGGCTTAGCAGAGAAAGAGAGAGTGTTTATTGTTCGGTGTTGGAGCATTGAGCGCTTCAGGTGGAGATTGCCATAGCGATGAGGCTTGAAGGGTTACATTAGCACGAAAATATACAACACAGTAACCCAAACCAAACCAATTTCATGATCTTTGTACTCTGTGCGCCCGAACATTGGAAATTCGGAATTTAATTCAAAGCCCACGCCAAGAAACGATAAGTCCCAATCCCCTTTACATCCCCCTTGCCGCCTTCACGTGTTTACCCCGGCCCGGCCACACTAAGCTCCACCCAACCTGATAAGCGAAAGAACACCTCGACCACTTGCGCCGCCAACCTTCCCAAAGGGCCTCGCTCGCATTGAGAGAGACGACGGAACGAATCACCAGCGGAGGGGCAATCGACGAATCTGTCCTCACGAGCTGCGACGACGACCACATTCCTTTTTGCATTTCTTTTCTCCTTCTACTTCGAGCCTCAACTCATTGAGGTTGGTTTTATTCATCTTCTTCTTCTAAGTAAGTAAGCTTGAACCCCGTGGCCCCTTAGTTAACCCCCGTTTTCGAGCGAGGCTGATACGCTCTTTCTCCCCTTGGATTGCAAACTCCCATCCACCGCGAAGCACACGCTGACGCATCATTATCAATAGATCTATAGTTCCAGCCCGCCATGGCGTCTCCCTCGCCGGCAGGCTCAGTCCGGCACCGCGGCGCCCCGGCCCCGAAGAAAGAGAAATCCCCCGCGGCCGCCACGCTCGCCGTCCCCGCCGACAAAGGGCTCGAGAAGCTGGTCAGGGCGAATAAAGCGAAGGCGCCTGCGTCGGAGTGGGATTATAAGCTTGCGCTTGTCATCATCACGGTTCTGGCTTTTGCGACGAGGTTCTGGGGTATTAGCCATCCGAATGAGGTTGTTTTCGATGAGGTGCATTTCGGGAAGGTGAGTAAACTCTAGGGATGATGGTTTGGTGCCCAGCGAGGAAGCAGTAAGCTGACGAGTGGTGGAATGGATAGTTCGCATCGTACTACCTCGAGCGCACCTACTTCTTCGATGTCCACCCGCCGTTTGGAAAGCTGCTCTTTGCGCTGATGGGATGGTTCGTGGGTTACGATGGACACTTCCACTTCGAGAACATCGGAGACTCGTACATCGCCAACAAAGTCCCCTACGTTGCCTTCCGCGCCATGCCGGCTCTGCTCGGCGCCCTCACCGTCCCGGTCGTCTTCGATATCATGTGGGAGTCGGGATACACACTGCCTGCCTGTATCGTTGCCTCTGGCTTGGTGCTGTTCGATAACGCGCATATTGGACAGACGAGATTGATCCTTCTGGATGCGACGCTCGTCTTTGCGATGGCGTGTAGCTTGCTCTGCTATATCCGATTCTATAAGCTGAGACACCAGCCGTTCGGGAGGAAGTGGTGGAAGTGGCTCCTGCTCACCGGCTTTGCGCTCAGCTGCGTTATTTCGACCAAGTATGTCGGCACCTTCGCCTTCCTCACTGTCGGAGCTGCTGTCGCCATTGACCTGTGGAATCTGCTTGATGTCAACCGTCGCCAGGGCGCGCTGTCTCTGATCGACTTCGGCAAGCACTTCGCAGCCCGCGCGTTCGGTCTCATCTTCGTCCCGTTCCTGTTCTACCTCTTCTGGTTCCAGGTTCACTTCTCCATCCTCACCAAGTCGGGCCCGGGTGATGACTTCATGACCCCGCAGTTCCAGGAGACGCTGAGTGATAACCTCATGACGACCAATGCGGTTACGATTAACTACTTTGACAACATCGTGCTCAGACACAAGGAGACCAAGACATACCTCCACAGCCACCCGGATAAGTACCCTCTTCGTTACGATGACGGACGTGTCTCCAGTCAGGGACAGCAGGTTACGGGCTACCCCTTCAACGACACAAACAACCACTGGGAGATCCTCCCCGCCGACGGCCAAGACACCCTCGACCGCGTCGTCCGCAACCATGAGCTCGTCAAGCTCCGCCACGTCGTCACAAACACCATCCTCCTCTCCCACGACGTCGCCTCGCCCTACTACCCCACGAACCAAGAATTCTCCACCGTCTCCCTCGACGACGCCCACGGCACCCGCCACAACGACACCCTCTTCGAGATCCGCATCGAGAACGGCAAGCCCAACCAGGAATTCAAGAGCCTCGCCGCGCAATTCAAACTCATCCACAACCCCAGCAAAGTCGCTATGTGGACCCACACCACCCCGCTCCCGGACTGGGCCTACAAGCAGCAGGAGATCAACGGAAACAAGAACGTCGCGCAGTCCTCGAACGTCTGGTTCGTCGATGAGATCCCGTCTATCCCAACAGACAGCCCGCGTCTCCAGCGCGAAGCCCGCCAGGTGAAGACAATGCCGTTCTTGAAGAAATGGTTCGAGGTCCAGCGCGCTATGTTCCACCACAACAACGCCCTGACGAGCAGCCACCCGTACGCTAGCCAGCCGTTCCACTGGCCGTTCCTGCTTCGTGGTGTCAGCTTCTGGACGCACAATGATACGCGCTCGCAGATTTACTTCCTCGGGAACCCGGTTGGGTGGTGGCTCGCGTCGTCGCTGCTTGCGGTGTACGTTGGTATCATTGCTGCGGACCAGCTTTCTCTCCGTCGCGGCGCTGATGCGCTTGATATCCGTAAGCCCCCTCCTCCACCCCTCCCCCATTTCCCCTCCCCACTTATCCCTGAGCACAAGCTAACCCACTCCCCTAGGCACCCGCTCCCGCCTCTACAACTCCACAGGCTTCTTCTTCATCGCCTGGGCCCTCCACTACCTCCCCTTCTACCTCATGGGCCGCCAACTCTTCCTGCACCACTACCTCCCCGCGCACCTCGCCTCCTGCCTCGTCACCGGCGCCCTCCTCGAATTCATCTTCACCATCGAGCCCGTCGCTCTCGAGGAAGCCGAGTCGGGAACCAAGCACGGATCCCCCATGGCGGCGAGAGCGCTGCCTGCGCGCGAGAGGCTGGGTGGTCAGAGTCTGCTGGCGAGCTGGGCGGCGGCGGGAGTGATTATGGTCGCGGTGGTGGGGGGGTGGTGGTTTTTTGTGCCGTTGACTTATGGGTTTCCGTTGAGTGTGGAGGAGGTGATGGCGAGGAAGTGGTTGGGGTATGATTTGCATTTTGCAAAATAGGGGGGAGGATAAAAAATATATATAGTAGGAATGAGGGAGTGGGTGCATGGGTGGGAGGAAAAGTGAAAAGCTTGGGAGTAATTTTGGGGGGGGGATGTTGCAGAGAACATATATGATGAGGGGGGGATGTACTTGTAAGATTTATGGGACTTCGTAGCGCTTTTCGTGGTTTATTGAATCGTTGATGATCATATTCTACTCTATGTGCCTGACCCTGGGGGTTCTGTTATAATACCAAGGCCGCTCAAACAATCTTAAGAAGAGCCAAGGAGACATGAAATGTGCAGTATTTTGGATGTATTGGCCATCTATATACGAGTTTACACTTCTAAATCTCTTCCACCATCCACTCCACCCCTTGGACGGCTTTTCTAACCACATTTACCCCTCAAACTCCTCCCTCAAAACCCTATGCCTACTCAACACAACATCCGTATCAATATACCCCCCCTTCAACCACCTCTCCCCCTCCCTAACATCAAACGCCGTCCTCGCATGCAACACCCTCCTATTGTTAAAAATCACCATCTCCCCCTCCCCCATCTTATACTTATATATGTTCTCCTCCCTCTCCGTGATCTCCTGGAACTTCCCCACCATCTCATGGTACTTCGCCAGACGCGCCAGGGATGTCCTGTCGGACGTCCCGTTCGCGAGGTTGAAGGGGCCTTGGAAGGGGGGGGAGTAGTTTACGTATTTTAGGGGGCGGGGAGCGCGAGTGGCGTGCGCGGTGGTGTCGTAGATGATGGTGGGGTGGGAGTGGCGATAGTGTTCCCCGGCGTTCTTGTAATGGTAGTTGACGGGGAACTCTGCTAATACGCTTGTTTCGGCGGGATGGCTCGATTGCAGCTCGTTAACGGCGTAGAAGGCATCGGTGAACATAGATTCCCCACCCTCGCAGCTGTTCTTAATACAGTGCAGTAGCTGGAATCCGGGCGGGTCGGCCATGTATAGGAGGTCCATATGGAAGCCGAGGAATTGGTGAGTGTAGGCGACGTTCTTAGCTTGCGGGACGGACTTGACGTCCCACGTCTCGCCATAGAACGTATCTCGCAGTCTGCCGATCCGCTTCCCCATCGCGGCGGGCCCGTTCTCGCCGGGGACGTTCTTGATGAACACCAGACCGTAGAGTCGCAGCTGCTCCAGGACTTCGAAGAGGGTCTTGTCGTCTTCCATGGACTTGTCGTAGTCGATGAATTGAATTTTCTCAGTGACCTGGTCTCGGTTCCAGATCTTGTATGTGTCTGCTTCGTTTGCTTGAAGGCTCTCGACCGCTACGGGGTTGTTATCGTATCGCTCTAGCTCCTTCTTTTCGTACGTGGATGTATGTTCAGGTCCGAATCCGGGGATGTCATTGTTCCAGGTCACGGAGATGGATTTGCCATCTTTGCTCTCTGTTACGCTTTTGTAGGAGATGTTGGCTGGGATCTTGGGTGTTTCAAAGACCTTCTGTCTTGTTGATGGGTCGACGCAGAGGATGCAGGAGCAGGCGTCACGGAGCCATAGTCGGTAGCCATTTGTTGTCTGGTGGCCTGTCAAAGGAGCTGTTCCTTGTGCTTTGTATGTCGACGCAGGTTGTGTTCCGGTGAGAACTATTGCCTGTTTCTCTGGTTTTGTCAGCACCAATTCACTATATCCGATGCTTGCGCCAGGATGGCACGTAGCACCCTCCTTACTATGCTTTACTGCATTGTGAGAAACTTACGTGTCGTTGTGGATACTGATCTCCGAGACTGCACCGGTGCATACGCTTGCTGAGGGCAGATATGCACTGCAGGCCTAGCAAACCTCCTGCGAACTGCGGTTCGAATTGGGCTTCCTAGGACTGCATTCCTTAAAAGCGACATCGTCGCCGGTATTTCCCACAGCGGCGAGGAAAGCCGTGGGTGGGAGGGAGGGGTAACTGGCAGCCGAGAATATGTAGTGTATTGCAGCGATCAATGGCAGTAAAACGTGCTGTTGAAACTTGTATAGGGATATAAGGGAACACTTCTTAAATATATAAATATATACAGAAATTAGAAGAAGTGAAGCAATTGAACATTTGAAAGAAGTGCTGCCTCGGCTCACAGGCATCGATCTCGTCCAGCTGCTTCTGGAGTAGCGGGTCACCGATTATGGCGGGGGAGGGAAGTCCCGAACTTCTCCCGCGCACCACCCCTGTCGCTATGACGCCTCTCGTCTCTAAGCGGCCAAATCTCCAAATTCAACGAAATAAATAGCTAAATCCCCAACTTTCACAAAACAAACAGTCTCTCGGCAACGTCCCCCGTACGGGACTATCCAGATGTATGTCCAGAAGCGCAGACCACCGCCTGAAGGATGAGGGCTCCAAGACTCAAGTCGTCCTCGCTGGAGCCACGGCCGGATTAATTGCACGGTAAGCACGTTGCCCAGTCTTTATCCTCAACAAGCAGCCCTTTCTTCATACTATCTCCAATGGCTTTCGAATTCTGTGATACTGTAAGTCGCAGAAGCTAACTGTCTCTAGCTTTGTCATCGCCCCCCTCGATGTCGTTAAAATCCGCCTTCAACTCCAAACCCATCCCCGTCGCACGACCATCCTATCCCAACCTCCTTCCACGCAACCGCCCCTCTACAAAGGCACCCTCCAGACTCTCCTCCGAATCTTTCGTGAGGAAGGCCTCACTGCTCTCTGGAAAGGCAACATTCCCGCCGAAGCCCTATACATCACCTACTCCGCCGTGCAATTCACAACCTACCGCTTCATAACACTCGGCCTGCAGTCTCTCTTCCCAACGCATCCCCTCTCCCCGCCCACGGAATCCTTCGTTGCCGGTGCCACCGCCGGCGCCGTCTCTACTACAGCCACATACCCCCTCGATCTATTGCGCACCCGGTTCGCCGCTCAAGGCACCCAGAAAGTCTACCCTAGCCTCTGGTATGGCATCCGTTCCATCGCCACAAACGAAGGTCCCGCGGGCTTCTTCCGCGGCCTGTCCGCAGGAATAATCCAAATCGTGCCGTACATGGGCCTTTTTTTCTCCGTCTACGAGACACTTCGCCCCTACAGCGCGACACTGACGCTGCCGTTTGGGTCCGGAGATGCGGTAGCGGGTGTGGCGGCCAGCGTGTTTGCCAAGACTGCCGTCTTCCCGCTTGATCTAGTGAGGAAGCGGCTGCAGGTGCAGGGGCCTACAAGGCGGCAGTATGTGGTTGGTGGGTTGGCTTATAGAGGCGTTGGAGGAAGCATGAAGGCGACTGTGAGGAGAGAGGGGTGGAGGGGGCTGTACAGGGGATTGACGGTTAGTTTGGTCAAAGCGGCGCCGGCGAGCGCGGTGACGGTGTGGACATATGAGCGCGCGCTGGCATTTTTTATAAGCATGGATCAGGCGAAGGAACAGGAACAGGAGGCGAGATCGCCGTGAATATAGTTGGGAATGGGAACTGGCGCTTTGTGGGTAAATGGATAGGGGTTATTTGTACAATTACTGTAATATGTACTAGATGCTGCTCGTGCGTCTGAGGAAGGGTCTACATAACAGTCACATAAAGGCAAGGAAATGCCAACAAACACCACCATCGATACGTTTAGAAGATTCTAGCAGTAAATATAATGAGGACTCTTTATTACATAGAAATATAATTCTTATATCACAGTCTTTCAACGAACCAGATGCTCAAAAAACGAAGTCAGATATCAATTCGCAGTTCGCTCTATATAGTATCTCTTATCGGGACTTCATTCACGCGCGCGGAATAAATAACCGCTTCTAGCGCCACCGTTGGACCCTTTAGCGTCACCAGTCAACTACCGACCGCGCGGGTCTCATAATCAACCTCGTCACGATCGATCACCACATCAATGATCTGACATTCTGAGGTGAATTCTATCTGAAGCAAAAGAAATCAGACCTCTATTTCATAAATCACTGCAATTATGCCAGATTCACCCCAAGCCAGCGGCGCGGCACGCCCTGCCGAGCCAGTATCAGAAGCCCCAGAGGCAATTGCGCCGGCACCTGAGCCAAAGTTACCAAGCCGCAAAGATGCCAGCTTGAAGGAGTTCCTGGGGAAGATGGATGATTATGCTCCTATTGTATGTTTTGCTTTCCCATATGCCTCCTTTGTCTTTTGCCACAACGGATCCTAGTCTCACTTCTATCTTGAAACGCCTTTCATCTTCCTCGGCATTCTTCTATATCACTTCCCATGCCTATCTCCCCTTTACCAAGCATCATGGTAGCCTACTGTGCAAATTCTAACTGGCACCGATAGATCCCAGACGCAGTAACAAACTACTACCTCACACGCGCCGGGCTTCCCCCACCACCCACAACCGACCCGCGCCTCTCTCGCCTCCTCGCTCTCGCGACCCAAAAGTTCGTTGCTGACATCGCCGCCGATGCATACCAATACTCGCGGATCCGCTCGTCGAACAGCTCCTCAGCCAATAACCCGATGGGAAACCTCGTCGGGGCTGCTGGAGGCGCCAGCGCGGCACCTGTGGGCACGGAGGGGAAGACGCAGAGAGCTGGTGGAGGGGCGTTGGGTGTTCAGCGGCCGGGATATGGAGGAGGTGGACAGGGTGGTGGACAGGGGAGGACTGTGCTGACGATGGAGGATTTGGGGATGGCGGTTGGAGAGTACGGGGTTAATGTTAAGAGGGGAGAGTTCTACCGGTGAGATGGTTGCCAAAGAGCATAATACCACGATGGGAGTTTGGACACGGACTGGGATTGGGGCGCACTGCTGATTATGGCGGGATGGGTTGTGCCTGGTTTGAACCTACACTAAAGGACAATCAGAGGGGCACATGGCGTTTGGGGGGCATATCTCTACATATGCTGCCAGCTTGACTGAGTGGCCAAAATGGGATACTTTCTTTAGACTAGAGCTGGTTATTCTCAATTAAATACATTTTTACAGCCTCCATCCCCAGTGGGAAAGGTTTTTATATCCACGCGTGTGACAATTTTCAGATAATCAACAAGAGAGTGATGAATGCAGCTAAGGACATGCGTTCTATTAGCTTATGCTTCTGGCATCAGTCTTTAGGACACATGGTCATGCTCTAGACTTTTGGATGGCACGATAATTGTTTAGGCTCGTCGTACAACGGCACAGTTTGCAGCCTGGTATAATCAATAACATAGCAAACATCAGATGAACGGGACCGGAACGGCGAATGGCAACTCTGACTCACGAAGACGGCCATTGAAGGTTACAGACTAAGTTATATAGCTCATACAATATTCCGTGGCGGAAGCAGCCTATCGTCCAAACTGTGCCTGAAACCTCAGAATAAACACACGATGCATGTCAAAGGTTAAAGGAAAACATTCACTGTTTTCTATGATAAGACAACAATGCATTGTTCAACATCAACGAACACAAAGAAACACTCGTTTCGGTCTGAATAGCCTCATTTGTTAGTTTCATATATGTCTCTAAACTGTAGAACTATCCACGGACTGTCAAATTTTAGGCGCGGCCATCGCCATGCCAATATTTTATATAAATATGGCCTCGAATGTCTCTTCCCAACCTTTTTTTCCCCTCTTCAGACCACTCGAGAAGCATTACCAAGAGCAAACGACAGCATCGACTCTTACCCAAGGTTCTCCAATACTCCGACTCCAAGCTGCGCAGGCAGCGGCATACAACCACCCAGGCGCTGAGGCACATCCGCCAAGATGTGCCGCACCGTCATCATTTTCAATGTTCATTGTGAGCATGAGCATGCCGAGATACAGAAGTGTTCCGATCTCCTAGCTAGAGAGCTGAAGCGGGACCGAAAAGGCTTCTTCTCGAAGATGTTCAGCTCGCCTCCCAGGAACTGCAGAAGGCCACAGCAGACTCGAGACTGCAACAAGGTCCAGGTATGTCCTGACTGCGCTTTTCGCGGTATTACTTATGAGCAACTCAGAAAAGACCGCGACAGCGCCCAGCGAAGACCGCCGCGCCCAGTCTATCGGCACCAGACAGACCTCGACATTGGTAACCCCATTTCTCACCCGAACCTTCAGAGGAGTAATACCAGGCGCCGACCTGCTGACCGAAGACCGCAGGGCCTAGAGAGGAGCAACGCCGTCCAGTTCCACGGCGAGGCTCCTCGGCTGCCCAACGTCAGAGCCACAGCCATATTTCGCGAGCCGGAGAACCTCCACCCTGACACGCTTCGCCAGTACCTTGGTTCTTCGGGTGTCCCATTTGAGGACCCCAACATTGCTGTCTTCGAGGAATCGCCGATATACTCGTTAGCGAACCGCAGGCTTCGGGGCCGTTCTAATAGCCGCCGGCATCTGCCAAACACACCACATCCGCACGACAATGGTTCCTTTGAATACATGGACAGGCCGTTGCCACCTGCTCCTCTCAGGCCCCACAGAGCGACGACAAACTCGACGTCCACATCCAGGCCACCGCCCGCCCCTAGTCGCTCTTTATCGCAACGCTACGCCCAGTCATCCAGCGAGCGGCAGCCAGACTCCAGGCGTGCTTCCTCGCAACGTCCTTCCCAGCCACCCAACAACGAGCGGCAGCTAGAGCTTTGGCGCTCTTCATCACAACGCCCATCCCAGTCATCCAACCAGCAGCTAGGTCTCGCAATATACGTACCGCAGAGCCACCCACAGAGCCCATCGTACCATCGTGGGATGCCGACCGACAAGGAGCTGAATCGGATGAGCATGGAGATCGAGTCGGTTGAGAGTGCATGGGTCAATGCGGGCAGGAGGTCTTCCCAGCAGCGACCTGTTGACCGCCAATCCATGGGTTCCCTGACCGCTCCACGCCGCCATCGCAGCCAGAGAGACGGTAAATATGCCTGATCTCCCTTTGTTAACTCCCTCACAGTTACTTTGTTGTCGCTAACTCGAAATATAGGCGATGCGCTTGTCGCAGCCAGTTCTGGAAGTATGCTCGATTGTTTCTGTCGTTTCCGATTCTTTCCATACCCATTCTTCGAAATATAGTTAAGTATTCTGACATAATATTAGGTTAGCCTTTGGTAGCAATCAAAGCTATCATGCACAATTTATAGTCTCTGGGTGCAATTAGTGATATGTGAGACCCCGTTGTCAATGGAAAATCGTAATTCATATCAGATCATTACTGACGAAAGGAATATACAAAGAAACGTGTCGCCTTCCGCTTTGCCATATTAGGGAAATCCCCGAGCGAATCTGCTTCAGTCGCTCTTCTCCAGGATGGTATTCTCAATTTCCTGCCAGCACCTGTTTCACTTCCGTCCTTCACCCGCATTCATGCGACGACGACAGTACTGTCCGAAGCCTTTCCACCCCCGAAACTTTGTACAGCCCAGACCGACCTCTCGCTAACCCCTCTTTAAGAGTCTCACAACCGTGTTTCACTACTGTGCCTTCCCGTTCTTCCCAGCAGCCTTAGCCGCCTCGGCTCTCGCAGTTTCTTCAGCAACACTCTTTCTCATTCTTGCCTCCAGCTCGGGCCTATATCCTAGCTTGAAAAGGAGCTCGATCCATTCGAAAAATGGGGCTGTAACAAGTGCCATATGGAGGTTCTCAAAGAGGGCGGGAGCGCGACCTTCTAATGCGCCGTGGCCGATAAACTGGGCGATCCAAGAGAAGATGAAAACGCCAAAGGCAATCTGGTTTGCTGGGTACGCAGACACGGTTGTAAGGTGCTTGGAGTATGCGGTTCCGGCGAGAAGGATAGGCGTTATCATGGAACCGGCCACTGGTTCGAGGAGGATGTAGAAGACGGAGTAATAGAGAGCCATTATGGTGCCCAGATTAAGGTCGAGGTTCGTGATCGTGGCCCATTCTGGCAAGGGAATGATCGTGGGGGAGTTGGTGAGCTACGTAGATGTGAGCTTGGGACGCGGAAACTTCGGACTCGGAGTATTTGACGTACAAGGAGGATGAATGAGAACAGAATCATTGGGATGCATAGCATGTGTATTCCCACATTGACCGGGTGCTGGTGATAAGAGCTATACTGGAGAAGGAACACATCAGCCAGAGGTTGTGGTCTCACAGCAAGAGATACTCACGAAGCATAGCTGCTTCTCCAGGTCAAGAGTACCACCCATCTTTAGGCGGAGAGGAGAAAGGGAATAATATCAGGTATGTAGAATATCAGAAGTCAACCACAGCCGGGAGGGAGCAAAACCATTAATAGCGACGGCGAACAGGGAAATATATTTGTTGCGTTGAGGGGTTTATGATATCCGAGACGCTCCGCACATAAGATGCAGCTCACGTTCACAACGCGGACCTCGGACCGGTGCATAGACCCACCGTTTCCGCAATACATCACATGATCAATTTGTCACGTGCGATACTGTGTTTGAGCCTCACAAAAATGCGCCGCGACCGATTGGGGCGCGTTTACTGCGATCGGCGTCTACCAACGACCTCGACGAGATCTGCAACACTCATTTATTGCCTTGTTCAAACATTGACAACCTTTGTGCACGCTCCGCGATCCAGATCAGAGAGCTTGCCAGAGTGTTTGACCGTTGTTTATAAAGAGAATCTGCTTGCGCCAGGACAAGAGAAGCGCTTCACTGCGCGTCCGTCGGATTCCAAGAGACACCCAACCTCAAGACAGCGCATATTCTGCCGAAATCCCAGGCCAGGCTAGTGCTCTATGTGCTAAATTGCCTTGGAGGTGTCTGTGGAAAGTCTAGCACGGCAGCTTCGTGGATCTTGAGATTGGTGCCTTCTCAACCGACATTGCACCGCTCATCCAAGATCCCAAACCGGCGACATGTTTTTCCTACACAACCTTGAGCGTCAGGTCACCCTGCACCCGTCGTACTTCGGCAAGAACATGCACGAGTTAGTCACTTCGAAGCTCCTCAGCGATGTGGAGGGAACCTGTACCGGACAATACTACATCATCTCTGTGATGGACACATTCAATGTTTCCGAAGGTCGCATCATCCCTGGCAGCGGCCTCGCGGAGTTCACTGTTCGATACAGAGCGGTCGTCTGGCGTCCATTCAAGAATGAGACTGTAAGGCACGCCAGTGCTTTTGTACCTCATAGTAGAGCTGATTTCCAATGCACAGGTTGATGCCATCGTCACGGCGGTGAACCCAGCTGGCTTCCACTGCATGGCTGGACCTCTCGAGTTCTTCGTCTCCAGAGAAGTAAGGACTTTGACCCAGGCCAAGTTCCCAAGATGCTAATCGCACCCCACCACAGCTTATCTCCAAAGACATCAAGTTCGACCCGAACGCGACGCCGTGGCAGTGGACCGACAATGAGGATCAAGTGATCGAGAAGGGTGCGCAGGTCCGGGTCAAGTTGATCGGTCTGCGGTCTGATGTTGGATCCATGTACGCGATTGGTAGCATCAAGGAGGACTACCTCGGGTCAGTCTGGTCCAGTTCCCACCGCAAGAGTATTTGTGCTAAACTACAACAGTGTGCCACCGCCGTGAACGACCTAGGTATACCTAATACCACGTGCGAGTGCACGCGTCGGCGATGGATATGGAAAGCTTTGAGAGTTGGTTGCGTCGCACCACTACTCGACACCATGTGGAGCTGGAATACTGGGATATTTGGCTGTCTTGAAGATCAATACAGATAATACCGGGCGAGGTTGTGCCAATACAAGGCCAATAGGAACCAAACCACTCAGATAAGTAGACGCAGACGGTACAATATCTCTCAGAATGATATTAAAGCCACCACTCAGCCTGCTCTCAACGTGATCATAACATGTAATATGTGACATTATTGCATGGGCTTTGTGTTATTATATACTCTTTTGAACATCAAAACATTTCGTCATTATCCGTTTCATCTTCAATAGCAAGCTAATCCTGCGTCAAATCTAAGGCCTCAACTTGGCTCACCCTCCATTTCTGCCTGCCTCTGCCCTTCCGCTCCATGTCTTCTACTTCCTTCTCTGTATATTTCTTCCAGGCACCGGGCAAACTTTCTCGGGGTGCAAGGAATCTCTTTTGAGGGACTTTGCTGTCGGCAAATGACAGGACGTCTGCGTGAGAAGAGGGTTTGCCCATGGCCAGCGGCGATTCGGCTTGTTTTGTCGTGGTGTAATGTGAGAGAGGAGAAGAGGACATGAGGTCAATTGCATTCTGTGTCCCTTTGTTATCTTCAGTTGAGAAGGTGTTCGTTTGGAGTGGCGAAAGTAGATAGTCAAGAGGGGGCAGCGCGTCGTATTCTTCGTCTGAGAGAGTGGGCAGATATTGGTCACCTAGATCTATATCAAGCTTGCGGCTGATTTGCAGGCTTGATGTTGGCGCATCTGATTGAGTAGTTCTTGATGTTCCACTATATCCTTGATCGCCAGTCACTGCTGTCCGTTTCTTAACTGAAGGCAACGGTACGGAACCGGTAGGTATTTCAGCGTCGGAAATAGACGAGACGTAAAGGGGCGGTGAACCATTTCTCGAATGCTTCTTTGGAAACAAGTTACGGGATGAAGAAATATCATATGATGATATCATCTGGGACGCTAAGCTTGAACTTGCTTGAGATGACCCTCCTTTGTTAGACTGACTTATTCCAGACTTTGACACATTGGCGCTCACTGGTTGAGACGAGCGAAACTGTGTGGCTGCCCAAGGGTTGCTTGGCTTGGGCGAGACTTGGCAGTAACGGTCCCCAGAAGGAGCTTTGCGGTACTCGCGGCGTGGCCGAAGAGGTTCCTTGGTTGTCCCTTTCGGCTGCAACGGCGGCTTGTCGAGAGAAGGAGCTAGATATACCGGAGGCAGTTGTGGTTGATGATCAGATTTCTTATTAGGAGACTCCGAAGACAAGGCTGCACCAGTGGCGACCGGTTTGCTTGTAACAAAATATCGATCTAATGCTCCTTGCTTCATGCCATGCTTTGTTGCTTTCGGGGCAGCTTTCCGTTTCGGCGCGTTTGCCCGCGATTGCTTCAGCATTAATGACTCTTCGTAATCCTCTACCTTGAGAGGAACACCAACTCTCGCAATGCTCCGAGAAACCCAGGTCTTAGAGGGTTTGGTGGGGTCATAAACAGCCAGTCTATTTTTCATAGGGCTCATGGATCTGCTCTTTCCTGTCGGTTCGTTGTCCGATTGATAAACTTCAAGATTCTCTTCATCCACAGCCAGGTATTCATCCTGTTGGTCCGGGTTGCTCTCATCATCAATCTCCGCTTCAATGTCTAGCCCGACTATACCAAACGGCTCAAAAGTTAAGCGTAATTCAAGTATGCCATCTGTTGAAAAGTGTTGTCTCTCGCCTGTGATCTCTTGCACAATCTCTCGTTCTTGGGCCTCTATCAAAACCAAGTTGCCATGTCCTGAGTCGACACTCTTAGGTCTTTCTCGTAGCTTATAGATCAGCATTGGCAGCGCAAGGAGGCGGATCAGCCTCTTTCCGCTCAATTTGCCAGTCCATTCGAAACATTCCTCAACAAATATCCTCAGTCTTTTCGAGTCAATTTCCCTATCCCACTGTAACCGCGACCTCAAATTTAACAGGGCGGCTTCCGAAGAGACAATAGGATGCATATAGTACTGTAAAATTTCCTCCTTCGGAAAGTCGTCTGGTACAGTGATTGCCTTGTTCTTCTGTCTGAAATAGCCACCCTCATTCGTATGAAGCTCGTGTACGAGATTTTCGCGCCAGGCCAATAACCCGGGACTGTCATCAGGGGCGAGGTCACACAGTGATTTGCCATAACCTGCTCTTGCGGCTTCGCATGCAATCTTTGCTCCGCAGCGAGCGACACCGGCGGTATCATAGTCGCCACCACTCATTAGGGCGACCAAGATCATCCCTTCTCGGTCCAAGCCAGATTTTCCCTCCTTGGTGACTTTGGCATCGTATAATGACACGTGAGTCGGAGGAGTTTTTCCAGATCCCTCACACGACCAGTCTCTGATAGTTATACCGCTGCCAAACATCAGAGTGTCCACGTCCTCACTGAGGACGGCATCGACCAAACCCCGTTGTTGCAACAACGCGCATTCGGCCTCTGCTTCTCCTGGAGCATCGTGAGACTCAAAGCCAAACAGTTGCAGCAAAAGCTTAGTTCTCCGCACGTCGGCCAGGTATGCGGAACCTCCTTTGCGTCTGGTTTTATTCCGTTTCAGGAGAGGCCTGTCGGGCCCATCAAAGACAAATATTGCCTGAACGGATGTTCCGGCAAGTCTTACGAGCCTATAAAACAGGGTTCGCAGTGCCGGATTGGGGCCACCTTAATTCGTAAGAACTGTGTTCTAAAATTGCAGAAACAGAAACTCAAACTCACCTTTGCCTCCCTGGACTTCAAAGTTCCATATGGAAATGTCAACAGCTATTCTGAACGGCCTCCCAGTTTGCTCGAATTTCTCCACCGCAAGCTTGGTCAGAGACACTCTTTGACCTGGACCTATCTCATTGTATATTCTAGATTTTATTTACGTCAGTAACTGTGTCTCCAATGATAGGTCGTAGGTCCTAACATACCCTGGGATTCCCATGTTTTCATTGTTATAATCATAATATTGTGGGGCAAAAAACAATACCAGCCGAAACTTAATTCCTTAGAGCGATGGCCCCGAATGAGCAATGCAAAGTAGCAAATGATGATACCTAGCTGGGAGGCAAAGCTATTCCCTGGAGTCCTAGGGTACTATCGATGAGGGCTGCCTACTGGATCCATTGTGACGGAAAGGGCGTTGTTGATTAAGCCTCTTGTTTATTTTATGTTAGGACTAGCTCCGAAGTCGTCCCAGCGACGCAGGGGTGGCTGAAGCGTGGACGCTGTACGGAGTACTCCGTACGTGGAAACATAGATTCAGAGTGATGGAAGGCATTGCTTTTATCTACAGTTTCTATTGACATCAAAAGAAATATAAAATCTGAACTTATAGATGTTTCTAAACTCTAAGTGACATCTCTCAGTCGTACCTTCCTAAACATGAGTACCTCGATACAAATTCGTAGATGGCAGCCTTCAAATAAAGGCCGCAGTAGTGTCGATTGCAGATATCGCGTTTGATATCTCAGAAATATCATTAGAACCAAGCTGTTGCCTCGTACGCTACACCAACGACGCAAAAACATGGCCCAAATCTAATCTATTTCCTAGGCCCCAGACAATGCCAAGCAATGGCAACGCCTGCCCACCGTAGCGTCGCCAACATTCGGCCAGTATCTGAGATCCGCTCCGCAGGAGCTCCATCGACCAGCCCCCGCACTCCAGTCCGTCCAGTCTCAATCTCGAACTTTAGCTCCCCGTCAGCTTTGCGCGCTGAAGAAGACTGCATCATTGTCGAATTCGGCAGCCGCTATCTCCGAGCAGGCCTAGCAGGAGACGCACTGCCCAAGGCGGTCGTTGGTTTCGGACCTGATACACAGAGGAGAGCTGGCGATTACCGGCAATGGCAGCTTGGCTATGGGGCTGATTGGCGGCAGAGGGCGTCGGGCAAGGCTTGGGGAGAGGAACATGAGCTGTGGAGGCCAGATCTGAGGCATGTGGACCTGGGGCTCGTCAGCGACAGGATTGAACGGGCGATGAGAGAGGCTATTACGAAGTACGTTTCCATATGGCGTTTGTTTGTTTGTTACAGTAACTGACAATTTCCAAGATATCTAGTAACCGGCTCTGGGTCTCGACGTATCTCCCTGGTATTGCCGCCCGACTTTCCTCTACCGCTTCTCTCAACAGTTCTCGATACCCTTTTCACGAGCTTCCAACCTCCAACTATCTCGCTTCTTTCTGCGCCTGTGCTATCCGCAGTAGCAGCTGGACTTCGATCGGCTCTTGTTATAGATATTGGCTGGGCTGAGACAACTGTCACTGGAGTGTACGAATTCCGCGAGATTTCTTGCCGCCGAACTGTGAGAGCAAGCAGATTACTGGGCCTAAAAATGCGGACGGTCCTTGGACGTGCTATAAAATCTCTGCTGTTTCAAGATGACGACGAAGAAGACGATGAGAGAGACAGCAAGCTGATCAGCTTTGAAGAATGCGAGGAGGTCGTCACACGCATCGCTTGGTGCAAACCATCGCAGCCCGCCCCTGGGACCGAAACATCGGACGCCTTATCAGCTGCAATGGAGAGTTTACGATTTAATGACCAACAAGACGTTGTATCAATACCTGTATCATCAACACAGCCGCCTATGACGTTGAAGATACCATTTAATGAATTGGCCGAGCCTTGTGAGAAAGCATTTTTCGTCAAGGATATCAACCCTTGCGACCTGGACGACGAAGAACTGCCATTGCATCTGTTGGTTTATAGAAGCCTGTTACTTCTCCCAGTTGATGTGCGGTCATTTTGCATGTCACGACTGATATTAGTTGGCGGTGGGTCCAATATTCCCGGCCTTAAGAGCCGCATCTTGGGTGATGTCCAGTCTCTCATTGACTCAAGAGGCTGGGAGCCTGTTCACGGGAAAGCCTTTGACCAACTGCGTGCAAACCAGAAGCTCAGGTCCCAACAAAGGAACCAGGCACAGCAGGGTCCTGTTGCTATCAAAATTGATGGACATGCACATCCAGAAACGGACGAGCACCACAGGCAAGCAGCCTTCCAGAATCAACAGCCTGATCCTATTGAGAGCCAGATAAAGAGAGAGCGAGATAAACTCGCCCCTCCGCCATGTCATGGGATGCTGAGCGCGGTTGACTCAATGGGTGCTTGGAGCGGTGCGAGTCTTATATCTCAATTAAGATTGCCTTCTGTATCAATAGTCGAGAAAGACCAGTGGCTGCAGTACGGTGCCGCTGGTGCTTCCAAAGCCAAGGAAGTTATCCCGGCAGCGAAGGCGAGGCAGAGTATGGGTCCAGCCGGGCTGAGAGCTGCGGCTGCAGAGCAGTCGAGCTGGACGCTAGGGCCATGGGGTTGATGATACCAGTGATGGAGTAAAGGAAAAATGAGAAAATACCCTGGCTCGATAGTAGATGGCTGAGGGAGCTCAAGTAACAAGATGGCCTAAAGCCCTCAATCTTGTGCGTATCACGTGATTTATGACAAAGGGGGCACCATCTTGAAAACGATGAGATGCGGTGGAGAGAGCAGGATAGATAGTACTGCAGATGTGCAGATGGGTATATAGGTTCCATAAGGGCGGAGGTTACAGTTCTAGCATCTCGGTGTCAAGGGTTATGATGGCGGCTTACCCGGCCGGAAGGAGACTGATTGCCGGTCATGTGCTACAGGGCGTGTGAGGTTGATAGAAGTCTGTAGATTAAATATGGATAAATAAAACCATTATAAACCTCTCTGACTTTGAAAAGTATTAATGATTTCTATAATAAAAGTACTCAATTAGTGCTGTTGCCGCTGTTTGTGCTGCATTATTTTGCCTGTTCTCCTATTTTTTATCTCCTTCCGGTGTGGTCCGATCCGAGGAGAGAAATATGTAATGAGCGGCCAACAAAGCTGAGACCGGCAATTAATCTCTGCATCGTGAGCGGCATTACCGTTGACTACAGCAGTTAATAAAACCAGGAAAAATCAAAATATAAATCCCCAGTCACTGTAAATAATATACCATTATCTATCAATATTTAGAGTTTATATTGTTGGCGGCACATGATTTTTTTTCCCACGGCTCATCGCTACGGATACCTCGTTTCTTTCCGAGTGGGTGCACTGAATTTCAGGCCAACCACTCACAAGCGAGATGCCAAGACTCTGGCTCGGGCTCTCTCGCATCGATCTTCTGTGTTCTTCAAGCCTCCCTTCTTACGATTGATCCAATCTCCAAAACACCTCCCTTCACAATCTCCTCTCCTCAATTGCTGAAGCAATTAATTCCTTTTTGTGTCTTTGTAGCATAGACGACGGTCACAATGTTCAGGAACGCTCTCCGACAGTCCAGCCGGACGGTGGGCGCAATCTCTGCTTCCGGCAGAGTCGCTGCAGTAAGTCCACCACGAAATATCCAACGGGGTCCAACGGAGCTCGAAGTCATCTTAATGCATCGATATATACTCGGTGAACTCAATTGAGTTCGCTGAGTGATAGATTATGATGGTTGACAGCTTTGTTGGGAGCTCTAACAGCTTCGTCTGCATTTTTTCGGGCTTTCGGCTAACTTTCATGTCAACCGCGTAGGGAAGAATTGCTGCACCAGCTGCCTTCAACGCTTCCGCCATCCAGGCCCGCACTTACGCTGAGGCTAAGGCTGCCCCGACTGAGGTTTCTTCCATCCTCGAGCAGAAGATCCGTGGTGTCCAAGAAGAGGCTGGCCTTGCCGAGACCGGACGTGTCCTCTCCGTCGGGTATGTCAACAACAATGCGACATCACGATTCGATGTCAAGCCCGGCATCTATATCGTGATATCAATGGGAATCAATGGCTGACAATAGTTGGAATATAGTGATGGTATCGCCCGTGTCCATGGCATGAGCAATGTCCAGGCCGAGGAGCTGGTTGAGTAAGTTTTTCCCGATTTATGGTGTGACGACTCGATGCTAACAACAACAATAGGTTCGCCTCCGGTGTCAAGGGTATGTGCATGAACTTGGAGGCCGGCCAGGTCGGTGTTGTGCTTTTCGGTTCCGATCGTCTCGTCAAGGAGGGTGAGACCGTCAAGCGTACCGGAGAGATTGTAAGTAGATCCATACTACAGGACCCTTAACTCCTTCTAATCCATCACAGGTCGATGTTCCCGTTGGACCAGAGCTTCTCGGCCGTGTCGTTGATGCCCTCGGAAACCCAATTGATGGAAAGGGACCAATCAACACCAAGGAGAAGCGTCGTGCCCAGGTTAAGGCCCCTGGCATTCTTCCCCGTCACTCCGTCAACCAGCCCGTCCAGACCGGCATGAAGTCCGTCGACGCCATGGTTCCCATCGGACGTGGTCAGCGTGAGTTGATCATTGGCGATCGTCAAACCGGAAAGACCGCTGTCGCCCTCGACACCATGCTTAACCAGAAGCGTTGGAACAACGGTACCGATGACTCCAAGAAGCTTTACTGTGTCTACGTCGCCGTTGGACAGAAGCGCTCCACCGTTGCTCAGCTCGTCAAGACTCTTGAGGAGAACGACGCCATGAAGTACTCCATCGTTGTTGCGGCCACTGCCTCCGAGGCCGCTCCTCTCCAGTACATCGCTCCTTTCACTGCCACCTCCATGGGTGAGTGGTTCCGTGACAACGGCAAGCACGCCGTCATCATCTTCGACGATCTGTCCAAGCAGGCTGTTGCCTACCGTCAAATGTCGCTCCTCCTCCGTCGTCCTCCCGGACGTGAGGCCTACCCCGGTGACGTTTTCTATCTGCACTCGCGTCTTCTGGAGCGTGCTGCCAAGATGTCCGACAAGCACGGTGGTGGATCCCTCACTGCCCTGCCCATCATTGAGACCCAGGGTGGTGATGTGTCCGCTTACATTCCTACCAACGTCATTTCCATCACTGATGGACAGATTTTCTTGGAGGCCGAGCTCTTCTACAAGGGTATCCGCCCAGCCATTAACGTCGGTCTTTCCGTCTCCCGTGTCGGTTCCGCTGCCCAGCTTAAGGCCATGAAGCAAGTTGCCGGTTCGCTCAAGCTCTTCTTGGCCCAATACCGTGAAGTTGCCGCTTTCGCCCAATTCGGTTCCGATTTGGATGCCGCCACCAAGCAGACCCTCGCCCGTGGTGAGCGTGTAAGTATCCCCACATAGCTATCCATCAAAATGTACAGAAGCTAATTTCTCATCCAGTTGACCGAGCTCCTCAAGCAGAAGCAGTACTCCCCCATGGCCGTCAACGAGATGGTTCCTCTCATCTACGCCGGTGTCAACGGTCACCTCGACTCCGTCCCCGTCGACAAGATCCTGACCTGGGAAGCCGATTTCCTCGCCCACCTCAAGACCAACGAGCAGAGCCTGCTCGAGACTCTCGACAAGGAGGGTGCCTTGAGCAAGGACCTCGAGGGTCGCCTCAAGGAGTCCGTCGTCTCCTTCACCAAGTCCTTCGTCGCATAAAAGACCAACACCTGCGCGTTGATTTCCTGTGTTTGTTAGATCCCCTCACTTCCGCGCTATGTATCTATCTCTTTAGTTGGCGGCGAGGCGACCGGTTGCGAGCTGTCGCGCACGAGGGGGGGTAATGCATTAGCTGTAAAATAGAAACATCTACCTTAGAAACTGGAGTGTGTGATCTGATATTGTTACCTTAAATTGAATAGTTTGTGAAGCTGTCCGCGGTCCTCTGCGTGATCCCATGTGAGGTTCCTTGAATTTTCTCCGTTTGGATTGTTGTGAAGTCCGGGTAAGTGCGTGGCCATTGTGCTTGCCGTCTGTGTCTTGGTTTTTGGGGATAGCACCATCTACCCTGGGCAAGTTTATAAAGCTGGCTGGAGTACAATATAACCTCTGCAAAAATTGTCACTGGGAGCTAGATATCAAGAACAATGGCTGAGGCCTTGTGTGTCAAGTTGTCTTTTCGGCATACTTGGGGGATCCTGGATTCGACAGTCGATCATAAGTTTTCAGTATTCTACTCTTCAGGATTCTTCTTCTGAGTCTCTACTGTGTCATTGATGAGTGAATATTCGAAAGCCAATTCTACTTTGTAGTGTATTCTACCTGGGGCGTTCTTTCATCGAGGTTCTTGTGAGGTTTGACCAAGAGGCAATGGTCGGTCTCACGGAGATGCTACCAACAGTTTGGTTTCAGCTCATATTGTGACAATTTATTTATTCCTTTTCAAGTATCGAGCCTTCTCAAAAACCGTTTTCTGTAATTCATCATTTGGTGTCTATTCACCAAAAAGAGTGGCTAGTCCGTAGATGTTTTATGAACCTCATTCTCCCATGCTCCCATTGTCAATTTCTCCTCCGCGAATATTCATCCATCTTCACAACCATCTGATCAATTCGTCCCATTTCCTTCCTCAGCCATCGTCTCAAATATCGGGTATAGTGCAAAAAAGCAAATGAACTCAGTGACGCCCGCCCTTCAGACGAGGCACTGCAATGTAACCCATCAAATCATCTCCACCTGAACACCTATCCCACTGCAATGTATCCCACCAATACTCTGTTGACGTCTATCCCGTGGTTTCGTAACCTCCCAGAACCATCCATATAGAAACCCTCCAATACACTCTCCAGATAACTCCCCGCATATAACTTCCATAGCACCTCTCCGACATCATCATGAAGGCATTTCCCTCGAACGAAAGAACAAAAGATGAATCAAGAACCATGCACCGCAAACCATAAACCATGAACCATAAACCATAAACCATAAACCATAAACCATAAACCATGAACCATAAACCATGAACCATAAACCATGAACCATAAACCATGAACCATAAACCATGAACCATAAAACGTAAACCATAAACCACGAACCATGAACAGTAAAGAAAGAATGAGAAAATGAAAGTAAAGTTGTAATCTGTACAAGTGAATTTCCGGCGATGTATGTCGACGATTGGGTCATTGGCGGCGCAGTAAACTTGCACCCAGTTGCTGTTGTCTGGTAGCAAACACAGCAACATGATTCTCGGCCCATTACACCGAAGTAGCCAAACAATTAAAACCCCAGCAAGTTTGCATCATGACAAACTGCTAATAAAAGTATGTCTAGTTGGACACAAGGTGCATTTCGCTGGTATAAGTCGGTATAGTCGCTCGAAACGAAAGACCCCCATTGATTCTGGGAGGTATATATACGCCGACATCGAATATTACCATTGAGGGGACAAGATCTCCTCCATATTGAACTTCATAACCTCTGCCACGGCTTTGGTAGCCTCCTGCACACTCTCCATACTTATCGCGTTGGGGTAATCTTCATATTCAGCTTCAAATGCCGAAACAGGATTGGGAAGCTTAGGTCCAGCGTCTTTAGCCTTTGGAGTCTCCATTGTCGATGGAATAGAGTGCTCAGGCCCAGCACCTTCGGCCTTGCTCGCTGCAGCAGGCGCAGTATGAGTGCCCACATGAGAAGGAGTGTTGCAATTGACACATGAGCTATCTTTGCGCTCTCTCTTATCATTTTTCTTGAATAAGATTAGTTTCATCGCATTGGCCGCGTTAAAGATTGTAGCCTGCTCCTGGTTGGTGATCCCAGCATCATCCCCACCCTGCGACTGCGCCAGATGAACTGCACCGTATACAATGCCTCCAGTGTGGAGGTCTCGTGAAACACCATAAGGACCCTTGGAATGAAGACGGATCAAAAGGCTTTTGTCTGTGGCTCCAGGAAGGGCATCTTTGTCGTGCCAACTCATAGCACCGAGCGGGCTGCGGAGGACCTGCAAATGAAAGTCCGTATCGAGGATCATATCATGGGGACAATTGTGGGATGCTAGTATCCTCACACCCATACCCGTGACAGCCGCTCTGCCTGGCGTCATGAGATCGCTGCTGGGAAAAATCTCAGCGACATATACTCTGTCGAATTTCAGGCTAAGAGCAACAGACTTCGCAGCGGCATCAGCTTCTGGGCGCCTGTGTGTATCCGCAAATTCCAGCGTAGACATCCGAGTGTTGAACGAAGTAGGAAGAGTTGTTGCTTGCGTCGATGGTTGTCCGGAGGTATTGGAGCTTCCAGTAACGACGGTTGAACTGGAGCCATCAATCTTTGTTGCTTGAATGTGAGCCTCACGGATATCGCTCTCCATCTTAAGCCTCTTGAGTTCTGCTTCATACTGTGAGATGCTGCGAATCGACTTCTTCCTCTGTCTTCGGATAGGTGCGTCCGGAAATTCGGATTGGAGAGCTGAAATAGCACCGTCTACGACACCTTGCACTTTCTGGGATGAAGCCTCCAGCTTATCGAATTCGCGTTCTGCAGGTGTATTCTCGTGGGGTTCTCCGGCCGTCGAAGTAAGATCTGAGACCGAGTACGGCCTCGGCGTGCAACTCCTCATTATGGGAGACTGTGGTCTCACCAGGTAATCAGTCGGAAGAGCAGACTTTGGTCCCCAAGTGAGACCTTGTGAAGTGGGGGAGTCTGGTCTCCAAACAAAACCCTCTGAAGCGGGAGAATCCGATCCCCGATTGGAGCGTCCTCCAAGAGGGGAGTCCGGCCCCTCATTATCACTCCCGAGGAGTGCATAATCCGATACCGCAGTATACCTCTCCTTTGCTGGGGTACTCGAGTTCACATCAACAGAAGAATATGTGACATTGGCATGGGCTCCATTCTTATATGGTGCCAGGAGCTGTTCTTCGGAGTCACGTGCTGTGTCCTCGTCCTCGGATTCAGTAGCAAATCCCGCCATAAGCTCTTCGAACGTGGTAGGGTATTTGATGTCTTTTTCATCCTCTCGCGGCTCTCCGCAAAGCAAGCGATGAGTTTCTTCATGCATCCACAGACTTCTAGGTCTGGGCGTTGGTTCGCCCTGGAGGCAAGTCGGATCCCATACCTCAGTAATAGCTTCTGATTGAAGCGAGTGAAGGCTTTGTTCTGAAAACGATTTCTCCAGAATTGTATTGAGCTCGGCAGCACACACGGCCGCATAGTCAATCAGGCTGTGTCGCTGCAGCGCCGGGAAAGAGTCTCTCGGCACGCGCCCGAAGACGGCGAATACTCCAACGGCTTCACCGTTCTTGGAAAGAATGGGTGCTCCGGCAAAGAACCTGATTTTTGGCTCATTTAACACCAGCGGATTTTTTGCGAACCTCCAGTCCTAAAACAGTCAGTCTCGGTAGAAATCATTGGATAACTGAAATACCTTTGTGGTATCGAGGATTACCAAGACTTCGGTGGTCAATAGAGCATGAGCTGCAATGCTCACCGATCGCTTTATCATTCGGCAATTATAGGTAGTTTCGGCCTTGAGAATTTCATTGCTGTTGTCGATTAGGCTGATAGATACTCCTGTGACTGCGAATTCTTCCTTCGAGGCTTTCACAAGCTCCTTTGCCCTGCTTTCTTGACGAGGGGTCCAAACACGTTCGATGTTGAACAATGAAGCTAGCCTTCCTTCCTCGTTCACAGGATCCATAGCTGGCAAAAATGAAAATAGAGGGTCTATGGCGGGAGGCTTAGGAGGCCTGGTGTTACTAAACACACCCTAGATTGCCAGCACATTAGTTAATAGTTTGACAAATGGATTTCCGAATAATACCGCGCGGAGTTGTTCCAAAAACTCGATCCAGTCAGCCTTGTTCCAGAGGCCCTGTACGTAGGCAGCCTCTGCAATCTCGTATACAGATCGGAGAAGGCTCATGTCGATAGGATGAGATGGCGGCTCAGATCGAGGCTCGTGAACATGCTCCGGTGGATAGCCATCAGGGAAGGACGACCCAAAGGCGCCAACCTCTTGCACATCCGTCCAAACTGCTGGTCCGCTGATAGAAGCAGAAGCTTCGTTCCACATTCTGGGAACCATTCCGGGCACCATTTCTCTTTGGTAGGCCCCATGTGGGATGGTAGTCTGACCTGGCCATATGCCCTGAGGTACTGCAGTGCCTGGCTCTCCAGATTGTTCGGGGTTAAAGTGATTAATGCCAGGCTCCTTGTAAGTGATCATAGACTTTCCGTCGAATGACCATTTCATACCAGTGGGAGGTGAAACAACCACCGAATCAGTTGAGTGGTTGTTGTCTTCTGAGTTGCCCTGATTTTGTACATTTCCTTGCTGTTTGAGTTCAGCATTTTCTTTTGCCTTTTTAGCATCTTCTTTCGCCTTGTCAGCAGCTACTTTGGCAAGGTGCTCTGGTGAGGCATGCATGATTTGATGAATCTGCATTGGCGTTGGTGGTGGGAGAGCCTCCGGATATTTCCATAATCCTGGCTTCTTGCTGCTGGCATTAACTGAGTTGCCAGACTTATCTGACTTACCCGACCCCTTGAAGAAATTCTTGAATATATTCTTGCTGCTCTTTGTGGCCGAAGCAGGTTGTTGGCTAGTCGAGTCGTCCGTGTCCTGGAGAGCATCTTGGCTATTGTGCGGAAACCCTTTGACGGTCTCACGACCATTGAATGGCGACCCGTTACCTGAATTAGAAGCCATATCGACGAAGATCTAATCGGGTTGAAATATCAGGGAGGTTCATGCATGAATAGAATACGGAAGGCCGAGTATGACTTGAATAGATGAAAGCGGATGAGTGGTATGATGGGTGTGATAGGTGTGATAGGTGTTTGATAAAAGAAGCAACTGGAACAAATCCGAGGAAGTAACTCGCTCAGAAGCAAAACAGCAACTGAAGTGAATTCGAAACATTAAGTGAAGGTAAGTAATAGAGTTGGTTTGTGGGTGACTATGCTTAACAGCCAGACCACGTGCCACAGACTCTAGCTGGTGATAATGGCAACTGCATTGAATTGGAATCCCCTCAAAGGCCTGTGAAGACAAGTAAAAGAGATCATCTTCAAACGACTGAGCATAACAAGACCACAGGACAAGAGGCTCTCTCTCTTCCTGCGTGGAGTAGAAACTGTAATAATTTCGAGGCAGTTTGAATATGATAAAATAGGGCTGGCTTATGAGGCGGCTCAGTATATCAGAACCACGTGCCAGAGACCCCTTGCTAAGAACGACAACTGCATTGGCAGAACTACATGCCAGAAGCTCTTCTTACTTAAGAATAAAACAAGCAATACAAAGCAGTGGGAGGTAATAATGGGTTGGATTTTGACCGTGGGTTCGTGGCTCACTTGCCAGAGGCTCCTTCGACGAGAGCAGCAACGATAAGGAATTTGATGGGATGTGAAGGCAAATAAAAGGTTTGATTTTACTTAGAACTGTTTCAAAGGGACACGAAAGGTTTGCAGAACTGCATCTACTATATTATGTGATCACTTCACACAGTGTTTGCACGCAGTTCTGAAATGGAAGGTTCATCAGCATTTTCATTTGTTAAATGCAACAATCCTTAGCCCGTATTCCGAACAGAAATGCTATGCGAACCCCATGCCGAACCCCAACCGACAATAAACCGTTCAAAATCCTGCAATTAATGTTAGTGGTTACTCTTCCAATCTCGTCGCATACAGCAATTGGTTTGGTATGCATCTCGCTTGGTACGTACTGAGAGGAGTGAAGAACCATCTGTTCTTGCCCGAGGTATAACGCTCCTCCAGTGCTTTCTTGACAGTCTTCTTTGCCTCCTCACGCTGCGAAACCTCCTTGAAGGTATCGGCAGTGACAACACCCTTGAGTCCCTCCAGCTCGAGCGTGTAGCGTGTTGGCATCAAGTGGTTGTAGTTGATGACCTTGATGAAAGGCTTGACCTTGGAGCGCTTGGTCTGGCGGGCCTTGGACATGCGGCGGGTGATCTGAGACGGGTAGCGCTCAATACCGGCGACCAGTGCGTGAGGGTATGGGTGCGACTTGTTGCCGGAATCCTGGGGTTGGATGATCACAACCTATTGGACCTGTATTAGCCATTTGCTCATGTTCGCACTCCATGTCCACGCTCTGCCAATGCCCAATTCGCGCTCAATATTTTTCAGTCGCATCGCAGAATCGATTTATATCAAGCCGTCGCAGTATTGGATTTCGTATCTGGGAGTGGAGGGACGGAAGAGCAATATCGTCTCACCTTCTTTCCGGCAAATCTGCCCCGGGTGATGATGGCAACACGGCCAACCTTGAGGACTATTTAAAACCATAATCAGCGACAGGTTCTGGAGTATTCGTTTTGTGGCCAGTATAACTACTTACACTTCATGTCGGCTTTCGTTTGGCGTTGAGTTGTTGGGTCGATTCGTAGAGTCCCTCGTCGAAATGCACACTACCCAATTTCGAAAGTTTCGCTTGCTTGGAAAGAGCCGCAAGGGCTCGCAAACCCTAGAGATAGATGTGTGGAAGGAGCGGAGTGGTGGCGGGGCGGAGGGCGGAAAGTCTTGGCGCCATAAAATTCCGATTGGTCCGTTACCGCATCAAATGCGCTACTCTGATACGGCCTAGCGTAGATATGGTTGCCGAGTAACGAACTGATAGTAAACAAAACTTGCAAGGGCCAACCACGTCAGAGGTGCGAGGGTTCAATTGTATATGCCCAAAGCGGCACCATCGATTATCTCTCAAATTACTCGAACCTCACAAATATAAACCATTCCATACTACAGCCGGATGTCAACATCTAAGTGACAATTCTCGCCTTGCGATAGTAACGATGCCGCCTAACGAGATGGACAGCTCGTGGGAGAACGAGAAGCGATTGAGGCACCAGAATTCCGGCTCAATCGATTTTGGCAAGGCCATGATCCCTATGTAAGAGTGCTCCATGTTACGCAACATGCTGAAACGTCGCTGACAATAACTGCTAGGTGGGATAGCTCTGATCCGGACAGAGCACCTCCTCCACTTCCATTAAACCCTTCATCACCAAGTGTTACCTCGCGGCCGAATACCTCGACTGCTATACAATCGGCACACGCAGCCCTCACAGAGAGGGGCCGAGAAGGCCCACTCGCCGCAAATAGTGCAGTAAAGCGCATGGAAACCCCAGAGAGATCTCTTATCAAGGGTGCTGCACACAAGCGCATGCAGTCATTACAAATAGGCCATGTACGAGACCTAAGCAACTTCATAGATGGTGGGGGGTTGTCGCCGACGAAGTCACCCGAGAGGACGCCTCAACGTCCTCCATCTCCAGACAAGAAGGACGACGAGGAACATAACGATATGGCGAGATCACCAGAGAAGGAAAGTAGCCGCTCAGCTACACCTACAGCGGCTCCTACACCACGAGAAAACTTCAACGTGCGGCCATCGCTACGCCGACCACAATCCAGCATTCTGAGCGACAGCAGTTCCCCACAGTCTGCCACGATGCTGGCTTTGCAATCAATGTCCAACAGAGAGAGCCGAGAAAGTAGAGAAATCAGGGAAAGCGCAAGCCCGCCACCTCCTGCGACCACTAATAACTCTACTGCTATGGTGCGCGTTCCGCAAAGTTTCGACGCTATATCAAACCAGATTCTCAGTCTTACGAGCATTGCGACGAGCCTTCAACGTGAGATGGCCCAGCTAAATCGCCGAAGCAAAGATAACGCCACGGACTTGGTGAGCCTGAAAGAGGCAACAAATGCGCGAGACGAAGATATCAGGAAAAGCCTTCGAGACTTGTCTACAAATCTGACTACGCCCACATCTCAATCGCCCTACATGCTACGCTCAAGCGAGAACTATATGCTTGACGATAAACCCCATACCCCGCAATCAAGGAGCATGAAATCCATTTCCCTGCCACGGATACCAAGTCCTACCTCGTTTTCGGCTTCAATTGACCGCGGACTAACTGGGACCCCGGCCCCCACTTCTTACAACCCCGACGGTTCTGCATCTATCGCCCTCCTGGAGAAGGTTTTGAGAGAAATGGGGACCAAAGAAGGCCAGGACCTGCTTATATCACGCTTAACCGTAGTCTCCAACTTACTCTCTCACGACGGGATAGAGACAGCGAAGAAGATGGACGAGGTTCTAGACTTAATCAAAGAGGGTTCTGGCCACCGTGCGTTGGTTGTCAACAAGAGTGGCGGCAACAATTCCAATAGACCTCGTGACTTCAGCTTCGAACAACCTCCAAAATCGGAAGTAGATTACGACGGACTCCCTTCAGGGCCTATGGTTAGTCGTGTGGAGAATCTTCTTGGCGGTGGATCGAAGGGGAGTGGGAAGTCTCGCGCATCTGACATCATCAACGAAGACGTGTTGAAGTTAATCAAAGGCATTAAAGATAGCGTGGCACAGGGAGGCGGGCTTACAGCTGAAGTCAAGGCTCTCGTGCGTGAGCTTCGGGGTGAAGTTCTTGGAATGGGCCGTGATATTGGGAGGAAACTCGAACAAGCAAGGATTGACCCCAGCGCTTCATCCCAAGATGCAGCCGCCTCGAACGAACAGGTAGCTCAGATTATAAACGAGGGGCTTCTGGATCTCAAACAGCATCTGGATCACGTACTGCGAGAAGCTCGCCGGCAATCATCGTCATCAGCCATATCTCGAAGCAATGTTGATGGCCAAGAGGTATACCACGCCGTCAGAAGTGCTCTTACCGACACCCAGCCTGGTGGAGTTGCGAAGGAAGATGTCATAGATGCTGTCCGGGAAGCATGGGAGAACTACAAACCAGACATCGAGCTACAGCACTTCGGATTAGAGCGTGAAGAGATGCTATCATGCCTTAAAACAGGCATCCAAGAGTATATGCCTCAAGACACTGGTCGCGAAGTTGGCGCTACACGAGAAGAGGTGTTTGTAGCTGTTGTCGAAGGCCTGAAACACTTTACGCCACCTCAAGTCGAGACGGAGGCAAGCCTTTCGCGGGATGAAATCCTTGACGCAGTGAGGGAATGCCTAGAGGAGTTTGAATTCCCATCGGCTCCTTCACCAGAACCCAGAGACATCGACACCATGAGAGAGGACATGCTCGATGCTGTTACAGAAGGTCTAAGTCGCTTCGATTTTCCAATCCAGACTGCGCAAGGCAACGAACTTAGCCGCGATATTGGGGGAGATTCTCTGACGAAAGATGATGTTTTCGATGCCATCAAAGCGGGTCTAGAGGATATACCACAAACTTCTGATGCCTACGGCGAGCAAATCCATGAACGTCTCCAAGAAGTTCTTGACGCTATGCACAGTGAATTTAGGGCTGTTTCCGACGAAGCCAAGCAAAATGTGGCAGCTCATGGACGGGACACCGAACAAGTTCTTGATGCGACCAAGGATGGTTTCGAGAAGCTCCGAATCGACATCGAGACCTACGTTGATCGTGCTGCTGATGTTACCGGAAAGGTCGAAATTATTGATTGCATAAGAGACAACTTCGATGGGCTACGTGAAGAGTTAGCACACACCATGGCTCAAGGCTCGGATGTTTCAATGGAATCTGTCAGGCACGAACTGAACAGCTTCCGTGAAGCAATGGCCACCTCTGTCGTCCCAGCGGGATCGAGTGTTGATAGGGACGAGATCCTTTCTACCCTGAGAGACGGGCTAGATGGTCTCCGAGCAGATATGGAGAGGCCGAGGGATAGTGGTGAGAGCATCTTATCTGGAACAGGGGAGATTCTAGACGCTCTTCATGACGGACTCAATAGCTTGAGGGTCGAAGTTGAGAGGATCGGTAGCAAGCCTGTTGATATGACGGTGAACTACGAGATTCTGGATACTCTGAAGGCCGGCATGGAGGGCTTGAGGCTTGACATCGACCGTCTACGTGACAGTGGATTACACGACAACCATAGCAGCAACGGCGACAGGGACATTGCCGCGATTACTAGCGGTGCGGTAATTGCCACCGAGGGCCTCAAACGGAACGACATTGAGAACCTTGAAGTGTTGATCTCTCAGTTGGGGGCTAAAGTTGAGTCACTCGAAAATATGCCTCCCCAGTCAACAGTGCCTCCAGCGGATTCGGTGTGTAGAGAGGATATTATTCATCTGGAGGAGACCTTACGCCATGTGCAGGAATCTGTCGTGGAAATGTCAGGCCGACAGCCTTCTCAGGTCGGCGAGGAGAGCGTGCACAAAGAGGATTTTGAGGCCATTGAGACCCTCCTTCGGAACACCAAAGCTAAAATCGATGATTTGGACCCGGAACACCTTGTCAAGAAGGATCACCTTGACGCCGTCGAGGATATTATCAGGGAGACTCGAGACTCGATCAGCGATATCTTGGCTCAAATTCCAGAAACGGCAAAGCGAGAGGATGTTGGCATTGTGGAGGCTCTGGTAAAAGACGTTATGGTCATGCTCCAGGATGTCAAAGATGTCTCAGAAAATGATGGTAACGTTGGAATCATTTTGCTCGGCGTCAAAGATCAAATTGACAAGATGATCACCGACGATCTTGCCGGGCTTGCTAGCAAAGAGGATGTTAATACCCTCGGTGACATCATCAAAGACATGAAGGGTGCAAACAATACCGCCTTCGAGGAACGCCAGGCAGAAATTGTCGGTGTCGGCGAGCGAGTCAGCGAAGTCAAAACACTCCTCGAGGAGTTTAGAGACGCAATCAAGTCGAAGGTCGAAGAAGGCACTGCAGGCGTAGACTCGATCAGCAAGCTCCTGGAAGGTCTAAGGCCTGTAATCAGCTCCAATGCCAACATTACCGAAGATGTCAAGGAGGTCTTGGAAACCATAAAAGTTGAGTTCGAACAATCCAATAATGGGGTTGTAGGCGCGAAGCTAGAATCCGAGGAGAAGTTCGAAAAGACCTGGGAAAAGATTGACGGGAAATTCGAGGACTTGATGCTAAAATATGACGATGCCCAACTAGCGGCCGAGTCCAAAGAGAAATCGGGTGAAGAGAGGAGGGTCGAGTCTGAGGCTGCACTCCAGGACACGAAGGCGATTGCGAAAGAGCTGAAGTTGCTCATCAACACGCTCGGCTCCACCTTGACTGACTCGGTTGATAAGATGGATGAGGCTTCAAAGACAGTCTTCAATCGTGTTGAGGATACCTATTCGAAACTCGAAGAGACCCATACTGAGGTTAGGACCGAGAACCAGCTCACTCGTGATCAAGTCATGAAAACCCTTTGCGCAGTTGAAGATGTGCATTCCAACGTCAACGATTATAACCCGAAGATCCTCGATTCCATCAAGGATGTGCTATTGATTGTCGGCCAGCATTACGAACACTCCAAGACATCAACCGATACCATCCAGGAAAAGATCAAGGAGCGCGACGTTGCCTCATTGTCCTCGGTTCAAGGTCTGCTGCAAAATACGCCATCAAACAAATATGATGACGGAGAGGTTCAAGAGAAGTTGAACAAGCTTGTGGACCATATGCACTCTGCGGGGAAGTCGTTTGCCCAGCTGGATATGCTTGGCGAGATCCACCGTAAGGTAATGCAGACAGCTGCCGAGGTTTCCGAATTTGTGTCTATTCAAACGCAGCGCATATCCAATGATCACGAGGACAAAGTCAAGGAGGCTGATGAAGCAGCGATTACGCTCGAGAAAAGACTGGCAGAACAGGAACGTGTCGAAGCAGATATTGCCAGACAACGCACCGAGGAGCACCGGCTGAAAGACTCTGTAGCCTCGCTCAAAGCGGAGCAAGATGTTCTCTTCCAGCAGAAGATGCGTCTCTCAGCCGATGTCTCAAGCCTCGAGACAGCCCTCCGCATCCGCCGTGAGGAGCTTCACAACATGGAAGCCCGCGCCGAGGGACTCGAGCGCCGCATCCTCGAAGGCGTCATCGACCACTCCCGCGCCTTCCTAATCGGCAAGACAAGAGGCCGCGACCTGATGAACCTCAAGCGCGTCCCCAGCCACGCGGCATCTACAACCGGCTCGGTGACGAGCGGTGCGAGCTCCTCGAGGAACCGCTCCGCAGGCACGATGCACAGCGCTGTGGGTATGGCCATGAATGCCCCGCCGCGCGCTATCGTCACTCACCCCATCTCCAACCCCGCCGGCGCATCGAGACGCAACTTCTCCCTCAACCAGATCACGAATAACGTCCCCACCGGTGGCGTCAAGCGAAGCCACAGTGTCAAGAACTCGAGTGGCAGCGGGGCGCTGAGGAAGACGAGCTGGGGTGGTAGTATGCCCCGACACGGGTATGGAGACCTGAATAAGGAGAACTTGGCGCTGAAGGAGAGTGATGAGGAGAGTGGCCATGATGACGATGGGGAGGTTAGTGATAGTGGGACGCTGAGGAGGAAGAGTGGTGGGACGGTGAGCACGATGACGGGGACGGATGTTAGTGGGAGCATTGATGAGGGGACCGAATATAGCGAGTCGGAGGAGGGGAGCTATTATGATGATGAGGAGGAGTCGACGGTGGGGGCGGAGGGGAGGGGAGTAGTGATGTATGAGCAGCCTGCTTAGTTGTTGGGATACTGTATATTTTGCTTGTGTTGTGTTTTTGTTTGTCTGTTGTCTTTGAGCGAGAGCAAAAAGGGAAGCCCTATCTGAGTGGACTTGGATTTGGCGATGGGGAAGGGTGTTTGGAATTCGGCCGGGGGGGATGGGTAGGATGGGACTGGATTGATTGGGTGTTTGATGATGAACTTCTTTTTCACTTTTTATTTTACTTTAGGGAAGCGATGGTGTTGTGGGAGGGTATTCCATAAGGGGGTTGAAGTGAATTGATTACTCTGAATTAAATCTTGTGTAGTATTTTGGACGACTTTTGCTGTGATGGTTATCTCTCGGGTCTTGAATCTTAATATGAGGATGTTTGTGTTGCTATTTTCGATTTGATGGACGGGGTTGTTTATTTGAAGGGCTGTACTGTAACACTGGGGTTTGAGTTTGATTTGAGTGAGGATAAAGTAATGGCTATTATTATTTTGGGGCTCAATTATAAAAATACTTTATTTAGTGACAACATTCCCATAACTTAGTTTATTTTGTTATATTTTATTTTTTTAAATATTCGTATTCGAGTGTTTTTTTCTACCTTTTCATTTTACCTTGAATACAGATCAGTCTAGCTATAAAGTCCAAGATAGGATCTTTCTTCAACCTATTCCATCCCCTTCTTTCTCTCTCCAACGGAACCACTCAGTTCGTCGCTCTGGCACCCCAGACCTGGAGTCTCTTGTCACCACCATCAGGGATCATAACCAGCTTCATCGCCACAAACTCATGCACCGCATCCGGCCCCGTCTTACTCGGCACAACAAGCTCGACCCCGGCTCCCCTCCCCCCCCCCCAATTCAGCCCCTCAACCCTCGCCTTCTGCGGGAAGTTCCCCCTAAAATGCGCCGTATCAACCACAACCCTCTCAATCGTCCCCTTAGCACCAAGCTTAACCATCGCCCAATCAACATGCTCCCCCCTCGTCCTCTTCGTCTCCCACCCATCACCCGTATCCTTCCCCCTCCCTGGCAACAGCAGGTTCGAAATCACCCCAAAATGCTCATCACTACACGACAGCGCCACGCCCCCATTCTGCGCCGCAGCGAGGTCAAACACTGCCTTAGCATCCGTCGGGAAAATCGGCACCGCGCGCCCGAAGAGTGACAGTCCGGTGACTTTCGGCGCCAGCTACTGGTCAATTAGAGGGACGATTAAAGCTATCAGGTGTTAGCGTCAGGTAATTCTCAGGTGATAGCGTGGAATTGAAGCTGGATTATCATGGATAAGAGGATAGAGAGGATGAAAGGTAGTATTCCTCAGGTGAGCACTGAGTTTCTATAAGGTGAGCGGCCATGGCCAGCGACTGTACCCCCTATTCTGTACCTCCGGTTCTACCCTTCCTATGATTCACATTATTCACATTTATTCACAATTTTTGAAACTATTGATCCATCCCCTTTGCTTACCGCCTTCCTGCATCCCCCCCCCTCCTGCATCTGCATCCCCTGACCGCCTTTCGATAAGCCTACCCGACCTTATCTTATCGCTGCCCACAACAAATTTCGACTGACCCCCCCCATAATCCCCATCCCACCCGATCCCTTCTCACCCTTCCCCTCCGACTCATACCTAAACCACCTTTTGTTTATACACTCAATTCCACCACAAAACTCCAACAACGCCCCTTACACATAACCAACATTATGGCTTTCAAGGGAAAGGTCTGCCTCGCCTACTCTGGTGGTCTTGACACCTCCACCATTCTCAAATGGCTGCTCGACCAGAACTATGAGGTCGTCTGCTTCCTCGCCGACGTCGGCCAGGTATGTGCAACGTCCCCAATCCCTCATCTCCCTCCCTGTCCACCAGCAACGCTCCCAATTGCAGCCCTCTACCTTATCAATGGATACACAACCTAACTCCCCACCTAGGAGGAGAACTGGGACCAGGTCCGCTCCAAGGCCGCCGCCATCGGTGCCACGAAGATGGTCATCACCGACCTGCGCCGTGAGTTCGTCGAGGAGCTTTGCTTCCCCGCCGTCCAGTGCAACGCCATATACGAGGGAAGGTACCTTCTCGGCACCAGTCTGGCCAGGCCCGTCATTGCCAGGGCGCAGATGAAGGTTGCCGCTGAGGAGGGATGTGAGTATTTCCATTCTTGGGGCGGGGTAATGTTGAAAAGAGGTGTTTTGCTGACTTTTTGTTTTTAGGTCAATTTGTTAGCCACGGGTTAGTAATTTCCTGAGTTGGTTATGGATAGGGATACGATGGTGAGGTGGATGTGCTTCTCATAAATTATGAGACTGCCATCCATTGAGCCATCAACCTTTAATCTACTACCCCGCAAATGCGTTACACAAGAACTACCAACTAATCATCACCTAGCTGCACCGGAAAGGGCAACGACCAAGTCCGCTTCGAGCTTGCCTTCCTCACCATCGACCCCAAGATCAAGATCATTGCCCCATGGCGCATGCCCGAGTTCTTCGAGCGCTTCCAGGGCCGCAACGACCTCCTCGACTACGCCGCCTCCACCGGCATCCCAGTCACCTCCACCAAGGCCAAGCCATACAGCATGGACGACAACATCGCTCACTGCTCCTACGAGAGCGGTCAGCTCGAGGACCCATCCAAGCCGCCACCAACTGATATGTGGACTCGGTGCGTACTCACTGGCGAAAATCGAACGGGCCAATAACCCAGAAATAAATACAATTGCTAACTTTAACAGCACTGATGACCCGATGACGGCACCTGCCACCCCACAAGACATCCAGATCCACTTCGAGAAGGGTATCCCCGTCAAGCTCACCACTGAGGGCAAGGAGATCACCGACAGCCTTGAGCTTTTCATTGCTCTTAACGCTATTGGCAAGCTCCACGGTATCGGCCGCATCGACATCGTCGAGGTTCGTAGCGTGTCCGGTCGCATTGTGTTTTGCTTGCTAATTGATTCCGTGACAGAACCGTTACGTCGGCATCAAGTCCCGCGGCTGCTACGATTCTCCAGCCATGACCATCGTACGTCCCCCTACCCCTGCCCTCTCTGGGACACACCCAAGCTAACCCCCCATCCCAGCTCCGTGACGCCCATCTCGACATCGAGGGCCTCGTCATGGACGGCAAGGTCCGCGCCCTCCGCGACCAGTTCGTCACCCACGCCTGGTCCGAGATCCTCTACAACGGTCTCTACTTCTCCCCCGAGCGCGAGTTCATCCAGAACTCCCTCGTCTTCTCCCAGAAGAGCGTCGTATGTCCTCCATTAACCACCTCTGTGAGAAGGAAATAGTGTGGGCTAACTATTTGACGTAGAATGGTGAGGTCAGGATGCGCTGCTACCGCGGTAACGTCTTCATCCTCGGCCGCTCCTCGGAGACCGAGAAGCTTTACTCGGAGGAGGAGTCTTCCATGGACAGCTTGGTTGACTTCAGCCCTGTTGATACCAGTACGTCCCCTTTGCCACCCTGTTGTCCCAACTCCTCCCCCCCCACACCCCCCACCCCCTTTCACCTTCCCCGGGCGCGCTAACACACTACCAGCCGGATTCATCAACATCAACGCCATCCGCCTCAAGAAATACGGCCAAGCCAAGCTCGAGGCCGGCGAGGGTCTCGGAACGAAATAAATGCTCTTCCATCCATCCCAACCCCAATTAGTGGGAGGGTGACAACAATGGAGAGAGAAGCTGGTTCGAGCCGTGTAGGGGAGTAGTTACGCAGAAGGGCGTTCTAGAAAAAAAAAGAGGTGGGGGTTATGAAAATGAAAATGATATAATACCGTGGGACTTAGTAAAAGTTTGGTATGGGAAGAGGGAAGGGAGAGGAGGGTGTGGGGGAAGGCTGAGGTAGGTAGGTAGCGAATTCAGGATTTGGCTGCCATATTTTTTTGATCGAGTGACTGGTTTACTACTATAGTACTGTTGGTGTCTGTGACCGGGGTCTGCATTGTTGTTTCTCGTGATTGGGATGTGAAACTGTTGATTTCTGTGATCGTGGTTGCGTATGAGAAGCACCGAGGAGTCGTTAAGGCGTCATCAGCGGCAAAGGCTGGCCTAGACTACCCCCCCTTTATCCCCTACTAACCTATCCCCGAGTTTCGTTTTAGACAGACAGTTATCACAACTGTACCAAGAATCCGTCCTCTCGAAACCCAAATCATTCATCGACTCGATCTCCCATCCCTGTTTCGAAAACCCCAAACACCACTTACACACGACCCCCCAGCCACCCGTCAGACCCCCAAAATACATCCGCGTGCGCCCCAAGTACCTCCCCTGCTCAATCCCACAGGGAATACAGAACCGCATCACCCTAAATTGCACTGCACTAGCCCAGATGGCCTTTCCGCGCTGCCCTTTCATCATCGCGTTAGAGAACGACAACGCGGATCGCAGCTTGAGACAGTAGCAGCAGGCGAAGAAGTCGCCCGGGCCCGGCTGCAGGTGTAGGGGTGTGGGCATGTAGCAGGGCCAGCGCTCAATTAGGAGGAGGTCGTACATGCCGTAGGTTTTGTTGCTTTGGGGGGTAGGGACTGGGTTGGTTTGTTTGACTTGCTGCGGTTGTGGGACGCTATTTGGCGGGGGGGGTGTTGGGGTTGGGGAGAGTAGAGTGTAGAGCCGGCAGCTCATGAATAGGGCGAGCGGAGGTAGCTTGTTATTTGGAGAAGAAGCTCTGTGGGCAAGTCTAGGAGGGTTGTTGGCGCCATTGTTGGTGTGGTGGAAGGTTGGTGGGGAGGGATTATCGACCGTGAGACTTGGGATGAAAATGACCCGATGAATGGCATGATATATTTATTTCATTAATGAACAAACGATGAAGCTGTCACAAGGGAACAAGAAGTGAAGAGTGAATAAACGCCATGTTGTCTCTAGAAACGCTGAGAATGGCCACGAAGAGGTCTAGAGTGAAGAAATGCCCCGAAGCTTCTATAAACACCGAGAAGAGTGATGAAACGCCATGCAGCTCCCGGTTCCTTTATCTCCTGTCGACAACGTTTTAAAGAAGGCAGAATGTGTTTGCTGTAGACCTCATAGTAGTGTTAGTGATGCTACATTTGGATTGTGGGTGCTCTACTCACTATCTAGAAAGGCGATCTAGCGATCTAAGTCGTCGTATGAGACATGAAAAGGGGCTGGGATGAGGAATTAGTAATGCTTCAGGCGAGTAAGGTATTTGAGTACTTACCATTCTTGTAGTCGGATTCCTGGGGGCAGTATTCACATCTTTTGTACCTATCCCTATAAGATTCGAATCTATACTTCTCACGCTCGAACCCACCACATCCATAGCACACAAATCCGAAGCACCCCTTCCACCCCCCGATATGAAATTGTTGCCCCAGATAGTATTTTCTCCATGTGACTCCGCAAGGTATACAGTGGCGCCTCTTCGTCGCATTCATGTTGGCTTCACCACGTTTTCCGTACCTGCCTTTCATCTTTTTGGATTAAAAGTTCGAGCCAGAACAAATCTTCATACAGAAGCAGCAAGCGAAGAAGTCATCCCTGTCTGGCTGCCGCTTTTCGAGAGGTCTGGGATGTGAGGATGCGAATTCGGGCCGGAGTTCGATTTCTAGGAGGTCTTTCATGTTGTATACGATTTCGGGGTTGGCTTTTTGATTATGATCAAGAAGTCTGGCATAGAGCTCATGACAGGTGAATGACAGGGCTAGGTGAGAGCCATAGCTGAGGTCGTTTGTTATTTGATCGAGCAATTCGAGTGGCAAGCTGAGCAAGGTCGTTGTAGTTGACATAGTGTGTGAGATTAGAGGTGATGTTGGAGTATGAAGAACGATGCTTGATGATAGGAGTATGAGGGTATGTGATAAACAAACGCTAAAAAGCTAAAAAGAGAGCACAGAAAATAGGAGTGAATAAACGCCCTGTAGTTTCTGTAAACTCTGAGAAGACTAATAAAATACTTGTTAGCTTTCTGTCTCTTTATTTCCTGTCATCACTAAATGATCTAAGAGAGACGGGAACCAGTGATTCTTTATTCGAGTGTCTGAGGATTTACTATTTGAGGAGAGATCTTGTACCCTGAGCAGTAGGCTCGTGATTCTTTGATTAAGTATCTAAGGATTCACTATTTGAGGAGAGATCTTATACTCTGAGCAGTGGCTCACATGCACTATGATGATAAATTGGTAATGCTTCATGTGAGCAAGTCATTCGAATACCCACCATATGTAAGTATCAGACGGCTCTTTTTTCTCATCACTGCTTTCCCGACAAGTAACTTATCACAAGTAAAACCAACTTTCTCACCCTCAAACCCCAGCCTCTCCAACACGAACCCTTGACACTTGACACACGTAAACCCATAACCCCCCGACATCCCACCAAAAGGAAAACTCCGATCTCTAGGATACATCTTCGCCGCAGCACCACACGGAATACAAATGCGCCAGGCGCTCTGATCTCTCCTACTAATCTCCTCCTCATCCCTATCGCGTTTTCAGTAAGCGCGACTAAGATGCCTATTAGTGAAGTTGATGGCGGAGAGGATCTTGCAGCAGTAGCGGCAGGCGAAGAAGTCGTTTTTGCTGGGCATCTGACGTGATACACGGTCGCCGCCGAGGGATGGTGCGAATTCGGGCCATAGTTCTATGGCGAGGAGTCCTTGCATGGTGTAGGGTATGGCATTGCCAGTGGAAATGGTGCGTCGCCAATTGGGGCTTTCGACTCTGGCATGGAGCTTGGGGCAGGCGAATGAGACGGCGTGGGTAGTTGAGGTAACTTGTTATTTGGCGGAGGATTTCGTGATTGACAAACGCTAACAAGGGTTGCAAAGACAGTGAGAGTGAATAAACGCCCTGCAGCCTCGTGTCTCCTTCTTTTATGCCTCCAATGTATCCTGGCAACTCTCACAAACCAACTCCCCTGAGATTGTACGAAGTTCCTGAGAGAATTGATTACATTTATAGCACATGTGCCAGTAAACCCCCTCCTCGGTCATATACCATCCATCTATCCTAATGTAATCATAAATCCCAGTGGCAGCCGCGCACTTTAGGCAAACCTGCCCAAGCTTGCATTCCATGACATTCTCCTTAGAATCTTCTGAGGCGTTCCTCTTGTAATAAAAGTACTCCTTAAAACTGGTGCAAAACTTGGTGTGGCTGCGGATTTTTAAACAGATTTTTCAGGCCATGAACTTGATCGGGCATACTTTGAACACAGGGTGTGGAGGGTCATGCTCTGGCCACTCCTCTATTTCGAGGAGGTCCTCCATTGTGTAGGCCTTGTTTTGAGTTGAGGAAGCAGGCAGTCGGTGACGGGTATCGAGTTTGGTATAGAGCTCCCGGCATGTGAATGAGAAGGTAAAATGTAAAACCATAACTGAGCTGCTCTGATATTTGATAGAGCAGTTCAACTGGCAAGCTTGGCAGGGTTGCTGTTGTCGCCATAGTTCATGAGATGTGAGATTGATGAATGTGAGGCAGTGACGAGTCTTGATAGAGCGACCTTGTGTAAGAGTCCAGGATGATTCTTAGGAGGTGCACTGGCAGGGGGTAAATATATTTTATTAACAAACAAACGCTAAAAGTCCAACAAAGAACCTGAGAGTGAATAAATGCCCCGTGGTGCCCTGTTTTACTGCCTTCTGTCTAAATCATTCACTTAACGCAAACCACTATTCCATTGTCTTCTGCCTATCTTCTGCACGCAGCGCAAAGCCATAAGCCCTTTGATCCAGCCTGAACCACCTCGAAATCACCACACTCATTGCAAACATGCAGGTGCTCCTCTGGCCGTCCCATCGCCTTAAATCGCGTTCCGTGGTGATACCATTTACGCTTGATCCCACACGGTATACAGAACCGCTCTTTTCTGTGCTCCGTGAGGTCAAGGGATACTGTACTCATATACTTGAACCAGGAAGTATAGCCCTTCTGTGGGTTGATAAACTTGGTGGCCACGCGGAGACATAGGCATATGCGGCATGCGAACAAGTCGGTTGGTTTGGGGTTCCGAAATCCGAGGTAGGTGTCCCAAAGGGCGCCGGGCTCTTCCCAGTTCTCTATCTCAAGAAGATCAGCCATGGTGTAGGTTTTGGATTTCGCTCCGGAAGGTGATGGTAGAGTGTATGGCTGACAAGGAGCATCGACTCTGCGATAGAGCTCGCGACAGGTGAGTGAGAGGGCGAGATGTGAACCGTAGCTGAGATGGTTCGTAATGCTGTAGAGAATTTCGGAGGGCAAACTGAGGAGAGATGGAGACGCCATAGTTTGAGTGGTGAGAGACTGAGATGCTGATGACATGGTTTGGGTGATGGAAGACTGAGATCTGCGATGTCGAGTGCTCAAAGCTCTTTCTTGAATTTTCAATTTGAAAGGAGTTTGAAAGCCCGATTCAGCCTGGGTTAAGGTGTCATCTGCGGTACAGATCCTCAAAGCAAAATCTTTGAAAGTTAGCTTTTGTTTATATGAACTGCAGGTGAGTGTTTTTACCTGGGGATGACAATGTCGGGTGTTGTAAAGGAGAGGATGTTTAATCTGATGGTGTTGACTAAGAACATCAAGGAGAGGAAGAGTACGTTAAGAGAGGTGAGTACCAAAGCAGTGACCCCAGCAAGGATACTTAATTGTAACAGCAACGAGTCATATTTGTCGCCTTCATGCTCTCTCTTTTGAACTGGGGCAATCTCAGTATAGGTCAGTGTTGGGCCATCCCTGTGGAGAATCCGCTGACTAGTATTCATTTGAGCTGTTCCCTGGGGCATTTTGAGTTTGATAACGATGGTCACGGAGGTCATAGTGCCAGTCCAGGTAAAGTAAGCTAGATTGAATCTAAAGAGAGAAGAAGAAGAAGAAGGAAGGAATGATTTGTTCCCAAAAGCACCATTAAAGATTTCCAAAATTTCGAAGTGAAAAGCTTGTCTCTGTCTAAGATGATTTCTTCTAGTAATCCATGATCGGCTAATATGACTCGAAGGAAGGTGTATGCGAGTGCTTTAGCATCGCTAGCTTCTAAATATGGCACAAATATTCCATATTTTGTGAGTCTTTCTGTAATAACTAGGATAGCATCAACTACTACTCCTGTTAACGGGTCCTGAGAGGGTGGTAGCTTGACAATGAAGTCCAAAGTGTTACAATTACAGCTCACAGCTTGTTACGGTTATTACGGTTGTTATAGGTATATGTAACGCTGACTTCTAAACGATAGAAGACACAGAGGTTCTCTTGCGTAAAGGTTTACTTATCAGAGGAGGCAGGGGATCAGACACAAAGGCTTCAAGTAACACGTTACTAGTATATAACAAATACTGTATTGAGTTGAGCACGAAGCTCCTATCTAAGGAAATACTATCTACTTATATAGTGGCGTCGTGCCTAGTGGACTCTTGGGAACTCACTCGAGTCCTCGGAGTCCTGGACTCTTAGGACTCTTCTCATCATCCTGCGAGTCCATCACGTGCCTAGTGGACTCCTGGGAACTCACTTGAGTCCTCGGAGTCCTGGACTCTTAGGACTCTTCTCATCATCCTGCGAGTCCGTCACGTGATACTTTCGGAACTACTATTCCCCGCTGCCCCTCCAGGTACCAGGGCCGGTCTCATGCGACCTCCCTCCTTCCTGTCCTGTAGTTGGCCAGCCTTCTTGTTCCGTCGTAACACTCGCTCCCTTCCCCTGGGCATTCGTCTCGAATCCTATAAGTACGTCCATGTCCCCGGGACTCTGCTGCTCCTCAGCGAGTCCTTCAACATGCAACATGCCTACTTACACTGCCCGCAAACTCCAGGAACGCAACGATCTTGTCTGTCGAATAAAGAACCACGGATACGAACTACCCGAAATGGATTCTTGCTCGAACTGCGTGAGGCGAAACATTACTTGCGTGTCGTCTCCAAATGATTCACGGCGGTGCGCCGAGTGCGTTCGTCGCAACTTGAAAGAAAAGTGTGACTGTATGGGTCCTGAGCATCCCGACTGGGTGAAGCTCGAACGGGAGGAGGATCGCCTGGATCGCGAAGAGGAAGAAACCCTTTCGAAGTTACTTCGTCTGCGGAAGCAGAAACGCCTCATCCGAACCCGTGGTAAAGATATGCTCCGGCGAGGTTTGAAAACCCTCGACGAGCTTGATGCGGCAGAGGAGGCCGAACGTGTGGCTGCTGAGAAGCGTGACGCTGTTGAGGCTGAGGAACAGGCAGTTAGCGCTGCCTCCTCGTCTGTGACCGGGACCCTCGCTTCCTCCGATCCACTGGCCTACTCCCCTGCATCTTGGGATCAATGGCTGGCGGATGGCGGCGTCGATATTCCTCCAGCAGTTCTTTGCTGATGTTCCTTGTTGGTTCCCACGAATTATCCGTAGGTTCGTAATTTTCCCATTTTATCAAAAACTCTTCTCGACGTCCTACTAACCTTCTGTCTAGGATCGCTTCGACCTCATATTCGATTATCTCATTCTCGGGTTGGAGTTCGGTGTCGGTCGCAATTGGGGTATTTCCTCTTGCTGGTTCCAGTAGTGAGACATGAAATACCGGGTGTAGTCTAGACTTCTTGGGTAGCTGCAGTCTGTAATTAACTGAGCTGACTTTGTTCAATATTTTGAATGGTCCCAATTTCTTGAAGTCCAACTTTGTGCTTGGTCGTTTCGTTTTGATATGTTTCCGGAGTAGGTATACTTTATCCCCCTCCTTGAAGGCAGGTTCCATACTGCGCTTCTTGTTTGCGTATGCGGCGGATCGTTCATTTAAGAATTGGATGTCCGTCGCAAGTTGTTCGTGGAACGATTTCAGTTGTTCCACCACGATCAGGGCTTGTTCAGCTCGTGATTCATCCGGTCTTGGTTGCCTATATGCTTCTGGCTGGTAGCCATAATTGGCAAAGAACGGTGAGACTTTCGTTGCTTCTGTCATCGCGCTGTTATATGCAAACTGTGCGATGGGTAAGATCTGAACCCAGTTATCCTGTTGATGATTGACATAGCTTCGCAGGTACTGTTCAAGGGTCTGATTTAATCTTTCTGTTTGGCCGTCTGTCTGGGGATGAAAAGCTGTTGACAGCTTATGATTTGTTCCCAGTAGCGCCATCAATGATTTCCAGAATTTCGAAGTAAAGAGCTTGTCTCTATCTGAGATGATTTCTTCTGGCATCCCATGATCGGCTAATATGACTCGAATGAAGGTATATGCGAGCGCCTCGGCGTCGCTAGCTTCTAGATATGGTATAAACTTCCCATATTTCGTGAGTCTTTCCGTGATGACGAGGATAGAGTCATATTCTATTCCTGTTAACGGGTCCTTGGAGGGTGGAAGCTTGACGATGAAGTCCAAAGCTATTGATTTCCACGCTCCTTTTGGTACTGGTGTCGACTTGAGTTGTCCGTATGGCAGGTGCCTATTGGATTTTGACTTGCTGCAAATGTCGCACTCTCTTACCACTGTCTCTACCTGCTTCCTCATACCTGGGAAGTAGTAGTGTCGGGTGATTCGTTCGAAGGTTCGTGTTACTCCCTGATGACCGTGTGCTGGTAACGAGTGTTGTTCTTGCACCAGCAGGCGTCTCATTTGACTTGGGACATACACTAACCCTTTGTATCGAATCAATCCTTGTTCGTCGATGGTGAAGTCACCTTCGACTTTGGACAAGACTCGCTTGGCGCATTCGTCTGTTGCGTAAGCTTTCTTGAGTCTTTCCTCGAGTTCTGTATCTTCGATGACTGAGATCGTCGCTAGTAACTCGTTGTACTGTATTCCTGCATCTGTTTTCTTCAGAATTGCTCTAGGTCTTTCTTCCTTTGGGCCGGCGTAGTCGGTCCGTCTGCTGAGAGCGTCTGCTCTTGCATTCTCGGAGCCCTTGCGATAGGTTATCGTGAAGTTGTAGGCTGCGAGGGTTTCTGCCCAGCGGACTTGTCTGCGGTTTAAAACCTTGGTCGTGGTGAAGTATATGAGGTTCTTGTGATCCGTCCATACCTGCACAGGGTAGGTGGGTCCCTCAAGATATACTCGCCACTGCTCAAAGGCAACGACAATAGCCAGTAGCTCCTTGTCGTGGATGTCGTAATTGAGTTCCGCGGGTGACAGTTTCCTAGAGTAGTACGCGATTGGTTTGAACTTACCGTTCTCGTCTGGTTGATTCAGACATGCTCCAATTGCGAAGTCAGAAGAGTCCGTTTCGAGGATGATCTTCTTTGCAGGGTCAAATGTAGCAAGGATAGGTGCTTCCGTGAACTTCGTCTTAAGTTCCTGGAAAGCAGCCTCTGCCTTGTCCGTCCATTTGAATTCGAGATCCTTTCTGGTAAGCTCCGTGAGTGGTTGAGCTACCTTGGAATATCCCGAGATGAATCTTCGGTAGAAGTTGGCGAAGCCTAGGAAGGCTTGCACTTCCTTGACCGTGGTCGGTGTTGGCCATTCCAACACTGCCATTACTTTTGCTTGGTCCATCTTGATGCCGTGCGTTCCAATAATGTAACCCAAGAATTCGACTTGGTTTTTATGGAACTCGCACTTCTCTGGTTTGAGGAGTAAGCTGTACTCCTTTAGTTTCTTCAGGACGAGTTTGACATGCTTGACATGCTCCTCCTTGGTTGCTGAATACACCAGGACATCATCTAGGTAGACAATGGTAAAGATGTCTAAGTATTCGTGCAAAGCATCATTCATCAGTCGTTGCATGGATGCGGGTGCGTTTGTTAGCCCAAAGGGCATGACTTGATACTCGAATAGGCCATAGCGGGTGCGGAATGCTGTTTTCCACTCTTCCCCAGCCTTGATTCGGATCAGGTTGTATGCTCCTCGCAGATCTAGCTTACTGAAGATCTTTGCTCCTTGAAATCTATCGTGTAGTTCGTTGATTAACGGCAGGGCATACCTGTCCTTGATTGTGATGTTGTTCAATGCTCGATAGTCCACACATAACCGTAGGGAGCCGTCTTTCTTTGGTACGAAAAGCACCGGACTTCCTGCTGGTGATGTGGATGGTCTGATGAATCCTTTCGCTAGGTTATCATCGATGTACTCCTTAAGTACCTTCAGCTCCTTTTCCGATAGCTGATATATTGGTCCGAACGGTGGACTCTTGTCTTTCTCCAAAGGTATCTCGTGATCCCATGGTTGGTGCTTAGGAAGCGCCTCGTTCTTAGGGCCTTCCTGGAATAATCGCTCGTATTCCTTGTACTCCACCGGTATACTCGTCGGTGAGGATGCCTGGGCTAGGTCATCGAGCTCGGAGGTTGCACATAACTCCTTCCGGCCCTGGGAGGGTTTCTCCCGTTGTCGCGTGTCCGTCCGTTGTTCACACGCGCACTGGCTCATCACAACTTTCTCGTTCCACCAGTCAATCTGGGGGTTGTGTTTCTTGAGCCATGGCACACCAAGGATGCACGCATGGTTGTCCATGTGCACGATGTCAAACTGAATCGTTTCCTTGTGCCCGTGTAGCATGACCATTTCCAATGGGACCGTTTCGTGGGTCACCATTCCTTCATTAGTCGAGATGGGCTCTCCATCTACGACCATTAATGGGTATGGTTCGGTTTTCAATTGCGTCTTGAAACCTTGCGTGTCTGCTACTTTCTTTGTCATAAAGTTGCCCGTCGCTCCTGAGTCAATCATTGCTCGGAGGTGTCGCTGTTGTATCTTAGCGACCACATATAGTTGCATGCCGCCTTCCGTGGCGCATAGCTGGTTCGTACTAGGCCTCTTCCTGTCGCTCGCCGGTGGCCTACCGTCGAGGACTCCTAGTTTTTTGACTCGTCCGAGGAAGGATAGTATTCATCCGCTTCCAATGGTGGTCCTTGGGGAGATCGTTTCCCTCGCTCTTCTGCTTCGTCTAGCAGATGTGGGTATTTCTCGTATACCTGTTCGCTTTTGATAGGCAAGTCCTTCAGACTGGCTTCGCCTGAGGGCGTGAACTTGCTCTGCGTCTCTGAAGTGTATCCTGGGCGAGGATCGGGGAAACAACTGATTCTGGTGTTTCTTTTTCCAGTGGAGCTTGCAGTCATCTTCGCTGCAATACTCCCAGTAGACATACGCGTGCCAGGGATGATCAGTCTCTGTTGCGTCTGTCGTTGATAGTTCCCGCTGTCCTCTCACCCATGCACTATCTTCCCTCAGAGGCGTGGAGAACGTGTCTAGTTGCTCCATGGCTCTCCTTTCGATGCGTGGAGTGGGTCTCGCATTTTCCCGTCGGAGCATACCTCTGGCTTTCTCGTCGTACTTCTCCAGGGCTCTCCTGCGGTCCTGGTAGTAAAGTTCGACGCTTTTCATATACTTCAGTTTAGCCATATGCTCGACATCCTTCTCCAGTTCTTCCGCTTCTTGGGCTTCCAACTTAGCTACGTCTGGGGACGTGCCAAGCAGCCTGCGGGTATTCGTTAGTTGGTCGTAGTATCTCCAGAGGTCATCCTTGCAGTCGTCCACCTTGCACTCTAACGGAAGTCCCTGTAACAGGTTCCCGTAGATGCCCTTAAGCGTGGGGATTCTCCTCTGGCCGCTGGGCTTGTCTCGTTCGGCCCTAATCTTCGCGTGGGCGTGTTTTGCCATGCGTCTTACTACGCTCTTGCACCGTGGACTCATTGGTTCCGTAGGTGCGAGCTCGTCGAAGGTCTCCTGTTCCGAGACGGTGAACGATTCCGCCTCCGACCCTTCGTCTGAGCTCTCGTCTTCTGGGGTGCTTTCGCCGTTTATTCCCCAGTCCTGTTTGCTCACAAACGTTGCATTCAACTGTCCTGTCCAGGTGGCATTGAGTTGTTTGCCGACTTTGCGTCTGCCGTTCCCTTTCTTTGGCTGTCTGCAGTCTCGGGCCATGTGGCCTGGCTTGTCGCAGTTAAAACAGAGTCGTTCCTTGAATTGTCTGTCTTTCTTAGGGTCACGGGGTCGTCCAGGTTTGAACGTGGCATCGAGTTCCATTGGGTCCGACCAACGGTTGTCTCGCGGGTGTTGATCCCGTCGTCTGCCCTCGTTTCCCCGGTAGGGGTAACTTTTCTTGGGCTTGTCATAGGTCCGACGTTCCTTCTGGAATTCGTATAGTCGATTGTCGATTCGGACCGTATGTTCGATTAGCGCTACCATGTCCGTTGGTTGTTGTTCCAAACGGGCAAGTTCCATACGTATATGGCTCTTCAGCCCACGTCGGTAGTGGCTGATGAGTGCGCTGGCGTCCCATCCTGTCTGATTGCCGTATCTCTGGAATTCTGTGGAGTACGTGAGGGCGCTGCCAGTCTGCTTAAGTGCAAACAGATGGTCTTCTGCGGTCTTAATCTCATCGATGTCTCCGAACATGCGTCGGATTTCCTTACAGAATCCATTCCAGCTGCCAAACATAGTCTGCGTAGTTGTCATGCTTCCATTGGTACTTTCATATTTGAAATAGTCCTTGAGGAATGGTTCGATCCATCGCAGGGCTTCCCCCCTAAGGTAGGACGCAGTCCACAGGGCATAGCTCTCCTGGGTGGGAAACTTCTCATCATTGAAGTGCTGGTACAGTTCGACCTGTAGCAAAAACACCTCAAGTTCCTTTCGGTTGCCGGAGTAAGTGTCGGGCAACTTGACGCGTAGAGTTTCCTTGAGTTCGTTGACGGTGGGTGCATCGGGCATCTCTTCATTCTCAGGCTTAGACCTCTGAGACGAAGTTGGCGTGGTGGGGGTTTTCCCCTTCGAACTGACGACAGACATGTTGCTTTGTGTGTAAGCCGGTACCTCGTAGAAGTGGTGCTCAAAGTGTAACGCTGACTTCTAAATGATAGAAGACACAGAGGTTCTCTTGCGTAAAGGTTTACTTATCAGAGGAGGCAGGGGATCAGACACAAAGGCTTCAAGTAACACGTTACTAGTATATAACAAATACTGTATTGAGTTGAGCACGAAGCTCCTATCTAAGAACTAACTATCTACTTATATAGTGGCGTCGTGCCTAGTGGACTCCTGGGAACTCACTCGAGTCCTCGGAGTCCTGGACTCTTAGGATTCTTCTCATCATCCTGCGAGTCCGTCACGTGCCTAGTGGACTCCTGGGAACTCACTCGAGTCCTCGGAGTCCTGGACTCTTAGGACTCTTCTCATCATCCTGCGAGTCCGTCACGTGATACTTTCGGAACTACTATTCCCCGCTGCCCCTCCAGGTACCAGGGCCGGTCTCATGCGACCTCCCTCCTTCCTGTCCTGTAGTTGGCCAGCCTTCTTGTTCCGTCGTAACACTTAGCCACCAAGGCTACAACCGCTAAGCGGACAACTGTATATCAACAGCTTTCCATCCCTAAACAGACGGTCGAACAGAAAGACTAAACTAAACCCTTGAACAATACCTACAGAGTTATGTCAACCACTAACAGGACAATTGGGTTTAGATATTACCCATCGCACAGTTCGCATATAACAGCGCGATGACTGAAGCAACAAAAGTCTTACCATTCTTTGCTAATTACGGCTATTAGCCAGAGGCATATGACAACCATGACCAGATGAATCAAGAGCAGAACAAGCTATGATTGCCGTGGAACAACTCAAATCATTCCATGAACAGCTCGCAACAGATATACAATTCTTAAATGAACGATCTGCTGCATATGTAAACAAGAAGTGCAGTATAGAACCTGCCTTTAAGGAGGGGGATAAAGTATATCTACTCCGGAAACATATCAAAACGAAATGACCAAGTACGAAGTTGGACTTCAAGAAATTGGGACCATTCAAAATATTGAACAGGCTGCAGCTACCTAAGAAGTCTAGACTACACCTAGTATTTCATGTCTCACTACTAGAACTAGCAAGAGGAAACACCCCGATTGCGACCGACACAGAACTCCAACTAGAAAATGAGATCGTTAAATACGAAGTCGAAGCGATCATAGACAGAAGGTTAGTAGGATGCAAAGAAGAGTTTTTGATAAAATGGAAAGGTTTTCAATACGGTCTGCAAGAAGATGACGTTCTTTGATTTTTGTGTGTCTACTGGAAGACATGCCAAGCAGTGCAACCTGCTTGGCAATTAAGTAGGCATCACCCTACTTAAGTAAACTAGCGATTTCCTTAATTAGCAAGACCTAAGGGACTAGGCCTTTAGGAGGGGACCTAGTGTTACAGCTATGGTAACATGACGTTAGTTACAGGGCTAGCGGAACTAGGCTTAGTAACATAACCTAAGAAGTCACAGGGCTAGTGGGGCTAGGCTATAGCATGACAACCTAAGATCACAGGGCTAGTGGGGCTAGGCTGTAGCGTGACCAGGCTAGTAGATAGTTGTAGAAACTAGTGGATATTAGATAGTTGAGCTATTCATCAACTATCTAGATTATCTGGCTATCCATCAACTATCCAGATTACCCCGCTACTATATAAGTAGATAGTATTCCCTTAGATAGGAGCTTTGTGCTTAACTCAATATAGTATTCTTTACAATACTGTAACGTGTTACTTGGAAAGCCTTTGTGTCTAATCCCCTGCCTCCTCTGTCAAGTCAACCTTACGCAAGAAACCTCTATGTCTTCTATCGTTTATGTAAGGATGCCTCCTTACCTAGATGCTTGAAGAACCCGCCTCAGAGCTGTTACGGTCACCACAAGCATGAAATCCGACTCGGTGTGATTTCAGACCAGTAGAGGAGCACATAGCGAGTTACACTATAGTGGGGGACGGTAAGGGTGTAGGGTTCAGGGTTGATGCGGACCTGTTGTGGTGGAAGGTTCAGGGCTAGAACCTTTGGGATAACCGAGTCGGGCCCGTTTCTGTAAGGACACAGGGCACCCAGCTCACAGTAATAGCATATGAGAGTGCGAGTCGGAGGCTAAACGGATGCTATCCTATAGGTCTACTACGAAGGATACAAAAAAGATGAAGAGAGGAACCCCCGTTGAGTCAATCTCCTTAAGTACCCGAAACGGGTCCGACTCGGATAACCTACCCTAATGCTCCCCACGTGACTGTAACCTGCCCGACTCCGATGCTTTCCATCACTGAGGGCTTTGGCATCCTTACAGTTTCGGGTACTTAAGGAAACAGACTTAACGGGGTTCCCCCTTCATCTTTTTTGTATCCTTCGTAGTAGACCTATAGGATAGCATCCGTTTAGCCTCCGACTCGCACTCTCATCTGTGAGCTGGGTGCCCTGTGTCCTTACAGTTTAGAAGTTAGCGTTACAGTCATGTTATAAGTAGTCGATTTGCCATATCTTTAACAATAGACAACTAAGGAAGAAACTCTTTAGTAGCTAGGTTGAGTATGTATTAAACAAGGACTGATTCCTCTAGGTTAGCTATTTCTGTAAATTGGCTATAATATCACGTTGTGGTTACATACCTTAGAAGCTTGCCCTAACTCGAGGCTGACATGACAAATTCGATCTTGCTGCAGAGAGAACGACTAGAATCCCAGACATTAGACCCTAAGAAACTCTGCTTAGTCACCAAAACTTAGTTTAGCGAGCTGGCATCATTATGGCTTAAGCTCTAGTCATAGATTCGAAATAAAATCATCATCGCCCCATGCTGATACGGCCCCTACCCGAATGTGCAACACTGTGTTATCGGGCTCGAGCTGTCCCATGGCTCTCACCGAACTAGGGGACTCAACCATGGTTCTCACAATTCTGGTGAAAACTCTACAGCGGAAGGGGCGGCTTACTCGGAAGCCTCGGGGGTTACTGGGAGTTATTTAGAGCCTATAAAAAGTATGCGTAGTTCCACTAGAATAGCAAAATCAATTGTACCATTTTACTCTCAATATTTCGGTCCTCCTGCAACAGACTGGTGGGGGACCGTGGGTTATTTATTGGCTTCGGACCAGACCACGGTCTGGTCCGAAGATTTGGGACCGGACCGGACCATGGTCTGGTCTGGGGTCGGTACCGACTACCATTGATATAGATTCGTTATATATATCCCCGCAAATATCCCATATATATTTCCATATACCATACATACATACACTATCATGTCTGCCTCCCCTATCGAAACCAGGCTATTCATCAATGGCGAGGTGCGACATAGGTTCCATTTAAACCTTCAGTTCGAACCCCCAATCCCATCCGTAGCTAACCCCCTTGTCCTCTCCTCCAGTTCCAAGCCATTGATGAGTCTCAAACTTTTGACCTACATTCGCCTTCCACCGGCGAATTCATAGCCAAAGGTACTGTGCATCGCATGCCCGGACCCTGCTTCTTCACTCTTACCCGTTTACGTATCTTGGTCCATACTAATCGGCCACAGTTCCTGAAGCAACCGCTAAAGATGTAGACGCCGCCGTCGCCGCAGCCAAGGCTGCCTTCCCAGCTTGGTCCGCCCTCTCCCCCAAAGAGCGCAGCGTCTACCTATTCCGTCTCGGTGTCCTCTTCGCCGAGCACTCTGGTGAGCTTGCACGGCTCGAGGCAAAGTCGATGGGACGTCCAGTCACCTCATTTTTCGATGCTGGCGCCGCTTCGGACTACTTTCGTTACTTTTCTGAGGCCGCCTATCCTATGGGTACCTCCAGCCTTAACACCCCCGGGTTCGTCAACATGGGCGTGAAGCAGCCATATGGTGTCTGTGGGATCATCATCCCATGGAATGCGCCGCTGATATTTTTCTCAAAGAAAGGAGCTGCAGCACTGGCAGCGGGTAATACCGTGGTACTGAAGAGCAGTGAGAAGGCACCTTTAACCGCAAGTTGCTCCCCTTAGAAGGTAGGACTAGCTAAATTTACATAGTGCGCGAAAGCTGCCGAGCTTGTGGCGAAAGCCGGCTTCCCGCCGGGAGTGTTCAACATCCTCTCAGGACATGGCGAAGCTGGAGCCGCGATGTCGTCTCACATGGACATCCGCATTATCTCATTCACAGGTAGCACGCGTACAGGGCGCGCTATCCAGAAGGCTGCTGCGGATTCGAACTTGAAAAACTGCATTTTCGAGCTCGGTGGAAAATCACCAGCGTTAGTTTTTGAGGATGCAGATATCGAGCAAGCAATCCAGGCGACTGTGCCGAGTATTGGATGGAACAGTGGGCAGACGTGAGTTGTCTTCCCATTCCTGGAGGCCCCCACGGACCACTGCCGCGGTAACTAACGGGATACATAGATGTTTTGCGAACTCAAGAATCTACGTCCACAAATCAATCGCCCAAACCTTCATAGAAGGATTTAAAACCAAATTCATGAGCGCCAAGCTCGGCGACCCAACACAACCAGGCACAACCCAAGGCCCCCAAGCCGACAAAGTCCAACACGAAACAGTCAAGCGCTATCTGGCCCTGGCTGAAAAATTCGGCACCAAAATCACTGAAGACCTCCCTAACGTCTCCGGCCTCTACATTTCCCCCACCATCTTCACCGACACCCCCGAAGACGCACAGATCATGAAAGAAGAGATCTTCGGACCTGTAGTGCACATCAACACCTTCGAGGGCGAGGCAGAGGCTATTGCCAAGGCGAATGATACAGAGTACGGACTCTATGCATCGGTGTTCACCAAGGACATCGACCGCGCGATGAGGGTTAGTAAGCAGCTGGAGGCGGGGACGGTGGGGGTGAACTGCTCCAGCCCGACGAAGGGGAATGATATGCCGTTTGGAGGGTGGAAGGGGAGTGGGATTGGGAGGGAGGGCTATATTGGGGGTGTGGAGAGCTTTATGGAGGATAAGGCTGTGCTGATTAAGGTGGCGCCGCTGTAAGAACGGAGGGGAGTTGTTTTAAGATGTTCCTCTGAGACATCGGTCCAAACTCTTGTCGATCTGGTTGTCAATCGGACTCTATCCCCATCTCGATGGGCCTTTCACACAGAGTCACCAATAGACTTCAACGACAGTATTTATTAGGCATATACCTCACAGTTTTCGTAACTGCAACTATTATTCACATAAACTCAGTAAACATGCTCTAATCGTTGTAGTAATTCCTTACATGGTACTCCAGCTATCGTACGTACGCTGCATAATTTAGTCAATGCCACCACCCACCCACATAAACTACTCGATCTCCTCAATCCTTGGGCCTGGGCCTGGGCTTGGGCTAGGAGCCGCACTTCGCGGACCTGAAGACAAACCCCGTAGTGACCCAAACTGTAGCCCCAAGTTGATGTCCAGATTTCTTTCAATACTAGGTCCAGAAAACTCATTCATCTGCCAATCTTTCAACTGCTCCAGCGTCTCCGTGGCATGTTGCCTCACCAACCCATCATTATCTGTCTCGGATATGTAAAGGAATATCCTCGTCACATCAGCCAGACTCTGGCCTGCAAATCCAATTCCTATATCCTTGCCGGCCTCCCTCGCCGAGCTAATAGCGTTAACGAGCGCCATAACGACCATAATTGCCGAACGTCGCAGAATAGCCTTTTCAGGCTCCGGCTCAAGGGGTAGCATATTGATGGCGAGGTCCACTCCGCCACCAACAATAGCAGCACCAATACCAGCGACATTCGAGTCAATGGCAGAGGCAAAGATAGACAGCGCAGATGCACGAATACGGACATCTTCTTCGTCGCGCTTACCCTCCCAGCCCTCAACAATCTGGTTCAGAAGCGCATCCACCTCAGGATCGTGATCTTCAGGAATATCATCAAGCTGTGGCACTAGCCCTCCCCAGGCTTCTTTAGCAGCTTTGTTTTTGCGCTCCTCGGCCGCACGTCGCTTAGTCTTCTCTTCTTGCGATTTAGGGCGATGACCCCGCCGACCTGCAAGTGCGAGAAGCCCTTCACATACGTGGTGGGCCACGTCTCCCGTGAATGCCTCGCCCGCCTTCTCGATAACCTGCGAGAGGGCTTCACCGAGTCTCAGGCGCGTGTCGAGGTTCAGATCTTCGTTGGCGTCGAAATATCGCTCGAGGATGCCGTTCAAAACGGTTTTTGGGTGTGTTATAGATAGCTGAATAAAAGATTTGATGACTCGGAGGTAAATGTATTCTTCTTCATCCTGGACAAGGGATGATAGCAGAATCATCGCCGCTGGGACATCGATAATAGGGCTTCTTCCTGTTATTATTGTCGTCAAGAGATCTAACCCTTCCGCTCGTACAGGCGCCGGCGAGTCTGGGGACGTAATGTAGCCAGTAGCTAGCTTGTAAGTACGCCTGTCCTCTAATACTCGCTCGGAGACCGTTGGAGGCGGGACATCAAATGCGTCTGGCTCTATCAATTTGAAATCTAACAACATTAACAGATTTTGGGCTGTTGTTGACGACTCAGTTTGTGCCTCCGCCGTGGTGGCGAGCGCATCTTTTATTGAAATGACGAAACTTGGGTTCATGGACGACGCTTTGAAGGATGGAGAAGTGAACACCATATTCAGTAGGCTCAGCGCTATGGCGACGGTATCATCGTTTTTCATATCTTCTCTTCGATTGGCTCGAAGGAGAATATTGCAACTCAGTTCTAGAACTTGCCCGGATTCCTCAACGAGCCTGTCTGGTACAGTTTCAATGAGGCCTTGAAGCAATTTGGCATCTATTATCTTTTCCTCGAAATTTCGTGGTGGGCGAGATCCAGGGGTCGACATTACGAGTTCTGATTGGGCAAGTCCGTCCTCTTCCACCAGCCAGCGTCTACATATTGCGATAAAAAGGTTTGATATGCCGAATGCATCACTCGTAGAAGCCAACTTGACAACGTCCAAGAAAGCATTAACTTTGAAGTCAATCGACTTGTAATCGACAACTTTGTTGATATTGAGGAGTTTTCCCATAGGTTCATCGTCCATCGGAGTAGCTTTCTCAATGCGAATACCCCCTGTTGGAGATTCGGCATATTTCCATCGCATTAGCCTCCCGCCGTGGGTTCTTGTGGACATCAAATTATCAGCTATGCGGATCAGCTGGGCTCCGTCAACTGAAAGCTGAAGAATAATATGCAAGAGAAATCCAGCCGGCGCACGATACTCTTCCAGTTCGTTGTCCTTTGCTGTCCATGACGCGAGCGACCACAATGGAAGCACAATGTTTCGTAGAAGTCGTCTTGACAGACCCGGGTTCGGATGTGAGCTGATTAATGAAGCAAGTCTCCGGAGCCCATCTGTCAGCTCAGCTGGAGAAGAAAGAATACTCCGCCCCACTCTTGTTTCACTATCGCCCTTGGCAAGAGACCGACCCTGGCTGGGATCAATACTTCTTAGAATGGGCTCCGCCAGGAGCTGCCATCCTGGAGCGTCTGCACCAATTTTTAGAATCTACTTCTACCAAATATTCGGATTGCTACTTACCTGGGGGCGCGCCAAACTGAGGTCTCCCGAGAATCCCATATCCAATTACGTAGGCTGCCACTTTAACCATATCGAGCCCTCCGTTACCATCCAGCAATGAGAATAGTTGGGGAGCAAGGTGCTCAAACCAGTAGTATGGCGCCACGCCTTGTGGCGGAGAGCAGATCAACTGCGTAGCAGAGGTGAGTGCTTCCGGTGAAATTTGAGGACCTTTGGATCTTGCCTCCTGCCCTTGCGTCTGAGAGGTGGTAGCGGTGGTTGGATGCACAGAGAGTACAAATTCGATTGTGCTACGGACACCTCTTGGTCGAAGTGGGAAAAATGCTAGCGCACGAGAAATATGAGGATGAAGCCATGGCTTCACCCTGTCAGGTTTGACAAGTGAGACGAGAGCCGGAAGTAGAACATACGCAGCCGTCCTATGAATGGTTAGCTGTTGGTACCGGGGCAGAGCGGGTTCAATCTTCAAACCTTTCGAGAACAGTGTCAAATTCCTGGATCCCTGCTTCAGCTGCTTCTTTTGATAGCTCGGGATCGTGTGCTGCCTCTCCAAGCCTGATGATGTCTTCCTCCAAAGCGAGGGTAGCTTTGCGGTCGATGGGTGCCATGTCCCCAGGATGGGCGGCCAAAAGTAGTCGCACCTGGGTTAAATGCTGGGAGAGAAAATGATGGGAAAATAAATGGATATTTTGAGCCGGCTGTGGTGTTTGTTGATACAGTAATTTGTAGCTCTGGTGCAGTATGATGGTCTGATAGGAACTGACGGAGACAAGAATTCAAAGCGATTACTTGGTAATATAATCAGCAACTGTGGGTTCTGGTATAGTGCTGTAGAAAAAGAATAATTTGGATGAGATTTAGATTGCTACCTTGTATATGATTAAAGAATAGGAAATATGGGAATGTAGATAGAGTAAAAGTGGTCGAACCTGTCGTCATGTCGTGTGAAGTTCACGAGGCTGAAGCCTCGCGTTGTCAAATCCCCCACACGTCAACATACCGACCACGACCCCACATATGCGCAACGACAGTTAGATTCACCTCTGTGCACACTGCGATACTCTCCAACCACCCAGCAGAGACGATTCAGTCCTCTCACAAACGATGACTACCGACCTCAATGATGCGGCTGCGTCTCTCTCCCTCACAAGTCCCCCGGGACCAGACGACCTCTCCCCTCTCGAACAGGACGTCTTGGAGGAGTATGAGCGCCTGGCTGACAATATGAAGAAGGTATGTATTAATACCGTTCAGTATCTGTCTACCTATGCTAATATAACATGCAGCTCGCATCCCTCCTTGACGGATTAGCAGGCGCACCGACCGCTGAGATTCTGGATGGGCTTCTACAGCTGGAACGCAAGACGAGCTTGGTGTTTACGCTGCTCAAGGCGAGCGTGTACAGTATTGTGCTACAGCAGGAGATTTACTCTGGCGATCAAGGTGCTGGACAGGATCAGTAAGGGCTGCTTATGGAGATTGGCTCCTCTGGGAAGGCGTGTGAGCTGAGGGAAAGGGAGTTATGGTGTTAAGGATACCCAGGATTGCTGGTGCGAGAATGAATAAAGGCACGAAAATAAATGACCGGGCAGCAGTGGCTTCTTATCTTATATATACTACAAATTCGCTATACAGTACCAAACCTATCAGTACACTGTCCCAGACCTCAAGTCCCTTTCTTTACACTTCAGCATCATCCGTCCTCTGCCTTTTGGGAAGTTGCTGGTCTCCTCCATAATAAACCTTCCGCACATCGATTAGCTTCTTGCCCAACCCACGAGCAACCTCATCCGGGATCCTCTGGTTCATCAACGCCTCGTATGTGGCTTTGGCCGTGTTCATTTTGTTCCTCGCGAACGGGACACGCGCAGCCACGTCTCTGATACCAGCAGCGCGACACATTTCGAAGATAAGGTATTGGCAGCGGAGTCCAAATCCTGGGAACAAAATTAGCACCGCATTGGAAAAGGCGAGACATAAAGGTTGTCGTAGGAGCACTTACCAGGTGGCCTCGACATCAACTGAACCCTCACAGCCGAAACTTTCGCCTCAACTTCGCCAAATATCGTCCTATCTTCGTAGCGCGGGATCGGCTTCATGTTTTTGATAGCGGCCATGCGAGACTGATTCAATGAATCTACCATTTCTGCAGACTTCCCCTCTCCCAATCCAAGCATGCCATTCCCATTGCCAGCAATAGACAACGAATAAAAGCTCTGTACTCGGCCTAAACGTGTCATATTCACAACTCTATGAGCCACGATATTCTTCACGTCCAGGGCCAAGATATCATCAAGGCTCATTCCAGTCTGCCTCCTCACTTTGTCGTAGGTACCGGTAGGGTCGCGTTTGTCGACAAGAGTCGAGTTCTGGTACATCCCTACCATGCTCGGAACCTTTGGAAGGGCAGGCGCAAGGACGTCGGACCCAAACTTGCCGCCGCCTGTCATCGATGGAGTTTCATCGATGAACTTCTGCAGGTCTAGCCGCGTTATGGGCACAGCATTGGGCTCAGTCAGACCCTGTAGTTCTTTCTCCTCCGTCATCTTCCCCAGCCATTCGTTGACCTGATCAAACCGCTCTGTCTCATTTAACCAGCGTGCGCCTTTAGGAACAGTGCTCGGGGCCTTGGGTATTTTGTCCAGAGTAGGGCGAAGGACAGAGAAGTCGTCGAGGTATTTGAATGCGTAGGGGTCGTTGCGGACGACACCTTGGCTGCGGATATCTTCGAGGTCGATTGCCTCCTCGCCAGCGGCGATGACACGCATTTGATCGGGGGTGTATCTTTTCGACAGGTTTTGCTCATCTTTCTTGGTGTAGCTCTTCAGCACCTGGCTTGTGGGAGCCTGAGATAGCAATCCCATATCCTCGGCCTTGACACTAGCAAACCGACGACGACGTCGGCCCGGAAGAGACTGGGTCGTTGAGAAATCTCGGCATTGGACCATTGGTCGCGCCTTCGCAATTGACGATGCGGAGGAGAACACACATCGTGCTGGGCGTGAGACGCTCATCATGAACACCGCGGTATGAGGCGGCTTTTTTTCTCGGCTTCCTCCCTGAGTATACGAGGTTGTTACAGCCGCCGTACCTTTGGCGATAAATTTAAGTTGCCGCAACAATGTTTATCCGGCGCCGAATTGGCCTCGAAATTATTTTGAAATAGATGTACTCTGATTCGATATTCAACTCTCAATGTACAAGCTTTCCAGGGCAATTTCTAGGAATCTGTTTATACCATTGAGGACGGTAAGACAATTTAATTACCGGTCAATGGAGATTGAACGAAAGATTGCGCCGGCGGGCGCCGAGAATCGCAAGAGAGACCACCAAGGTGGTCGCGGGAACCAAGGCGGCCGTGGAAATAAGAGGCAGAAGACACAAAAACAAAAACCAGTCAAGGAAGGATCAACAGAAGAGGTGTTGTTGGCAGATGTGACGGACCTCTTTTCGAGGCAGCGACTGGAAGACCCCAAGCATGGCGAAGCTAGCATCGCAGAGGGCGAGTCAGAATCGAAGACGAGCCTACCAGCACCATTCACAGAACTCGATGTGAAAGTGTTGGAGATATCATCTACGGGCGATGGGTTGGCTGTAGCCCCTGGCTCAGACCAGATTTACGTCGTCCCATTCACGGCACCAGGCGACATTGCGCGAGTCAAAGTCATCAAGCATTTTGAGAAGCACCACTACTCTCTCGCCGATTTCCTCAGTGTCGTCGAGCCATCACCACTCCGAGACGATAGTCGAATTGGCTGCCAGTATTTCTCCAAATGCTCGGGCTGCCAATTCCAGATGCTTGATTACCCCGCTCAACTAGACCACAAGAAGTCCATCGTCGAAAAAGCTTACAAGAACTTCTCACATATTCCAACAGAGCTGGTACCCGCTGTTCTAAATACGATGGGCAGTCCATTACAATACAACTACCGCACGAAGCTCACGCCCCATTTTGACGGGCCGCCAGGATATAGGAGTCGCGCCGATGCAAGGGCAGGCATTAAGAAGGAATTCGAGAAGACCCCAGAGATTGGCTTCATGCAGAAGAATCGCCGCATAACTCTGGACATTGAGGACTGTCCGATCGGCACTGACGCCGTTAGAAAGGGAATGAAGAGCGAGCGCGCCCGCGTAGCCGTCGAGCTGGACAAGTACAAGCGTGGTGCTACGATTCTGCTCCGCGAGTCCACTCAGCGAGTGCCCAACTCCGAACTCCCGTCGCCCATCCCGGAGAACACAATCGCTGTCCCAGTCGAGGGCACCGAGACTACAGATCTCAAAACATGCATCACTGACAATAACGCCACCTCAACCGAATACATTGAGGACTTCACTTTCACAAACCCCGCTGGTGCTTTCTTCCAGAACAACAACTCTATCCTCCCACCATTTACACAGTACATCCGCGAAAACATTATCCCCCCCGTTTCCTCGAGCGAACTGCCAGTCAAGTATCTAATCGACGCCTATTCCGGCTCTGGCCTCTTCACCATCACCCTCTCCTCCCTCTTCGAATCTAGCACCGGAATCGACATCTCCATTGATTTCGCCTCCAAGAACGCATCTCTCAACAATATCCCCGAGTCCAAAGCCTCCTTTCTCGCCGCCGACGCTCCTGAACTCTTCAAATCCGTTACATACCCAGCCGACGAAACGGTGGTGGTAATTGACCCGCCGAGAAAAGGCTGTGATGATAGTTTCCTCAGACAGTTACTCAGCTTCGGCCCAAGGAGAGTGGTCTATGTGAGCTGTAATGTTCACACGCAAGCTCGTGATGTGGGTGTTATGGTACACGGGTACGTTAATGGAAAGGATGGGCATGGAGGGTTGGGCAGGAGGTATAAGATTGAGAGCATCAGAGGGTTCGACTTTTTCCCCCAAACCGGGCACGTAGAGGGTGTTGCCGTGTTATCGAGGATTGATGAGCATGAGCCTCTGCCAGAAATCCTAGTTACGGATGTAAGGGGGGGGGTGGAAGAGAAGCTGGGCGCAGATGTGGCTGATGCAGAGGGTATCATCGCAACTGGTGCAGTTGAGGGTGTGAAGCCAACAAGCGATGCATAATTGTCTCGTTGATGTATAATATAGACAAAGAGGACAAGATAAATAACTACTATGACAACATGCCTACCACCCCTTTACGCTTGATCAAATTCCCTGGCTCCAGACCCAGGTTATGCAGCCGCCGCCAATTGAAGTGACTTCGTGCCACTATCCCCCAGCAGCTTTTGCAGCGCTTCTACTGCTATTTCCAAGACCTCTTGGTTCCGACTCTTCCTCGCGCACTCTTTGAGCGCCTCCACACCATCCGCCTCTTTCACTTTCGCAGCGGCCTTCTCGGCTCCATCTCCCGGTGCATTCAACATGTTCGACACACACACGACTCCCCTGTGCCTCAAATCTTCTTCATCCTCCTTGCACAACTTAAGCAATATAGCTACACCACGCTCGCGTCCCAGAATAGCAGTAACGGCAGTATCCCACTGCGTCAAGCTGGCTAGCGCACCGCCTGCAGCTCGCCGAGTCGCGAGGTCCTCCGAATCAGCCAGAGCAAGTAGAATGTGCAGTCTATTGCTAGCCTGTTTGCTCCCGTCCGCAAACTTAGCGACGCCGATGGGGCTCTCCATCAGATTGCAGACCAATTCCACTGAAGCTCGTGTAACCAGAGTGTTGTTCGACAAGAGGAGCTCGTCGATACTAGACCAACCATCACGGATAATGGGATCTCGCGCATCGTTGTCGACAGACGCGAGGTTCGTGAGCGCAAGGAGCGCTTCGAACGCAGGGAGCAAATCCCGTATCTCAGTCGTTGGATCATCAGATAGGAGAGATATGAGTGGCCGGATCGCTAGATTGAGTGGATGCGGATTTGAGCCACCAAAGATGTGGATTGGATTCGTGGATATGAGAATTCTCGCAAGCGCATGCGCTGTCGTCCTCTTAGCGTTTTGGTCGGTCTCGGGAAATTGGTTGTATGCTTGTAATAGTAGCTTCACTCCGCCTTGCTGTGCAATACGCCCGCGTAGTTCGGAAGAGCGGGATATGGACAGCAGAATCTGGACGATGAGCTTTAGGGATGCCAAAGAGCCTTGTACAGAGTGAGACACAAGGACAGGTATAGCCTCTGCCTTGAAAACGGCATTGCACCTGGCGGCGACATGAGCATCACTATTTAGAGGGTCTGCCTCATGAGATAGGCGAGAGGCATTGGCGTAGGCTTTCAGTTGAGTTATGCGTTTTTGCTCTTCTGTTAGCGACGGGAGGTAGGTGGTGAGGTTGACGAGGATGGAAAGGCCTCCATAGGTAGTAGAAGACTTTGGAGGGCTGGTCTCGAGAACATGAAGTATGCTCTTGAGAAATGCTGGGTCATTGGCAATCTTCTCCTTTACCACCGGTTGCAAAGAGGCGTATGCAAGGCCTTCTATTGAACCTTTGTGGAGCGACTCGTCGCTAGTGGTAAGGTATTGATTGAAGATATCTGTTAGTTCGTCGATGTTTGTCACTGCTGGCTGTATTTTTTCTTTCGAATCAGCTGCTGGAGCCGACGGGACAGCCTGGAGACCGAGTTAGCTTATCTACTTGTCATGTTTGGATACAGTAATGCAGGTAGCTTACCTGGAGCTTGGCCAATATAACAGCAGCCAAATTCCTGACGGCAGGTGTATGCAGGCGCTGCTGAAGAGGCCCATCCTCAACAACAGCATATCTGTCCGACTTATGCAAGTCGTCTATAGCCTTAGGCGCCTCGACCACGATCTCCTCCAGCCATTCCGTGCAGTACTTCTGAATTGCCTCGCGGCAAGCACCATGCATGCAAGCGACATTGAGCATATCAAGACACGCCTGTTCCACTTTCTTGCTCTTCCATTTTCTCTTTATTAAAGGGCCCAGGCCATAGACAAACCCAGGGCTAAGGAAGAGCTCAGCAGACACATCTGGTATGACTGGAAATGTACACGCCGCAACTGAGAATGCGATGATGAAGTCGTCATATGTGCCCTTCTGCACTTTTTCCTTGAAAAATTGAGTTAGGAAATTGACACCCTGCTCACCAGAAGCTTTAAGATATGCTGAGAGTGTCATGGTTGCATGTCCCCGTATGGCATCTCCTTGTCTCATATCCAGATAGGCGGCAAGGGTGTCGAAACAGTCGGCATCGATGAGAGGCGCCAGCTCTTCTCCCACCGGGGGATTACTCTTGTCGTCTCTGCTCAAGAGACGTGTTAACGCATCGAGAGTAAGGCATGTCTCGTCGTCATCCTGCCCACCCTCGACGAGACCGGCGAGCACAACCAGAACCTCATCACTAACTGATTCGGATCTGCTAAAGTCGACATTTGGCCCAGCCTTGACGGTGGGTTGCCGCGGCGGGGGAGTAGCTGCATCAGACATATTCCGATTGCTGCTTTATGTAAGGTCCATAGTTGATATGAAGGGATACAAAGGAGAGAGAGAGAATTAAGATGATGGGCGAATATGGCGGGGCACTTTCTGCCCCTCTTATCGTAGCTCTTTAGTCACATGCCAGGGCGTCATCAAGGCGATGGCTGACTGGGGTCCGGAAATGGAAATTCGCGGTCGCCTCTCCAAAAAGTCCAAAAAGTCGCGCTCTACGCATGCAAATCAAGATTGCATGGCTGTCGCAGGCGACGGAACCAATTTTGACGATATAACGTTCTTGCGACCTATTAATCTATTTACAATCCCCGGATGCCATATGAGAGAAACTAAAAAGTAGTCGACGAAACGGCTCTGAGCCACGGCAACCCTCGTGGACAGCCTGAAGTCGGCTTGGAATCTGTTTGCGGATCCTCCTACAGGACAGGCCTCAAGGCTCCAAGTCACCATGAACGCCGTTGATGGATCTGATCACTATGAGCGGACCATAACTGGTACTATATTCCTTTCTGGGTGGGTGCCAGTACTAACCCTTCGCCAGAGGAGTCCCCATCACTTCTAACAATCGTTCTCGACACGAATCCACACGCCTGGGCGCTCCTCCATGACACCCTACCTCTTTCCAAAGCCGTCGCTAATCTTATGGTATTCATAAATGCCCATCTAGCCTTCAACAATGCCAACCAGGTGGCAGTTGTCGCGAGCCACAGCCATCGTGCGGCATGGCTCTACCCCCGCCCTCCCAATGCGCGCGGGGCTGGAGAAGATACAGTGATGACCGATGGGTATGATCGCATGACCAAGGCCCCAAACGATGCGAACAAGTACCGCCCATTTTCTCTTATCGAGCACGACCTTCTCACTTCCTTGCGAGAGCTCATCGACTCGACGACTACAGAAGACGTCTCCTCCACAACCACTACTCAAATGGCTGGGGCTCTGACCCTCGCGCTTTCATACTCGAACAAGGCCACAGTGACTTACAACGAGTCCGGTGTCTCTTCCAGCGGCAAGTCCCATCCCGACGGAGGTGAGAATCCCACAGATGATGTCCCCCGAGGGCTCCTGTGTCGCATTCTCGTCATCTCAGTATCAGGAGACTTAGCACATCAATACATCCCCATCATGAACACCACATTCGCGGCCCAACGACTGCGGATCCCAATCGATATTCTCAAGTTGTCAGGAGATACTGTGTTCCTGCAACAGGCTTCCGACGCCACGAATGGAACCTACATGCAACTACGCAACCCTCAAGGCCTCCTTCAATCCCTTATGCTCGGCTTCCTTCCGGACCAGAGCGCGCGAACGCATCTGATATCTCCAACACAGGAGGTAGTGGACTTCAGAGCGGCTTGCTTCTGCCACAGGAATGTGGTGGACGTTGGGTTTGTATGCAGCATTTGCCTAAGCAGTACGCCCTTCCCCTCATACATAGAAGGCACCGCTAACATGCGTAGTATTCTGCTCGCCCCCCGAAGGCGCGATTTGTCTTACATGCGGCACACATCTCGCCCTCGGCAACTACGGCGCAAAACCAGCGGTCGTGCCAAGGAAAAAGAAGAAGAAGAGGAGGGTTGTTAATGGCACCGAGTCTGGTTCAAATGTTGGGACACCAGTGCCCCGCGAATAATATGTATTTTGTACTCGGTTGTCCTATAATAGGCAGGTTATAAAACGATATCAGGACGTTACAATGATGCACAGTGGGTAATTAAACACAGAATGTGTGGAAGTATATGACTATAATCATTCAACTCAAGATCTAGCTAACTAAGTAATCAAAACGCCAGATCCCTGTTACCGAGAGCCAATTCTAGAAATGACTGTCCTCTAATAAATGTTTCCTCGGCCTTGGTTGATGATATAACAGAAAGAAATACGGTCCAGTGTTGATACAATGCTCCTTCTTCACAGGCTCCCAACTCCTTCAAAGGCTCCTCCGTCACCAAAGGCTCTCTCCTTCTTCAAAGGATATCCCACGCTTCGGTTCTCTGATTCTGCCGACAGCCAGACTGAGAGACGATTTGCAAGAGGCTCAGCGCATTGTGCAGCTGATCTACCCTTCCTTCCATCTCTCAGGGCCTTTACTAACTCGTCGACATCCAAGCTCTTCCTCTCCTTCGGTGTCGGCATCGGCATCGGTGCACCCGGTCGATTGCAGTGACGAGGGTCGAGGAAAGCATCGCCCTCCACAGCATTCAGGCCGCTCCATCCTGGGAATCGGTTTTCCAACCTCAGGAAAGTTGTCTGCTGGCATCTCATATATCGGGAACGGCGATGGGGTGCGTGGTGGAGTGCGCGGCAACGTGAATTGCGGCGAAGAGAACTGAGACGAGCCATACTGTGGCGAACTGAAACTGCGCCGAGGGGAACTGTTCCTCCTCCCTATCATTAATCCACCCTGACTCGGCGCGCCTCACGAACCGATAGAACTTCTACCTCGACTCCTTGCGCAGCATATATTGCACGCCATCATCCCTCATCCACCCCTACAAAATATCAAGTGGTACCTCGCGGCACTTGTCTAAGCGCACCCAGCTGGTCTTCGTCAGCTGCGTCACGCATCCTGGGGTATTGACGAGGTTGAGCTTGGGACCAGTCTGCTTATTCATCCTGTTCGGCGTCGCGATCTGTAGGTAGTTCCGCGGATCAACGGCATCGTCCCGGGTCGAGGTCAGAGAGACCATTTCAGCGCGGTCGTGGCCTAGCTTGCGCACCACGAAGACGGGGTGCAGGAAGGAGGAGTCGCAAAAGCCGAGCTCGCTGCGTGCAGCAGCGGGCCAGTCGATGCGAGGCTTGAAGCGGAAGGCTTTGCCTTCGATGGAGGGTGGTTTTGGGGGTTGATATTGGCCGAATGCGGAGGCTTCCAGTGTTGCCTTGGGAATATGCCAATAGAAGATGGAGTTGCGTGTTACAGAAGAATGACCCTAACCATGCAGATGCAGATCGTGATATATATATATGTGTGTGCATGTGTCACGAACCGAATCACGTGCGGGCAATACTCACGTGCCCTTCAGTGCCAAGACGGAGGCATGTCGGTCCGGACAATAAACGTAGAACTATATAGTAGGAACGCGGACCTTCGGAGGGTGGTCAGCGTTCAGTCTTCGTATCAATAGACCAGGATTCTACATATATTCCATCCCGTGACTTCCCACTGCCCTACTCGCCAAGAAATCCTTTACATTCTGAATGCTCCATCATTCCTACGATTAGGAAGAGTAGCCCAGTTAGGGAAGTCAAAGAAGAACCAGAAAAGACTACAGTATTCCGCCAGGGAAGCCGAAACCATGCCGCCACACACCCGCACTCAGACCGCAGACACTGAAGGAAGCGGCAGTCGCGAAGCAGCGTCTCTGCCGCCAGCTGAAAGTCAGCAAGGGATCGAGGCCCAGCTAGCAACTGCCCAGGCCATCGAGGAAGAACTCCTCGCGAAGCTCCAGCTCAAGGAGGCGGCCGAGCGAATTGAGCGGCTAAGGAAGCGGTTGGAAGACGGGGACGTTGCGGAAGTTCTATCGCCAGGCCTCCCCGTCGACGACCAAAGTGTCGCATCATCCAGCTCCGTCTCTTACGGGGGACTGCCGAAGAGCATAAGACCCCGGCAGATCGCCCCATACAAGGGAAGAACGGTCAGAGAGCACTCGGAATTCGTCACAAGCTGCGAATTAAGCTTTCGGTTGGAGCCAAGTCTGAATAAATCAGACGAGCTCCGCTGCAACTTAGCGGCAATGTGGCTCGAGGGCGAACCTCGAGACGCATGGCTTCGACACGAGAAGGAACCTGACTTCCAGAAGACTTGGAAGGGGTTCAAGAAGTTCCTTCTTGACCTCGTTGAGGATCCAGTTAATCGGGGCCTCTCGACAGCGATCAAATACGAGGAGGCGCGCCAGCGACCCGGACAGTCTGCGCAAACCTTTGCGACCTACCTCGAGACGTTAGAGGGGGAGTTGAAGGCATACAGTGAAGAACATCTGTAATGGTGGGTGCACCAGATATGAGAATCTAGCCACCCAAGGAAGGGATGAATTTACTAAGACAACACACTGTCTTAGGAAACAGAGCCAAAGGGTTGTAGCTTAGACTATTCCACAACGCAGCAATCAGGTGTATGATGTGGTGAAGTGGTCTAGACAAGTTGCAACAAATGTTGAGTCTGAGAACTCAGGGGTAAGTCAGAGGTTAGCACCTCACTGACTTTTCAAAAACAGAGAATAACAAGATCAATGCTTGGAAGCTTGGAAAAGACGTAGAAGTATGTGCTAGTCGATTTACTGTATTGCCTGCTTGCCCTTTCTTAAGGAAAGGGCAATCCTATTTATGCCAAAGGAGTGTAGTTCTCTCATTTTCCATGACTTTCCATGACTAACCAGGCTTGGTAAATGTATTAGAAATCAAGTGCGACCCACAACTAGCTTGCTAATCATGTAGTGAACGTAAGAGAATCCCATAGAACCATCTCTTGGGTTCCTAGCCTATAGGAAGTGAAAAGGAGGTCCAAGGTCAGAGTACCTATAGATAAATTATGTCATAACTTAACCAATCTTGTGGGTAACTAAGGAGCGATGACGTGTAATGAATCATAGAGGGTTGTAGAAGCTTCTAGAGCTATCGTTCATGTTCCTAGGCCTCTAGTTGGTAGAGATATGCCATGTGGTAGTATTGGCCCACCCCCTTAAGGAGGAGATTTTCTTAATAACTTGTTCAATGAGTGTTCAAATGATATGCCGTGATGTATGTAGCATAAACAGATGTAGTAGAAGAGTTTGCAGCAATCGTTGAGTAGTATTGCTTCTGTTGTTGGTGTGATAAGCCAAGATATGTATGGTGACTTGTAGGTTTGAGGAGGAGATTTCTAAGTTTGCTCTTGAGTTTGATAGCAAACTGAGTGCAACGAATGTCAGTATGACAACATCGAGTTCAGCACTTCCTCGCAAAGCTCCGGCCCGATCTACGCTTGAGGGTAATCACTTATCCTAAGATTCCGCGGATGCGAAGCGCCCTTATAGCGCTCGCCTCCCAGTTTGAACAAGCCAACCTACCAAAGGGCCAGGAAAAGGGGGGTCAGAAGGACCACAAGGAAGAAAAGAGGGGGGAGAATCCTCACAAGAGGGGTTCGCACCCCCACCAGGGAAGTCGAAGCGGAGAAAGAGCGGGAGTGAAGCGCTCGCGTCTCTCAGATGAGGAAGAGAAGCGGCGAAGGGACAACAACCTCTGTTTCCATTGTGGAAAGGAGGGACACCGCACCGCTCAGTGTTTCTTAAGGAACGGCGAGGGTGCGCAGTGCATCCGAGTGGTACAGCAGGGGAGCCAGCTAAAAGGCATCCTGCAACCAAAAAACTAGGGCCCTCTATCCAAATCCCGATGGATGGAGCGGTTACCCAGGGGAAGAACAGCCTGTCGATTCTTGTCAACGTACGAGGAGTGGAAGCGTGGTGACCCCTTCGCGCGCTCGTTGACAGCGGCACAACCGCCAACCTCATATCCCACTTAGTGGCAAAATGTAATGGTGGGTGCACCAGATGTGAGAATCTAGCCACCCAAGGAAGGGATGAATTTACTAAGACAACACACTGTCTTAGAAAACAGAGCCAAAGGGTTGTAGCTTAGACTATTCCACAACGCGGCAATCAAGTGTATGATGTAGTGGAGTGGTTTAGACAAGTTGTAACAAATGTTAAATGTTGAGTCTGAGAACTCAGGGATAAGTCAGAGGTTAGCAACTCACTGACTTTTCAGAAACAAGGAGTAACAAGATCAATGCTTGGAAGCTTGGAAAAGACGTGGAAGTATGTGATAGTCAATTTACTGTATTGTCTGCTTGCCCTTTCTTAAGGAAAAGGCAATCCTATTTATGCTAAAGGAGTTTAGTTCTCTCATTTTCCAAGACTTTCCATGATTAACCAGGCTTGGTAACTATAGTCAACGTAAGAGAATCCCACAGAACCATCTCTTAGGTTCCTAGCCTATAGGAAGTGAAAGGAGGTCCAAGGTCAGAGTACCCCTATAACAAATTATGTCATAACTTAACCAATCTTGTGGTTAACTAAGGAGCGATGACGTGTAATGAATCATAGAGGGTTGTAGAAGCTTTTGGAGCTATTGTTCATGTTCCTAGGCCTCTAGTTGATAGAGATATGTCATGTGTAGTATTAGCCCAGTAACTAAGGAGTGATGTCATGTAATGAATCATAGAGGGTTGTAGAGATATGCTATGTGGTAATATCGGCCCAGTAACTAAGGAGCAATGATGTGTAATGAATCATAGAGGGTTGTAGCAATCGTTGAGTAGTATTGCTCTTGTTGTTGGTGTGACAAGCCAAAATATGTTAAGTGACTTGTAGGTTTGAGGAGGAGATTTCTAAGTTTGCTCTTGAGTTTGATAGCAAACTGAGTGCAACAAATGCCAGTATGACAACTCCACTACATCATACACTTGATTGCTGCGTTATGGAATAGTCTAAGCTACAACCCTTTGGCTCTGTTTCCTAAGACAGTGTGTTGTCTTAGTAAAATCATCCCTTTCCTTGGGTGGCTAGATTCTCACATCTGGTGCAGCCACCATTACATCAACGGCGAGAGAGACATCGAAGGGTATAGCACTACGTTTGGATCATTCTGTACTTTTTCAAGTAGTAGCCCAACTTGGCATATAAGAAGTCATGAATATTACAGCGAGGCAAAAATTATAAAACCGTGATTGCTAACACCGTTGCAGGAGGCGGCACCTATGATTACTAAACTGAGGTTCCAGTAGGGAGGCAGCGATGTCATATTGGCTATGTTATCAATGATAATCAGCGACGAGATCCAGCAATGGATATGGAACAGACACTACATTATGCATCACCATCACTAATCTCTTAATGCGGAAGGATGGCGTTAAACGATGTTGGATAATCCCCAGATCAAGATTTGAGAGTCTGATGACGGACCTGGCTCGGGTCAGGAAGTTATACCATACCATATTCAGTTTGATAAAGATCATATTCTCATAAATATACTGGTGCTATCACCGCTTATCAGTAACTACACAAGCCGTTTTAGGGACCACAAATGCTCATCTAACCCCGCCTTGACACTAGCGGCTGCACTTGGCGGGGTGACGATGAGGAGATTCCATGTCGATGCCAACATCCAACAAAGACATGACGCGATTGAAGTATCAAAGGAGCAAGGAGCACTCTACTGTGCTGTACAGAGTCTGATTGAGACTGATACTGAATTTGAAGCTACTGGGACTTCCCATGTTAATTTCATCTCTGAGCAACTAACCGTGATAATTACAACTTCAAGTGCTCGGAGCCTTGGTATATTCATAGTTGCCGTGAAAACTTAGAGTGACAATAGGTTATATCAGCCATTCGCAAGCTTTGAGTAACTATTGTCACTACTTCCTCCGTTGTGTTCAAACTTGCCCGCCACGAGCTGTCAGAAAATATGATACCTGTCTCACACAACGACGCCTGGGACTCTAGCTCCCGCCATCTTGCGTGCGCTTCGTCGATCAAACCGCCCATCCTCCCCCAATATTCTACTTGCTTGTGTCAACTACTATCCTCCCCGCTACCTTCCCGGCGCGTAATCTTTCGAATATCTCCTGCAACTGACTGAGTCCCATCAGCTCAAGCGGGGCACTAACCAACCCCCGCGCAAAGAACTGGATCGCCTCCGCCGTATCGCGCCTGTTCCCAACATAGCTCCCTTTAATCGTGATCATCTTGACGACCGTTTCAAACACAGGCGCCCGAAGGATTGCATCCGCGGGCATTCCTATCGCGACAATCGTCCCACGTGGCCGTATATACTCGCAGGCTTGCTGGAACGGCTTCTCGAACGGTGCAATCAGTAACACGGCGTTAGGGCCAGCATGCTCGTCTGTTTCTGCTTTGACATCCGTTACGATGTCCTTCGCTGTCTCAAAATCAATATAGGTCCGCGCGCCGAGCTTCTTGCACAGCTCTCCCTTTTCAGAGCCACCGTCAATCGCCAGCACCCGAACGCCCATCGCTTTCGCAAATTGGATAGCAAGCGTACCGAGTCCGCCTCCTGCCCCGACAATGGCGACAGTCTGTCCAGGACGGGCATTCGATTCCTTCAGTGCCTTATAAACCGTGATGCCAGCACAGAGAATGGGTGCCACGGATGCTAGGTCGACCCCTGGCGGGATATGTGCGACGTGTGCTGCCTTAGCAATACAGTACTGTTGAAAGGTGCCATCACCGTGTAACCTGACAGAATCGCTTTGGGACATAGCGGCTCATCCGAGCCTGGCAGAACGAACAATAGAGACAGGAACCGTTCAGCCATTTTACACCGACATGGTCTCCGATTTTGACATCGCTGATGAGTTCGCCGCGCTCGACTACGACGCCGGCGCCTTCATGGCCTCCAATTAAGGGCCATTTGGTTTTGAGAGGCCAGTCTCCGGCCAGGGCGTGTAAATCGCTATTCTATTAGCACGATCTTTGTGATGCTTTGATATGTGATGAGAGTATAGGAGACGCACGTATGGCAAACCCCAGAGAATTTTATATTAACTAGGACTTCATCTGCGGGGATAGGGACAGGGATCTTCTTGTATTCGACCTCTAAGACAGCTTAATGACCGCCTTTCTCTGACAGAGGAAAGGTCATGTCGAGAGACATGAAGAGAGAACAGGGGGTAGAGCCTACTGTCACCGGGACCTTGGGCAACTTGTGCCCACTGAGTATCTGGTAAATTGTCCATAGTCTGTGATTGCCCACGATTGCCGTAGTCGACTTGGTAACTGCAAATACAAGGCTGCCCTATAGCTATAAATTATAATATGGGATTATTTCAGACATTAGGAAAACAAAGTTATGGTCCCGAATGACAACATACGGAATGCCCTGAACAGGTGACTTTCAGGCCCCATTACGTAGGTGGTGTCGTGACAGGTTATAACTTCTCCCGAAGCACCAAAGAAGGAGATATCCGTCTTCACTCACTCCCTTGCTCCAATCGTATGTGAAAACCTATAGCGAATTAAATAGAATATGTGAGGGGACTAGGGGTTGTCAAAACCCTGGGACCGGTGCCATTGCAAGGGTCCCTTGACAACTCTCCGTCATAGTGACCTCAATCAGGCCATGGCCACAAATATAAGGGATAAATGACAGAATCAAACTCTAGCTCTGCCACCAATCCTGACATCCCTCTAGACTGGGAGCAGAATCCACTCTAACAGAGTCCGGTTATGCTGATGAGGCTGTAGCCTTTTTGGAATGTCCAAGGCTTTCTCAGGCAGGATAGTCACCAGCCGTAGCATAAGTCAATATCAACTTCAATGGCGCTTGAAACTACAGTATCTATAGCTTTTCCTCCCCCCTATCTCACCCACTCACTACCTCCCGAACCCATCTCACTCTATGAGCCACCTGGACCTCCCAACAGAGCAAATCTCCGCACAATGGATGGGCCTATCTCATCATACTCCGCCTATAAAATGTTAGCGCTGCATCTGGAAAGAATATATAGCACCCAGCAAGACATACCTTGGTGTGGCAGTAACTCCTGAACTCGGGCGTCTGTCCCAATAAACTTCCACCAAACCATGGACCATGTCTCTGGCGCTTGTGCGTAATAACCTGTACCTCCAGGCCGCCAGACTTTGCGCCTCCGCTCTTCGCTTCCGAGGCGCGGATGCGAGCGTCAACGAGATGCTTGATGTCGCGCTGTAACCGGCGACCGAAATCTTTGTAGAGAGTGGATCCACCCGATAGGACAATGTTCTTGTAGAGGCCACGACGCACATCAATGGGCGAGGTTTGGATGACGGTGTCGACCACTTGTGGGAGGGGGGTCAGGAAATCGGAGGAGTAGATCTCGGGGTTGAAGAAGATCTCTGGGGCCAGGAAACGCTCGTAGCCAACGTCGACCGAGACCTTCCTTCCGCCGGGCTGGGTGACAAGGTGCTTCACGAAACGTGTGGGGTCCTTATCAAACCTGCTGAACTCCTTAACAATATCGGGGCAAACGTAACAGTATTCTTCCTTGATCTCTCCAGCAGTCTTCAAGCTCGAGTCTGCCTCGCCGCGGTCTCTCAGCAGGGATTGCACGAAGTAGGTAATATCACGACCGGCGATTGGGATGGACTTGATGGATGAGCCGATAACGTATCCCTCAGCAACGGGAATGACGTGGGTAACACCATCACCAGAGTCGATAACCGTTCCGGTAAGAGACCGGTCGGATACCTTCGAGGAGGTCCACGAGGCAGCGAGGGCGAGCACTGCTTGGACAGCGATGTATAGACCGGCACAGTTGAACGATTCGAACATAATCTCGGCGGTATTCTCGCGGTTCTCCGGTGGGTTTAGCGGAGGTTCGGTGAGCAGGAAGTGATGGTCTTCTGGCTCAACGCGCAGGTATTTGAATATCGAGTTCGACCAGAAGCGCTCCATGTGATCCCAGTTCTCAACTTGACCGTGGCGAATGGGATAGTGAATTCCGTATCCTGCACTGGGGTTAGTCTCACTCCCCTCCAACACATAGGCTACAACGTACCTGGTCCATTCGCGGCTGCCAAGGCCTCGTCACCGATGAAGAAGTCCAGGTCCTCTGTCCCTCTCTTCATAGATAGGTTTCCACCACCTGATCCAGTTCCACCAGTGAGAAACGATGGCTTCGCTCCGACACCTGGGCGGCCAGATCCAGTGCCTCCGGCTCCTGGTGCCCCGCCCTTGGTCGCGATGGCGGTAGGGAATACGAAGGACGGCGAGTCATTCCCAGCGAACCCTAGAGAGATATGGTCAGTTGCGTCCCAATTATGGGTTTTCATTCCATCTCACCGAGCTTCGAGAAACCTGTGCCGCTGTAAATAGTGTCAGTATGTCTTACAATGCCACAGTCGGCGGTCCATTGGGGACGGAGTGGGGTAAAAGTGCTTACTTGTCCATGACAACGGCGGGGGTATGGTTCGCCATCTTGGGGGTTGGGGGGCTTCTTCAGGCGCTCAATATACCAACAGCTTCAATGAAAATGGACGAAGCTGTTGTAGAGATATATAGCAGCGGCGTCAGCATCGCAGGGAAGTTGTTACCTTCGAGGTTTGGATGACGACGGAAGCTGGTGGGCGACGCAGCCTATCGGAAGCCGCCCCACCAAGGATTTAGCGTGAGGCTGGAGAGGTTGGAGGCTGGTGGCTGTGTATCACGTGACCGTAGATTTTTATATCAGAAAGTTATGGAAGGACGACTGGCAGTTTCGCTGCATCTCACGGTTTACAAAATAAGAAAGAGCGGCCCTCTGTCAATAATCTGTCAATAACTGGTCAATATACTTGCACGCCATGGCAGCTGCGAGTAAGTGATGAGGAGGTAAGGTAGATAAGTCTCTCTGAGCAGCTTCTGTGCTCCATTGAAGCCCAGCGAGGGATCTTCTCACCACCCTACTCGGCCTCCTCCTCTTTGGCTCATCTTCATCAAATATCTCATCTCCACCGAAACCATTCATTCCCAATCATTCTTTATCCCTTTTTTGTCACTGTCATTATCAGTTTCCTGAAATCCCGTGCTGTTGTGTGTCAAGCCGCCTCGCCTCCCCATCCATAAAAAGACTCTGTATAACGGATCTTTTGTCCATATACGTGCCACTCATTTGTATAGCAGTTGGTTTCTGTTTCAACCTAGAATACTTGGCTTTGGGTTTTTCTGTGCGGATTCCATGAGACGGTCAACAGACGTGTCTGTTGTACAAAGAGCTCCGGTTTGTTGCCAGTATCTGAACGTTCTTGGGCGTCTCCGTTAAGCACTTGAAGGCTGATACTGCAATATTTCCCAGGTCGTCTTCTTGTTTTGATCTTGATACTCTTTCCCATCCTTCAATCTCGACCTTTCACACATAACAAACCACCTGCACCCCAGTCTTAGTGGCGAGTGCACACGTCGCCGGTGAGCTGAACGCCAGGCAACTCACCGGACAAGAATTCCTCAGCCTTCATGTTGATTGCACCTGTTCTCTCGCAAATTCGCCCACTTTACAACGCGTTGGAGAAACAGCCGATCTTCAGCCGAACGCACCAAGAATTCATACCACATTACGCGTATAATTGTTCCTACAACCTTTGTTGACCTCACACGTTGGCCCACTCTATGCAAGAACCAGAGACAACTTCCAGACGCCACATCCTCTCCAGAAGACTTGACCACGCTCGAACCCGCTTTAGAATCATCCGAAGTCAAGTCCATGACCACGTAAGGAATACAAATACAAGCCTAACCCACATTATTTCGAGGCCATTTCCAAGGTACAAAGAACAACGCTTTCTGGGCTATATCCGACTCCAAGCGCCACCCCCCACGCCAGTACTTGGCGTCGCAATGGACGGCGCTGGGGAGAAACGGCCGGGGTTAAATCGACAAAGTCATGCTCCAGTGGCAGCCATATTCGTCCATGCTGGTGCTGGATATCACAGCACAACTAATGAGAAAATACATCTCGGTGCATGTGCAGAGTGAGTTTACCTATGCCACTAACATCCCCCTCCCTCTGACAAACAACATCTGACAGGGAGATGTCATACCCAGATCGTGCTAACAAATTTTTAGCGCATGCATAGTTGCCATGCGTTTTCTTCGTGGAGGTGGAACTGCGGTCGATGCAGTCGAAGCAGCAATCAAAGTCCTTGAAGACAAAGAAATCACCAATGCCGGATACGGAAGTAACCTCACAATCGAGGGTATTGTCGAGTGCGATGCAACAGTCGTTGACCATCTGGGTCGAAGTGGAGCTTGTGGCGCCGTTGCGAGTAGGTTTAGAAGACCAAGTGAACTTAATGACCATGCTGACATTTGTACAAGAAATCAAAAATCCTATTCACCTCGCCCGAATCGTTCTAGAAGAGTCCAACCGCCCATTGTCGCTCAGACGCGTACCACCAAACCTGTTGATAGCTGACGGTGCAGCAGAGTTTGGGTTTGAGCATGGGATGGACATAGTTCACCACGATGCGCTCGTGTCTACTAATGCCAGAGAAAGATTTATCCGCTGGCGGGAGGACCTGAGGAAAGCTGGGTTTCCCCGCACTCCCAACAGCCCAGGCAGCCCAGGCGAGGAAGTGGTTGACCATGAATACGAAGAAAGAGTGCGTGAGAAGCAAAGAAGAGATCACTTCAACGCTCTCATGAGTGCTACATGGAACGAAGGCCAACCAGGTACTCCTCAGGCAGCATCGCCGTCGACTTTTGCAGACGACAAGATGCAAGATGTCTTCCAACCTGAGCATGATATGCTACCAACCAGGATTCCAGCCTCGGCGAACCCGAAAACACCAAGAACCCCTGACAATAAAATTCAATATGAGTCAAACACGCAATCGCGTATTCCTGTTAGTCCATCGATGCACTCGGCCAAGCGCCCCAGGTACAGCGGTAGCCGTTCCAGTGAAGGACATGGACCACGTACTCCCTCTTTGCTTAAACCAAACAGGAATGTGGATGCGGCTGACGAACCGTCTAAAAGTGAGTCTGATACACCATCGGGACTGACACGCCCTCCTACCGGCAAGCAACGCAAAGGCACCGATGGTTCTGATGACACACAAGAGCCCGCTACACTGCCAGAACTCGAAGACGAGACCCCCAAGCCGTTCCCTGCTTTTATGCTCTCCGATATCGACGAAGACCGCATTACCGATACCGTCGGCGCCATCGCCATTGACATCTTTGGCAACATCGCCGCCGGTTCATCCTCCGGCGGCATCGGCATGAAGCATCGCGGGCGCGTCGGACCAGCCGCTCTCGTCGGAGTCGGCACAGCCGTCATCCCCGCCGACTTCGAGGACTCCGAAAACGTCACCGTCGCCGCCGTCACCAGCGGCACCGGCGAACACATGGCCACCACGATGGCCTCTCAGAAATGCGCCGAGCGCCTGTACTTCTGCACCAAGCGCGGCCGCGGCGGCACCAACACCGAGACCAACGAGGAAGACGCCATGGAATCATTCGTCCTCAACGACTTCATGGAGCACCCCGGCGTCAAGAACAGTCACTCTGCAGGCGCGATCGGCGTCATGGCCGTCAAGAAGATGCCGGAGGGGTATTTTTTGCACTTTGCGCATAATACGGATTCGTTTGCGCTGGCGAGCATGCATTCGGGGGAGAGGGAGCCGAAGTGCGTTATGAGTCGGATTGGGGATACGGGGGTTGTGGTGCAGGGGGGGAGGAAGATTAAGGTTGATGGGTAGTTCGCTACTAAATGGTAGGCGACGGTGCGGTTTATGGGTGAGGTTGGGTGTGTGGGTGATAGATGGGAAAGGGGGGGGGGCCATTTGCGGGTGGGATGTCCGGTTGCTTGAGCAAGATGTGGAAGCATCAGATTGCCTCGCTCGCTGTCTATCGTCTTTTCGTCCCTAGTTTTCCGAGCGAGTAGACTCGGAGTTAGTGAGTGGAATGGAAACTTTACATGATACTTTCTCTTAGTTGTCATTTTGAGGGTGTGGCGGGACAACATGAATTATGAGGGACAGGCATCGTAGAAATTATTCAACTGACTTCACTACCAGGAACGTCATAAAAATGGATTCAGTAACTGTAGCATCTCTACCTCTTGTCTACTACCAGCCATCATCATTCCCCAAATTGAGGTTTATCCCAACTATACCTATAGGAATGTATCATAAGCCAGGTTATACCATAGCCACGTATCTTCTACCACTTCTATCAAGGAGCTAGTAGGTAATCTATTCCACCGAAACACTCCCATTCAGAGCCTGCACAGCCTTAGCAATAACCCCCTCGCTCGCCTCCTTAGCCAGCTCCTCGCTCTGCTGAAGACCCTTCCGGATCGCGAGGACGCTGTCGACGATTACAGCATCGATGCCTTCTTTGACTTGTAGCTGTTGTCACGTATTAGCCTCATATCATCTGACTCATCTCCTCTGATCTCCTTATATCCCCCTCAACTACATCCAGACGTGGGGTTAAGGTTGGTAGTGTGGAAGGGGGGGGACTAACCTGCACCATCTTCGGATCATTATTCTGCGCCCCATAACTCACACAAACCAACCCCTGCTCCTTAACCACCCTCACCAACCTCGGCGCCGCACAAAACGCCGCCGCCTGCGCCACAATCCCCAACAGATTCCAGCGACTCGCAAACCGGATCGCCTCCTGCAGACTACTCGCCCTCACATCGCCCACCGGCGAGGCTCCCGCGTCTGACAGAAAGAGGATCGGGAAGTTGGGCTGCTTGAAGGAGAGAACGAGACAGACGTCGGGGTTAAAGGAGGAGAAGATTAGGTGCCGTTGGCCGCCGAGCTCGTAGGCTTGGGAGAGCACGGCATCGGTGAAGGAGTTTAGTTCGACGGCGTAGGCGTCCATGTGGTGCTCCTCGCTCTCGTGTAGCATCGGGTACTTGAGCTCGATATTAAAGCCGACTTTCTCAGGGAGCTTGCGGAAGAGCTCTTCGAGTGTGGTGAAGGGCTGCTGGATGAACCGCCCCCGTGAATTGGCCTTGTACCCGTTCGCCTTGAAGTCGTGGGTATATTTCATCCGCTCCTCCATCAGGGTATTCGTGTCCGTCGGCGTGTATCCCACTGAAAGCGAGCGCGGGCGCGGTGTTAGCGCTGGGAGGACGGGGAGCGCTTGGGAGGGCGTATCGGCTTTCCGCAGCGGGGAGGGCGGTTGCGAGAGTGTGGGCGTGTCGTTAACGTGGAGGAATTGCTCGAGCGTCAATGTATGCACTGGAGCATCAATCCCCGTCTCCGAAACCAAAAAATCATGATAGATGACCGGAACATGGTCTTTCGTAAGCTGGACATCGAACTCCACATAATTCGCCCCCAGATTCGCCGCCGAGATAAACGACTGAATCGTATTCTCCCCCAACTGCAGCGACTTATTCGTCGTCTGATTCTTCCCCAGCCCGCGGTGCCCAATCACCATCGGGCTCTGCAGACTCTTCCAGTACGTCTGCGTCTCTGTGATCTCCATGTTGGGGTGCGCGAAGGGCGTGATGATGAGGAAGTTGAAGTTTACGGTCCCCAGGACCTCGAGGGTGTTGGCGGCGACGAGGGGGACGGAGAGGTCGCCGGCGAGGTTGGCGCGCTGGGAGCCGACGGTGGAGCGGATGGAGGAGAGGAGGGCGACGGCGCGGCCGAGTTTGTGCTTTTGGTTGCCGGAGTAGGTGGGGACGAGGTCGAAGAGGAGCTTGACTTTGGAGGGGTCTTTGGTTAGGAAGGTGAAGGGTTCGGTGGCGATGTTCTCTTGGACTGGGAGGTCGATTGTTGTTTGATCGCCTTCAGCACCGACGGCAGAGACGAGAATCGACAGTGCGGTGTCCAGCTGAGTGGAGTGGGCTTCCGCGATAGGGATCTTCTCGAGATTCACAGCATCATTCGGCTTCCTCATATCCATCGACCCGAGACTGACGAGAACCATACTCTGATCCGTCAAATAACGATGACCAAACGCCCTAACCGGGTTCGATTCCTTGACAGTAGTCGACGGGTTCCTCTCCTCCAAAGACGCGATACCAGGCGGCGAACCACTCGATCCCGTGCTACCGTCAAGAGATTCCGCGTCATGCGTTATATATTCGGCGAGCAGCTCCGCGATATTAATATGGCCTCTCAGCGCCGCATGCTCACGCGCATTCCACCCAGAAGAGTCCTCCCGGTTGACGTCCGCATGAGCTTCGAGGAGTAATTCGACGATGGGAAGGTGTCCGTCAACGGCCGCGATATGCACAGGCGTCCACTCGAAATACTTCTCGCAGATATCAGGATCCGCCTTCTGCTCCACAGTGCCATCAAGGAGGATCTTGGCACACTCGACATGGCCGAATCTGGCGGCGACGTGGAGAGCCGTCTCGCCAGCGGCATCTTGCCAGTTTACATCAACGCCAGAGTCTACCAAGAGCCGGACAATCCTGTAGTAATTCGACTTTGTAGCGAGATTCAAGACGGCGCTGGACTTTGAGCTTCTAGCAGCCTTTCCAGTTACGCCCTCGGCTTCAAACAGCGCTTTGGATGTAAGATAATGCCCACCGACAACGCTCAAATGCAGCGGCGCCAGGCCTTCATGATCTTGCCACTCCGGCGCATCGATTCCGTTCTCGACATTAAATAAACCCCATTCGCGCATAAATTTCATCAGGACCTCACAGACGACGACGATGCCGAGTTGTGCAGCGTAATGGAGCGGTAGTCGGCCATAAGAGTCTTTAGCTGCGATCGCATTATACTGGGAAGGTTTCATCCTCTCCAGCACGTACGACAACATATTAACCGTCTCGCCATCAAGACTCGGGGTTTCAGCCTCGGCGCATTTGTTTGCGCGTGGGCCTAGGAGTGGCTGAGCAGCTGGATGGATGAACTGATTCGTCTCGAGTAGCTGGGCCGCCTGGTCTTTGTTTGTCTTGTTAATAGCAAGAACCAAACGATGCAGGCAATTGCGCTGGTTGATATCATCTGGCTCGTCAAAGTCCTTGACCTCCGCTAAAAGGAAGGCAATGCATTTCTTTGACTTGCTCGAGATGGAGCGTTGAAGTAGAGTGAGTTCGAGGCTATTCAGGGCAGGGTCTCCCGCGTCAAACTCAGCGGTCGCCAATGTCTCCTTCAGTATAGACGCATCATCGTTCCGCACCGCTCCCTTGACCGTCTCCAGCAACCCAGATGGCAGGTTGAGCATCGGCTTATGCACCGAGTGTATCGACTTGCTCTCCGGCGTCTTCGCATCATTAAGCGCAGAAAGCCAATCATTAATCGACTTCATACTCTCCGCCAGCGCCTGGTTCGTCGCAAACTGCTTCGGATCCACGCGCGACGCGATATACGACTGCTGTATAAACGAGCTCTCCACCTTCTTATCCAACTTCTTCGTAATCTTCACAAACCCCCTACGATTCACCTCCCCAAACCACTGCAGCTTCCGCAGCTGCCCGCGCAGATCCAGCAGCGCCGCGCGCAGCTCTTCGAGGTCGTCATGGTCGCGGTGCTCGAGCAGGCGCAACCGCCGCGACGCCTTGCTGTACTTGCGGTTGTAGAACTCGTCGACGGTCTCGAGGTTGCGGTCGAGGGAGAAGAAGAATTCTGCCAAGGTCAGAGATGGGGGTCTGGGGGGAAGTTTGTGGGTTCAAGAATGCGGACCTGCCAGATCGGCGTGGTCGGGTTCCGCGGCGACGACGGTTCGGATGAGCTTCTTCAGGCCTTTGTAGTTGATGTAGCTGGATGCCCATTCGGGGACTTGGTTTCGGGGGAGGCTGGAGGGGGGGCGGTCAGCGGCTGGATGTGTTACGGGGAGGATGTGTGAGTGAGAGGATGTGTGAGTGAGAGGATGTGTGAGTGAGAGGATGTGTGAGTGAGAGGAGGATGCACTTACTTGCGACCAAACTTCATGATGGGCTATGAGGCGTAGCAGCAAACTTAATGAGCGGTGAGTTGCAGCGCCGGGTGGCGTGGCGGTCAAAGGACAGGATGAGACAGACAATGAAAGGTCAACAGCAGGTCCATTGAGATATATGGTCCTTGGGAGCGGGATATAGAGAAAGATGAGAGCAAGTATAGGTATATGCAGCAAGTTGGCGCTATGGACGTAGGGGACCGGGAGAGAAATGGGAAATGGGAAATGGGAAATGTAGAAGTAGTCGAGTAACAAACTGACTCTCATCCACGCCGCTCAACGCCAACGCCGGCACGGCAGAACAGAACAGGCCGTGTCCCGACTGGCGCTGGTGACTGGCTGGAACACCAACACACCAAGATCGAGGCGAATAAGGAGAATATCTTGATTGCACTCTCCCATATATCCCAAACTAAATAACATATTCACATCAAAAGGGCCTGATAGTTCAGTGGTAGAATTCTTGCTTTGGGAGCGATTCAGCATTCAAATTGTAAGAGGTCTCCGGTTCGATCCCGGATTAGGCCCACTTTTTTGTCCTTTTTGTCCTTTTTGTCCTTGTTTATTTTTGGTCTCAACAGCGACGACTGTGAAATGGGATAATGGATTCCATCACCCTGACGCAACTCCATCAGATCAGTTTTTCAATCTCATTCCCTATATACGCGCAATCATGGTCCCTGTCCACATTTGTTGCCCCCCCCCTTTTCCCCCCCGAGTCCCCGTTCTGACCAAGAAAAATATGAGATGTATAGATAATAAAACAACGAGAAAACACCATGCATCCCATCACCGCCAACAAACACGCTCTTCCCCTCCGTATATCCAGCATATATCCACAAACCCCACCTAACCAACCCCTTTTCGAATCGAACATCCCCCTCCCCCCCCTCTACAAAAACCCATCACCCGCCGAAATCTTCTTCGCCTCTGCAATACTCCACTCCGTCCCTAGATCATCCTCCATATCCATAAACAAGTCATGCGTATCACTATACGTACTCAGCTGCGCCCCCGCACTCTCCAACGCATTACTAATCCTCCACGTCCCGTCCAGCACGCTCCTAATATTCCACTGCTGCCCCGTCGCCGTATCATCCGCCGTCGCCATCAGCGGGCTGATGCGATCCGACGGATCCAGAAACAATCGGATGTCCTTCCCGAGGTACTGGCACGCGAACCAGTACCGCTCGTCTGCATCGGGGACTTTCTTGATCTGCCAGTACTGTCCGCTCGTGTCCCCCCTGATCATCATGTTAAGCTTGCGAGAGAGGGTGCCGTTGTCGTTATGGATGTCGAGGGAGTAGCCGGCCTTGAGATATTGGTTCGAGAGGCGGTAGAAGATCCCCTCATCGAACATCGCGGTCGTCGTTGTATCCGTTGAAGTAAGCCCCGTCGTCGCAGTCGGCGTACCCGTCAAACCCGCCGACACCAAAACCGACGACGACGAACCAGCCCCCTTCGAATCCTTTGCCTTCTTACTCCCCACCACACCACCCACCACGGCGCCCGCGACAATTAACACCGCTGCGACGATGAGACACCAGAACACCACCACCGAGAGTCCACAGATCCGCTTCTTCCCCCCCTTCTCATCAGGTTGCGTCGCGTACGGCGCAGCCTGGAGTAAACCACCCGGTTGATTCTCCGCATACTGCATCTGTGGGGGGGAGTTGATGTACTGCCCCTGCTGCTGCGGCGGCTGCTGATATGGCTGCTGTTGGTATGGTTGCTGATACGGTTGCTGAGGCCCAAGTGCAGGGTTATCGGGGTAAGGCGCCTTATTGCAGTTCTCGACATACACGCTGTGCACTTGTAACCCCTCGGACTCGGGACGCGGACCGCCGTAGTAAGGGCCCGTGTGCGCGGCGTGAGGGGAGCCTTGGGGAGGAGCCTGGTAGACTTCGGGGGCGTCGGCCATTGTGTGGGTGATGGGGGTTTAGGGCGAGGAGGGTGAGGAGGGTGAGGTGGCGGTGATGCGCATTCCAGGGGCCGAAGCTCGCTGGGTGAGGTCGAGGCTGTGGCTGTGGGGGGCGAGTTTGTTTGTTTGTCGTCCGATAGTCGTGTATGTGTGTGGTTGTGGAGAGTAGCGACTGTATTCAATACTCAATGCACGGAAGCGCTCACGAAAAGAATGATGATGAGATATCTTTGAAGTCGGAAAACAATGCTCCCCTGCCACATGGCGCGTCTCATCTCCCATCATCCATGCGCGAATATCCCAGTCGGGTAATTAGAGCGTTTTACAGTCCACTCTCGCCAAGACGATATCGGATTAGTCGATAACACCGCTAAGTCGATATTTTTTTCAGCACCAATTGATTCTCGCACTCAATTAGGCCACTTCAGTTTTGAGTGTAGCAGCGTAGCAGCTTTAGCCTAGATAGGAAATGATGTAACCATAATCCTTGCGCCCCCCTGTTGCCACTATTTCCTAATGTAGTCTAAAGCTGATACAGTGTAGCAGCGAGCTGCTACACTGTAGCAGCTCAGGTCTTGGCAGTCTGGTCCTAAATAGGTTAGTATTATAAGTAAAATCCAACGTTGGAAAATGAAGTTGTAGATATATTATCAATTGTATAGTTATATATAATAATGAATAACGCTTTTACCAACCCCTATTTGCAATATCAAGTGCCTATGGCGCAGCCCTGGCCTACCCAACCACCACCTCACGAACTCTCAACTGATACCGCCAGCGAACCTTGGCTTGAATTGCCCCAAACCAGCAATGAAACTAGCGATTCCACTATCCTCGAAGACTCTCTAGCAGCTACAGCTCAAAGCGCTTTAGCTCAGAGTAGCCAGGCTGATGGCGTTATAACATCGAAAAGGGGGGGGGGAAGGGGCTTACGAGAGACCAAAAGACAACGATTATCCGGCTTTGCGTCCAAAAAAGGGATATATATGGGGTTATTGCAGATAGATCCTTTTGGCGGCTTATAACTAAGGAGGCGGAACACTTGCTAGGTTTAACCCATAACTCTATTGGAAGAGTTATTACCAGTCTTATTCGAGAGCGTCGGAGCGAAGTCTCATTACGGCCAGAAGGACGAAGTGGCGAAGAAGATCCTCCTTCTTCATATGACGATGCAGTTGACCAATGGATTAATATCGTTGATATACGGGCTAATAAGGAATCGATTCGAGATGCAGCAAAATGTAATGGTGGGTGCACCAGATATGAGAATCTAGCCACCTGTTACGACGGAACAAGAAGGCTGGCCAACTACAGGACAGGAAGGAGGGAGGTCGCATGAGACCGGCCCTGGTACCTGGAGGGGCAGCGGGGAATAGTAGTTCCGAAAGTATCACGTGACGGACTCGCAGGATGATGAGAAGAGTCCTAAGAGTCCAGGACTCCGAGGACTCGAGTGAGTTCCCAGGAGTCCACTAGGCACGTGATGGACTCGCAGGATGATGAGAAGAGTCCTAAGAGTCCAGGACTCCGAGGACTCGAGTGAGTTCCCAAGAGTCCACTAGGCACGACGCCACTATATAAGTAGATAGTATTTCCTTAGATAGGAGCTTCGTGCTCAACTCAATACAGTATTTGTTATATACTAGTAACGTGTTACTTGAAGCCTTTGTGTCTGATCCCCTGCCTCCTCTGATAAGTAAACCTTTACGCAAGAGAACCTCTGTGTCTTCTATCATTTAGAAGTCAGCGTTACACCACCCAAGGAAGGGATGAATTTACTAAGACAACACACTGTCTTAGGAAACAGAGCCAAAGGGTTGTAGCTTAGACTATTCCACAACGCAGCAATCAGGTGTATGATGTGGTGAAGTGGTTTAGACAAGTTGCAACAAATGTTGAGTCTGAGAACTCAGGGGTAAGTCAGAGGTTAGCACCTCACTGACTTTTCAAAAACAGAGAATAACAAGATCAATGCTTGGAAGCTTGGAAAAGACGTAGAAGTATGTGCTAGTCGATTTACTGTATTGCCTGCTTGCCCTTTCTTAAGGAAAGGGCAATCCTATTTATGCCAAAGGAGTGTAGTTCTCTCATTTTCCATGACTTTCCATGACTAACCAGGCTTGGTAAATGTATTAGAAATCAAGTGCGACCCACAACTAGCTTGCTAATCATGTAGTGAACGTAAGAGAATCCCATAGAACCATCTCTTGGGTTCCTAGCCTATAGGAAGTGAAAAGGAGGTCCAAGGTCAGAGTACCTATAGACAAATTATGTCATAACTTAACCAATCTTGTGGGTAACTAAGGAGCGATGACGTGTAATGAATCATAGAGGGTTGTAGAAGCTTCTAGAGCTATCGTTCATGTTCCTAGGCCTCTAGTTGGTAGAGATATGCCATGTGGTAGTATTGGCCCACCCCCTTAAGGAGGAGATTTTCTTAATAACTTGTTCAATGAGTGTCCAAATGATATGCCGTGATGTATGTAGCATAAACAGATGTAGTAGAAGAGTTTGCAGCAATCGTTGAGTAGTATTGCTTCTGTTGTTGGTGTGATAAGCCAAGATATGTATGGTGACTTGTAGGTTTGAGGAGGAGATTTCTAAGTTTGCTCTTGAGTTTGATAGCAAACTGAGTGCAACGAATGTCAGTATGACAAGATTCTCACATCTGGTGCACCCACCATTACATTAGCGCTGTTAGCTGTAGGAGGGATTGCTCGAACTTGGCTAGATGGGGTTAGGCGCTCATGCTACAGTAATGGGGCTAAGGTAGGTGTCAAAATAGCTCTTCATCTTCTTCATCTTCTTCATCTTCTTCATCTTCTTCATCTTCTTCATCTTCTTCATCTTCTTCATCTTCTTCATCTTCTTCATCTTCTTCATCTTCTTCATCTTCTTCATCTTCTTCATCTTCTTCATCTTCTTCTAGATTGGAATAGTTTTAGTAGTTTAGTTTCCTCATTATTCAAGGCTATCATTACTTTTAGTACAATATGTACAACTATCCTACTAGTACATGTACACCGTAGGGTATCCTAACCCGACTCCCTCTAGTCTATTCTATTCTAAAAACACCCCGCCAGCGGCCCCTCCTCGGCATACTCCTCCCTGAAAGCTCCAACTGGCCCAGAAGTCACCGCCATAGGTCGAAAGTTGGATTTAGATTCATCAACCTCCACCCGGGAAGGCGTCATAAACGCCCCTCCATCCGCCTCACCCCATCCGTCCTCCTCCACCAGCTTCGAAATCTTCACAAAGCTAGGCGTGTCCGCTATCAACATACTTCCAAATTCCCTGGGTATCTCCTCTATCCGCGTCCGGCTCACCTCCCCATCACTTCGCACCCAGGACGGATGAGGCAACGGCACCTTCCGTGCCCGGTAGCTCGCCATATCCTTGGCCTCCTCGGCGTGGAAGTGCCGTATCATCGCCGCGAACTGCTCGGGATATATATACCTCGCCAGCGGGTGCTTGACATCCAGAATCACCTCTGCCGCGTCTACCGCCCCCGACAACGCGGAGCCCAGACCACAAGCTTCAAGCACATCGTGGATCTTACCCCGCACATCGGAATTATAGTCCAGCCCGCCGCCAGGCTTCTCCTTCTTCCCAAACTGCCACGATAGCGCGGTGACGATGCGCAGGAGCGCGCTGGTCCGCTCGGGGCAGGTGAGGCTGTAATAAACTATATCGGCAAAGACCTGGGTGCGCACGTAACACCCCTCTTTGATGGCTGTCTTGAGGTAACGCAGCGCGCCGTCCAGGTTGTGGAAAGTCATGCAGCCTCGGATCAGAGACTCGAAGATATCCGAGTTCCGGTGCGCTTTTTGCTGTAGGTAGCCGTCGCGGTGTATGACGTCTGTGTCCAGCGCCCATTTCTGAACTGTGGGCTTGGTTAGGTCGAAGATATGGTGTCTTTCGAACCCGAGGCCGTCTTCTAGCCCGGCCATTTGCCGGACTGTTGTGTAGAACTTCTCGGGGTCGCGTGACATCCCGTAATGCACGAGTATCGCGGATAGTATTCCCTCGTCCGGACGCAATCCGTTGTTTTTGAACTGGTGCACCACTACCTCGGCGAGTTCGGGTTGTCGTAGCTTCGTGAAGGCCTGGATCAATAGCTCGTATGTGGCGACGTTTGGCACCGATGTCGAGGTTAGGAGGTTGTAGCAGATATTCGCAATCATCAAATCATAATTGCGCTCCTTGAAGCCCAGTGTCTTTGTAATAGAATCCAGTGTTGCGTTTAGACTTGTCGTGTCCGAATTGCTCCCCACGGTGCCCACCCTGGGATACTCCGGCGCTGGCGTACTGCCATCCAACATCGGCATCATGAGCTCTGTCAGCCGCCTGATTTCAGACCTGGGCTCCACCTCAGTGTCCATCACCGCATCTGTTCCGACTCCGCGCTTTGCGCTTCCTTTTTGCCCCATTGATGTAGCTTGCCAAAGTTCGTGCACGAGCGCGTTGACGTTGCGCGCCAGTCGATCCAGTTGATATGTCGTCCGGGGCTCCCAATGCGACATTGTCGAAGCGGCGAATTCACTCCCTTCCAGTAGCCTGCGATCGCTTTCCACTGCAACCGGGGATCTCTCCTTTGTAGAACCCCCCCGCCGATTCGCCTGGTTTATATTATTCCAATTCCCCGACTCTTGAACGCTTTCCCACAGAATACCCTCCAGTTCGTCCCACACTGGAGTCATCGATTCCCTCCGCCTCGGCGTCGACTGGGGTGCATCAAGAATCGGCATCGGCACAAAACTCATGAGTTTCCGCACCGTCGTGGCGCCCTCTTCTAGCTTCCGACATATATTCGCATCCGGCGTATACTCCTCTACCTCATTCCCCATAATATTCGACTCCTCATCCGCCGCCTTCCCTATCGAGACCCGACCCGGCGTCGAGATACTCGCCAGGTCCTTCCCCGACCTCACCTCCTCAATCGCCTGATCCCACTGCAACAACCGCTCATCCTTTCTCCTCGTATCATACACCGCCGCCGTCGCAAGCATCGCCGAAAAACTCGCTGTGAAAACATCGCTCGGCCGTAACCGTCGTCGCGCCGCCGCTGTGCTCCTGCTCGTCCGAGCGACCCTCGCTCCGGCTTGGAGACATGGCCCACACTGACAGGACCTGCTGGCCTGCACGGTGCGAGACCAGAGAGCCAGCATTATACCATGCCGGGTCGGTCGTATCTGTGAAGGTCTATAAACGGCTCGTAGGGGGTTCGCGATAGCCGTGGGGGGCTCAATTAGCGTGTCGGGAATATTTTTTGAGAGGCTCCGAGGACCTTCGTTATGCCCAGCAGTTATTGCCAACCTTCTGCGTTTAGCGCGCCAAGCGAGGGACGCCGCTTTAACTTATCATGAGCTGGATATCAGGACAGCGATTTGGGTGGAACTGCGTTGTTTCCGCGATAATACGAACACAAGTCAGTTTAAACTCCTCCGGAAGACCTCTTGATTTTTGAAGACATGCTTTCTCTTACCCTGACTGCTGATCTCTCCGGGTAACGCGATTCCCATCCGCTCCTACATTTCACATGCTTACAACCTCTCAGAGTGACCGATTTGCGCCCCGATGATACTCCAGAGGATCCCTTCTGGTACACGTTTAAGGTGCAATGTACATCCTGCAGGGAAGTTCACCCTAACTGGGTCAACGTGAGCCGATTTGTATGTCTGAACGTCTATCTCCTTGGCTCCACAGCAGTTAACGAGGGATTTAGGAAATGAACGAGATGAGCGGCAGCAGAGGCGAGGCCAACTTCGTCTGGAGGTGTAAAATGTGCAAGGTAAGATTTATCACTGAAAAGCAAGGTTGTAGCCATATTTAATCCTTTTGAACAGAGAGAGTCTTCGGCGACAATCATGGCACCACCAATTTCATATCAGCAGTCCTCGCCTCCAAAGGCCCAGAAGGTCATTGGTTTTGACTGCAGAGGTCTTGAGTTTATAGATTTCAAACCTGAGGTATGTGTTATATCTTACATATGTATATGCGCGACTCTAACATAGCTATAGGGAGATTGGCTGGCCACGGGAATCGATTCGGGAACCAAGTTTGAGGCTATCAACTTCGAGGAGGGAGATTGGTACGAGTATGATGAGAAGGCAGGAGATGAGGTTAGCATTAAGGATTTGAAGTGGGAGATCAAGAAGGCTTGATGGGCTGTAGTAGCAATTGCAATTAAACCAAACTTTTCCGCAATGTTGTTTTTAAATTGATATTCATGTAAAATAATTTAAATTTGGATACAAAATATTATACAGGCCGATGTGATTCAAATATAACAAATAAAATCCTCTCATATAAACCTCTCATATAAACCTCTCATATAAACCTCTCATATAAACCTCTCATATAAATCTCTCATATAAAGTCAATTTTTGCATTATATCAGACCCCCAACTAATCTCCAGATTCTACATTGTAGTCTGCTATAAATCTCCAAACTCAGAAATATAATAAAGTCGATCTACCCCTCATTAAGCGCCATCACCAACATTCGACAGCCTCGCTTACATAATCACACCCACTCAAAAAGTAACAACCGCCAAGAATGTTCAACATAAAGCTCCAGCCGCGTCGAAGCCCAAGACCCTCGTCCCAGACCAATATACCCACAACAGCGCCAAAATGAGTGTAAGTGCCTTCCACCTCCTCGAAAGCCTCGACGATGCTAATATATCCCAGGTTATGCCAGTTAACCCCCGACCGATGCTACAATCGCTGTGTGTATCCCCCCAAGCCGTCAGCCCAGCCCACCCGCACCACCCCAAGCACAACACGCGGAACGACGATCCTCCCCCCCCATCCCCTAACCGTATTTGCGCATATCTAACTATCAGCAGTGTGAACGAAGAAGTAGTAGTACGCCTCAAGTGGGGACAAACCGAATACAAAGGCATCCTCGTCTCCATCGACAGCTACATGAACATCCAACTCACCAACACCGAGGAGTTTATCGACCAGAAGCTGACCGCCGCGCTCGGCCAGGTGCTGATAAGGTGCAATAACGTGCTATGGATCCAGGCAGCGCCGACGGGCAAGGAGAACGGGGGGGACACGAATATGGAGGGCTGAGTGGGAGGATATCGGAGGATGTTGGGCGCAGATTTCGGAACATGCATGGGAAGGCAGTGAAGCACCTGGGGTGGGATGCTGTACATGCTAGGGGTTCTGGCAGGAGTGAAAACTATACAGGAAGGCAGATACCATAGGTGGTGAATTGAGGCCGGGGTATGGCGTTACGACTGAGCACAAGATAGAGCTTTCATGTAACAAGGGAAAAGGAAAGGCATTATGAATCTTGACTGGCCATATTTGTACTTTGCCGCCCAAAAGTCTGGATAAGTACTGTGCTAAAAAGCAGTGATTATAGTGACTGTGATTAATATAAAGGCTTTCAATCACTCAAGGCTAAATTTGCCATAATAGTCATTCACGGACAGAGCAAAGAAGAAAACATGTGAGCTTAAATCGCTGGTATCAAACCTCACCTGTAGGTAGTCTCAGGCTTTTGACTGGCACGAGTGATTTGTCATGATATTTTCGTGCATTGGCCCTTGTCTACATCAAGCATCCTTGCTTGCGACTGCTGCCTACATCGCTGATACCGACTCTGAGTCGCTTTCGGGGGCCGGTCATAATGAAAGCCTCCACAATCCACTCATACCACACCTTCCTATCATCTGTCTGCCTCCAGATGCTAACCTCCACCTCTGCGTCATCTGGAACGTGTAGCGGGTTCTGTCACAGTTAGAGCTTCCCAATGCAACGAGCGCTATTAAACATACCTTCAAGGGGAAATATATCGGAAACCAACTGATCATATCTTTGCTCTTCGCATCAATGGTATCCGGCCTTGTGCTCAACTCCACAATCTCCCCCACCTCCTCACCATTTGCAGATTTCCTCCGCCCATCGTAAAGCACGGTCTCGAAGTATCCTGCGATGCCGTGTACCATACCCCTGTTCAGGCATACGAATTTACATCTCGAATATCTCGCATTATGATCATTCGCACCATCTCCACCTGCCATACTACCGCCACCACCACCGCTCACACCACCCTGTCTCCGTGCCTCTGCCAACTCAAGAGTGACCGCAGGAAGCGGATGCACAAACTCCCACGCTTGCTGGATGCGAGGGTGGTCAGGGACAGAGGTTGCCAAGAAGTCAATCGCATGGAGCATGACAACATACGGCGTATCTGTCGCATCTGCGTCGTTGACAGCACGGTGGGAGATGTCGGCATGGAGACGAGGAGCCAGAACTGGCGTGAGATGCGCAGTATAGCTGCTCGGAATAGAAATCCCAAACTCAGGAGCCAGAACGTGCTGCACGCCATCAAGGCACTCGGGGCTCAACTCGTTATCGGCAAATGACCCAAGAAGCTCCGACACGATGATGTCGACCTTTCCATACGTCGGCAGCTGTGCTTCAGATGACCCAGAAGCCGTAGTGGTGCCTGACCGACGAAGCGGGCCCTTCCAGGCTCGCATATCCGACTTGACGACATTCACAGCGTTGTCCCAGTCCTCCTCGTTGTGGCGCTGGAGGAGCACATAGGCATTTGGGTTCTTCTCCACCGCCCATGCCTCGATTGGAATGCCTGTTTTGGTAGATGCTCTCAGTGCTCTTGTGACGAGTGGTCCGCGGCCAGAGCCAGCTACCGCGAGGACCACAGCGCCAGATGCGGAGGAGGTGGGTTTGTTCAAGGCCTTCCAATCTGTGAGCGCGAGCGCAATGGCGCGCTCGTACCAGTCGTACTTGATAGGATCTTTCTCGAAGACTTCGTAGGTCACAGACTCGAGGTTGTCAGCCAGCGGCTGCAACGGGGCCTGCAAATAATCCTGGTACCCGGACCCGAAACGTTCAATCACTGACCTGGGAGGCTGGTTGCGTTGGAGGTAGCGGAGGTAAATGAGGTGAGCCGTTTGATCCTTTGCTTTGGACTTTGAATTCTGGCTTTCGCGCTTGATTAAAGAATTGAGGTCGGCTACCACAGGCATGGGTGCCCCCAATGCGTCTGTGATAACACTTGGGGAAGGCAAGCCGTCCGCCACAGGATATGGCTCGTAGGGCTCAACGTCGGGGATTGGCCCAATATCGCAGAGTAACAGCCACGGCGCATGCTTCAGGCGCATATATCGAGAAATGAGGGATTGGTGGCCCTTTCCAAGGACTGGGTGGCCGCCCTTATTCTTCAAGAAGGTTGAAGCATTTAATGAGAGCAATCGCAAAGGCTCAGCGTACCAGCGAGATTGCAATGCTTCAGTTGGAAGCTGACGAGGTATAGCGAGTGCTAAGTGTTTGCATTAGCACCTCTGAGGCAAAACGTAAAGATGAATCCAAACTTCCGAGCCAACAGGCTCATACACAGCGAATGGTTTAAAACAGCGAGGAGACGGATGTATTGAATCGTTTCATTGGTTTCTTACCTACGGATAGTCTTGAGTTGTATTTACATACACTTCGAATGACGTTCCATGCATCCCAGCTGTCGAATAGCTCATCATCTTCATCCGAATCATCTGACAGATATTCGGCTCTAGTGAAAGGTTTCATGTCACCCAGAAGAGGGACGGCGTTGCTGTCTTTCTGGTGATACATAGGGATATGTATGGCCATATGAACATAACCGGCAACGCCGAGGGCCTCATGTACGGCGCGAGCATATCGGGCCAATCCGTCGGTGGTGGCTGCGCTGCTGTTATACTGGCGAGGTCCGGGTATAATGATGTTGGTGATGCCGCAGAAAGAGGCAAAGGCAACTTCCATAGTCAGGACTTGTCTAGATATATTGGAGATCAACGGATCCGGGGATCCCAAGTCGATCCATGAGCTACAGTAGCCAACCAGCTGGCTGACCGTCTCCCCAGGCCCCAATGGAGTATCTGCCGAGTTGAAGGGCGGCAGTATCGGTGGAGGTAGCTCATTCAAAGAAGAGTCGGCGGACTTAGATAATTCGAGCTGGTTTGATAGGAGGGAGAGAACTCGTGAGTGAAAGTGCGGTGTGGTTATTGGACTTGTAAGCATATCATACTGGGAATGTCAGCATCGTTCAACATGGGCGCATAGAGAGCAGCTGCATACCCCAACATCCTGTCCTTGACGCAAGGTTCTCTCCGAAATTGGTAGAGCTCTCCCGGCTTCGTGGTGCCCAACGTAGAACGTTGGCATATAGTCGTCCACCATTGGTGGTCGTGAGGTTTCGGGATCCATTTGGGCTCAGCTATTGGCAACGAAAGGACGCTATAAATGCGCGAGATATGTAGCAACTGGCTTATCGAGTTGACCAGCAATCCTAAAATATACAGTAAGCAAAGGACAAACTATGTGTCTTTATGAAGATTGTTCTGGGCCCATGGCTTTCGTGGGTATGTTTCCTGTAACTTAATCCCTCGAAAGGCTGCTATGGTGGGGGGAACTTTTGACAAGGTAGACAAACCTAGGCGAACACAGATAAAGATTCCCAAGAAAAATACAGTAGTAATATATCCCAATATTAATGGGATATATGGCATTTTGTGAATATTATTTGTACCAATGTGTTATATATAAAAATATGATAATCGAGAATCCACAAACATTCCGAGACACAGGTCCCGTTTGTAGACAATTCCCAGGCCAGCCTGATCACATGATTGTAAATAAAGGAAGGTGGGCCTAGCCACAAACTCACTAGTGTATTCGTGTGGATTATACTTTTTCTTCCAGGCGCCAAAATATCTCAGCCTTGCGCCGAAACCGAACTATTTTTGAAGAGTACGAACTCTTATACCCCCCATAACACCAACTTCACAATGGCTGACCGTCGTCCAGAGAGTGAAGAAATGTCGCGCGCAAAGAGAGCAAAGGTCGATCTCGACCCGAAGGAAAACCCGTACCTCGCCCACATGTACGAGAACAACGAGGAGGGGGGTTACTCGAACGGTCAGAGGCAAAATGGCAACGGCGATTCTTCCATATTGTCAACTTTCACCAGACATGAGACGACTGCTGCGCAAGCCCACCAGGCCGAAGATGGCCCAGCCAACCCTTTCAACAATCAGCCGCTCTCAAACCAATACTTCAACATCCTGAAGACTCGCCGTGACCTCCCGGTCCATAAGCAGAGGCAGGAGTTTCTCGACATGTTCCACAAGACGCAAATTCTTGTCTTCGTAGGAGAGACTGGTTCCGGTAAAACGACCCAGATTCCTCAGTTTGTGCTCTTCGACGACCTCCCACATTTCAGGAACAAGCTCGTGGCGTGTACGCAACCTCGTCGTGTGGCTGCCATGTCCGTCGCGCAGCGTGTCGCTAATGAGATGGATGTGAAGCTTGGGCAAGAAGTTGGTTTCAGCATTCGTTTCGAGGACGTTACGTCTTCAAAGACGATTCTCAAATACATGACCGATGGTATGCTTCTGAGAGAAGCCATGCACGACCACAACCTCTCGCGCTACAGCTGCATCATTCTCGATGAAGCCCACGAGAGGACCCTTGCCACTGATATTCTTATGGGATTGTTGAAGGAGGTTGCTGTGAGACGACCGGACTTGAAGATCGTTATCATGTCCGCGACCCTTGATGCGCAGAAGTTCCAGAAATACTTCAACAATGCCCCACTGCTTGCTGTTCCCGGAAGAACTCACCCTGTCGAGATTTTTTATACCCCTGAGCCAGAGCGCGATTACGTTGAGGCTGCGCTACGAACGGTTCTTCAAATCCACGCAACCGAGCCCGAAGGAGATATCTTACTCTTCCTGACTGGTGAGGAAGAGATCGAAGATGCTTGCAGAAAGATCTCCCTGGAAGCAGATGAGATGGTGAGAGAGGCGGATGCCGGTCCGCTGAAGGTTTACCCGTTATATGGTACTTTGCCGCCTGCCCAGCAGCAAAAGATTTTCGAACCTGCCCCTGCCCCTATACGACCTGGTGGCAGGCCCGGACGCAAGGTCATTGTCGGAACCAATATCGCCGAAACTTCGCTGACAATCGACGGTATCGTCTACGTGGTGGATCCTGGATTCAGCAAGCAAAAGGTGTACAACCCCAGAATCAGAGTCGAGTCTCTCCTTGTGTCTCCTATTTCCAAGGCCTCGGCACAACAGCGTGCTGGTCGTGCTGGTCGTACGCGTCCAGGAAAGTGCTTCCGTCTGTACACAGAAGCTGCGTTCAAGAAGGAGCTGATTGAGCAAACGTACCCCGAGGTTCTCCGCTCCAACCTTGCTAATACGGTTCTGGAGCTCAAGAAGCTCGGCGTTGAGGATCTGGTGCATTTCGATTTGATGGACCCTCCCGCTCCGGAGACCCTCATGCGCGCTCTGGAGGAACTCAATTACCTTGCGTGCTTGGATGATGATGGAGAGCTCACTGAGCTCGGAAAACTTGCCTCGGAGTTTCCCCTGGATCCTGCTCTTGCCGTCATGCTTATCACCTCCCCTGAATTCTACTGCTCCAACGAGATCCTCTCTCTTACTGCCCTGCTCTCTGTTCCGCAAGTATTCGTCCGCCCAGCATCGGCTCGCAAGCGCGCCGACGAGATGAAGGCCCTGTTCGCGCATCCAGATGGCGACCACCTCACCCTCCTCAACGTTTACCACGCCTTCAAGGGCCCGGCTGCGCAAGCCGACCAAAGGCAATGGTGTCATGAACATTTCCTCTCCCTCCGTGCTCTGCAGTCTGCCGACAACGTGCGCCAGCAACTCGAGAGGATCATGCTGAAGTCAGGCCTCGACCTCATCAGCACTCCATTTGAGAACAAGGATTATTATATCAACATCCGCAGAGCTCTGGTGGCTGGTTTCTTCATGCAGGTTGCCAAGAGAGAGGGCAGTGGAAAGACGTATAAGACTGTGAAGGATGACCAGGCAGTGATGCTGCATCCGAGCACAGTGCTTGGCCATGAGGCTGAGTGGGTTGTCTACAACGAGTTTGTGCTTACTACTAAGAATTATGTGCGAACTGTTACGAGTGTTCGGCCTGAGTGGCTTCTGGTATGTTTATCCTGTATCCAAACCGAATCTTGACTGTGTACTGACTGCTTCTGTAGGACATTGCGCCAACATACTATGATCTCGATTCTTTCCCCAAGGGCGAGATTAAGACTGCCCTCATGCGTACAACTGAGAAGATCCGCAGGAAGCAGGCGATGAAGGCTGGGAGATGAGAGGCTCTTCAGATATGAGAATGAATTAGCTTTGGGTAGCTTGAACTGGAAGGCAACTCGACGCGGAGCCGGGTTGCTCTTTGTAACCCATTGGACGGCAAGGAGTAAATACCAACTGTCGCCTTCCAATGCCGAACTGGAGAATATGGAGTTTCAAAATGGGTAGACGGCCGTGTCAATCACGAATAGCCATTGATTGAATCATATTATAGACGAGTCATGAGTTATGGCTAAGCAGACGGAATAGATCACTTAGACTCGACTGAATAATTCAGCCAAAATATACCAATAAGCCAAACTTTGTTGCTATTGACCGTTGAGAGTAACTCATTTGTTAAATAAGGCCCCTAGAAATTGATAATTTAGCTTCTGATCTACCAATTGGGTGGCGGACAAGGGGTGCAAAGGCGGTATCATTTTTAGTCTAGCGCATGCGGCAGAAACATACTACATCCCAAAAAGTTTTCGTTCCGTTAGCTGAGAGGCTAAATAGTCGTCCTCCCGCCGCCACTATCTCTCATTATGTTAACAAGTGTAAACAAACTTATCGCATCCAACTCGCGACTTCGACTACCACTCCTCATAAAGACTTCAACCACCGCAATGATGAAAGAATCCAGAGATCGACCTTCCCAAAGGCGCGGGCCATATAACGCAGCGAAGAGAGATATGACCACAACTGGACCAAGGCGCAACAATGCTGCTCCAGGATCTCAAGAACAATCACCAATTCCGAGAGTGTCTACTCCTCCTTTGGCCGAGCCTGTTCCGCTTGACACGCCGAGATTCGCGGATCTAGGCAAAGAGAACCTCCTCGACCCTATCCTGCTCCAAACTATCACCGAAGACCTCAAGTTCGACCACATGATGCCGGTGCAGGCAGCGACATTACATGACCTCCTCCAGAAGCGAACTGATGTCCTTGCGCAAGCCAAGACTGGTACGGGAAAGACGATTGCTTTCCTCCTGCCCGCTATTCAAACCATGCTCAACAAGGGCAGACAACAAGGTGGCATTTCGCTGCTTGTCATCTCCCCGACGAGGGAACTGGCTATGCAGATTGCAAAGGAGGCATCGGCTTTACTCCAGCGTCTCCCACAATTCAAGGTTCAATTTGCCATCGGCGGTACAAACAAGGACAGAGAAGAGAAGCAAATCCTCGGCAAATGCGATATTCTGATTGCCACCCCTGGACGATTATACGACCACCTGAGCAACCAGAGAATCCGCGACTCTTTCAGGAATCTTGATACTCTCGTTCTTGACGAGGCTGATCGCCTCCTCGACATGGGTTTCATGAACGCGCTGAAGGATATCATCAAGTGCCTCCCAGACAAGGAGATGTCCCAGCGCCAGGGCATGCTCTTCTCCGCAACCATCGCACCGCATGTGCAGAAATTTGCCCATCTTGTCCTCAACAATGAGTACAAATTCACATCCACGATCCCCAAGGGCGAAGTCAACACCCATGAGCGTGTTCCGCAACTCCTGGTCACCGTGCCCACATTCTCCGCCGTCGCACCCGCACTCATCTCGTCCCTACGCTCCGAAATGGCTATTGCCGGGAAGGAGAACTTCAAAGTCATCATCTTCGCCCCCACCGGCTCGCTCGCCGACTGGTACGCCGCCATCCTCTCCTCCCTAAAGGACCTCCCCGAGGTCTCCGTCCTTCACTCCCGTCTCTCCCAATCCAAGCGCACCAACGTCACCGAGGCTTTCCGCAAATCCTCATCCTCCATCCTGGTCGCCACCGACGTCGTCGCCCGCGGCATGGACTTCCCCAACGTCTCCAACGTCTTTCAGGCTGGCATCCCCGCCGACAAGGAATCCTATATCCACCGTCTCGGCCGAACCGCGCGTGCCGGCCGCGAGGGCCGCGCCGTCTTCATCGTCACGGAGGCTGAGTCATTCTTCCCCAAGTACACGCTCAAGGAGATTACATTCGAGACCTCGGCGCCTGATCTTTCCCCCGCTGCCGAAATCGCAAAACCAGCAGCGGCGTTTGATAACAAGGGTAAGGTCTACCAGGCCTGGTTGGGATACTACAAGAACTACGTCAGACAGCTCGGATGGGACCTCGAGAGGCTCGTGGCGGAGGGGAACCAGTTTGCATTCGATGCGCTGGTTGCTGGTGAGGTGCCGGGGATTCCGAAGAGCACGGTGGGCAAGATGGGACTTAAGGGCGTGAGAGGCGTGAATATCGTTGCGAACTTTGAGAAGCCGCCGAGAGGAGGTGGTGGAAGGGGTGGTGGTGAGGGACGCAGCAGAGGTGCTGGTGGTCAGGGCCAGGTTGGCGGTGGCCATGCGAATGCCAATGGTGGTGGACAGGCACCAGGAAGTGGTGGTGGTGGCCAGGGCCGCGGTGGCGGTGCTGGACGGGGACGTGGAGGTGGTGGCAGAGGTGGTGGACGTGGTGGAAGGAGCTGAAGGGAGCGAGGCAATGCAATGACCTGTTCGATGGGTGTGGTTTCTTTTGTTTTGTCAACGGCAATCAATAGACGGCATGTTCAGGGATAGAGGATCTGGAGCACTGGATGTGGGGTGGAAGATACCCTTTCCTTGTTTGTGACTTTCATTGCATAATTAGACTAGCAGATAGAAAAGTTTTGTCTTGGTATACCTGTACGCATGGAGTTCTACTGTAGTTCTATTTCATGCAGCGCTTCTACTATCTCTCATTTCTTTGACAGCTTCTCTGTACAGCTTGCTCTCACGCAGTGATACGCCCTTTTCTCCCAATCGATGCAGTTCCATCTCGTAATATCCAAGTAATTATTTAAACCTCGGCATCTTTTCAAGGCGCTTCATAATATCATACATACATACTTCAATCAATTAAGCAAAAGTACATACACACTGCCAAAAAACAACAAAAAAATAATTTCGTGCGTCGACCGGGACTCGAACCCGGACCGTGAGCAAACAGGGTTTGAAGTCCACGTTACCGCAGACCCCAGCTATTTCTAGAGACTGGGAAGCTCACATTCTACCCTTAAACTATCGACGCAGTTGATTGTGATGAGAACGATAAGTTGAGGTTATAGAGGGGTGAGGACTGGGAATCTTTCTGAATTATATTCCACCGTGAGCGAGACATTGCGATGGAGGAGTTATGATGATGGTACGCATGTTTTATAAACTGACTCGTACGCAGTGGGTTTACTCTAATGTCACCTCTGTACGAGAAAGGAATGACGAGTTTATTCCATTTGGGCTCTGGATATATTTCTTGCCAACAGAAAAGTCACCAGTGGTCTGCTCTTCACCAGTCATCTACAGTATCAAGCCCTACTCCTACTCCGGTGATTGGTAATATAGGAATTGTCTACCAAGTTGCCTTGCCGCTATTCGGAAGATGATTGGAAAGCAATATAAGGGGCATGGCCTGAGTTCCTCTGCAAGCAGGTAGGGTTCTTTCACCGCAGTTCCTCACTAACTGTCCATCAGATCATCAGATAACGAACGACTGACATGCGATTCTCTTACGGCCTCGGCACTCCATTCAATCTTGAGTATATCATATTATATATATCTCGACTCTCACCAGCCTACATAGCTAGACAGTATCGCTCCATCGATGCTCTAGAAGACTCTTGGTGGTTCTTTCAATGTCCACCTGGGATGGAAACCCCATGGGGACCCTGGCTTAAACACCCCCCCCAGAGCGGATCTAGATCCGCACCCTTACCTCACCTCGGTCCGACCATCGGTCTCTCACCACCAACCCCAAAACCCGAATGAAAAAGAGGGGAGAGAGGGAGGGGGATACTGCTGCATACGGATATATATGGATGGGCCTTGTGGGTGATGACCTGCCCCTCCTCCCCGACCTCAAACCCCAAGCCACCACGAGGGAGGATGCTACGGGAGTACGGCACACAGGATCGGTAGCTCCCTCTGTACTCCACGCCCGCGAGAAAAATCGAGCTGCCGATTGGAGTAAAATCCACCGATTGGCGCCCTTCGCGGCGCTCCATGCTCTTTTCACTACGGGGAGGGGGGAGTCATGGCATGCGATTACTGTGATCGGGGCCCCGTCAGAACCGAGCCCGGCCCAGCTCGTCTGGGTTTCTACAACGTTAGCTGGCTTTTAGGACGAGATGGATGACCCATCCAGCCCAGCCTTAAAGGCGCCCAGTCCCGCCCCACGACGACTATTCTTGGGCCGCGGTGATTTTATTCAGTTCTTTATTTTCTATAGTGACCTTGCTTGTCCGTGCTGCTGCTCCTCCTTGTTGTTTAATGCTTCCTATGGGTTGAATCACTGCCATGACCACCTCTGTCCCTTCCACACAGGCATCCATCATCCTCGATGAGAAGGACTTAGAAGCCTCCGCCGAGCGTAGAAACAGAATCCTGAGCCACCATGGCAAGGATGACCTACTGCCGGCGCCCACGCGCGAGGCCATCCTCGCCGTCCCTGGTCTAACTGCTGATCTTGAGGCTACGGGTGTTTACATCGTCAGCTGGGATGGCCCAGACGACAAGGCCAACCCGCTCAACTTCTCAGCTTCTCGAAGATGGCTCACAGTAGCCAACGTCAGCCTCATCACCTTCATCACGTAGGCCCAACCCCTCATGCACCCCCCAAAAAATCCATATCCATATCTAACAACACCCCCTAGCCCTCTAGCCTCCTCCATGTTCGCCCCCAGCGTCCCAACCCTCATGAAAGAATTCGACGTCCAATCGCCCCTCCTCTCCGCCTTCGTCGTCTCCGTCTTCATCCTCGGCTTCGTCATCGGCCCCGTCGTCTGCTCCCCCCTCTCAGAGCTCTACGGCCGCCTCCCCATCTACCATTGCTCCAACGTCCTCTTCTTCCTCTGCACCATCGCCTGCGCCGAGGCAAGGTCCTTGAACATGCTCATCGGCTTCCGCTTCCTCGCCGGATGTGCAGGAGCCGCTGCGTTGGCTATTGGAGGCGGTACTATCGCTGATGTGATTCCCGTCCACCACCGCGGGAAGGCCATGGCCCTCTTCTCCATGGGACCCGTCCTTGGCCCCGTTGTAGGGCCCGTGGGCGGCGGATTCGCAGTCCAGTCACTGGGTTGGCGCTGGATCTTCTGGATCCTCACTATGCTCTCTGGCTGTGTCACGCTGCTGACATTTGTTGTTATGCGGGAGACGTTCGCGCCGACGCTGCTTGGACGCAAAACTACGCGCATGCAGAAGGCTTATCCTAAGTACAAATTCCGCTCGCAGTATCACACTGGTATGAAGGCTAGTGCCTATCTTCGCCGCTCGCTCGTGCGGCCACTGCGCATGCTGGTCAATCCGATAGTTCTCATACTGTCGGTATACCTCGCAGTTGGCTATGGATACCTATACATCCTCTTCACGACATTCGCGATCGTCTTCAGGGACCAGTACGGTTTCTCACCAGGGGCTGTGGGATTATCGTTTCTGGGCTGTGGTATTGGTTCCTTGTTGGGGGCAACGCTTTATTACTTCATGAGTGATAGAATCTTGGATCGGCTGTCCCAAGCAACGGGACCTCAGCCTGAGCATCGTGCCCCGGCTATGTGCCTTGGGGCTATTTTAATGCCCATTGGACTGTTCATGTACGGCTGGGCAGCTGAGAAGCAAGTACACTGGATTGTGCCGATAATTGGCACTGGAATATTTGGCCATGCGCTGGTCATGATATTTGTAAGTACACCGAGAATGCACGTTATAAGTCCCTGCTAATGATCACCCCAGCAATCTATATTGAACTATATTGTCGACACATTCGACATCTATTCGGCATCGGCTCTGGCCGCGAATATGGTTCTGAGGTCTCTCGGCGGGGCGTTTTTGCCGCTGGCTGGCGAAGATATGTATGCTGCATTGGGACTTGGATGGGGCAACTCTCTTTTGGCATTTATTGCGGTTGCCCTCGTACCAGTGCCATTTGTCATTTTCAAGTACGGCCATCGCATAAGGGCAATGGCAACTGTCAAAATCTAGAATAAAATTAAATGGAATAATCTAGGGTTAATAGGCTTCTACTTCTCTATGGGCTTCGTATTATGAGCCTAGAGTGCCTCGGCGTGGTTGTGTTTGCTGGCATGAATGAGTGTTAGCGATCTGAAAGTATGCATTGGGCAAGGGAGACTTATCGAAAAAAAAAAGGGAACGATACCTCAGTTAGAGATACCGCTTTCAAGAGTCCATCCAACTCATCACAGCATCCCAAGGCCTCGAAAGAAAACCTCACTAGCATCAAAACTAAACCCTTCCCCACAAGTGTGGACAGGCACTAAGCCTTGACTCCAACTCGAGATGGGTCCCACACAAGCGGTTTCGGGCCGTTCTTTAACTAGTGATGCACCGGAGGGCAAGGTCAGTCGTGTGAGCAAGAGGAGTGGACTCGCCACCGCAACTACACCAATTTCACCCCTGGCATGCATCCTGGCGAATATGCTCCCGTAGGCCTCCTTCAAAATACTGTTTTCCCGGAAGAGGCGCACAACTCCGACAGGCAACCGGTCCACTGTCAATTCGAAGCTCGGGTCCAGATCATCATCGCGCGGAGAACCAGCAGACTTCTCTCTGTTTGTAAGCAATGCCCTCAGAGATAAGTTTTTCGATTCCTCGCTTGGAATAAACAAGCGGGCACAAACGGACAAAAGACATCAACAAAAACCGTGAAGGCACGAACAGAAGCTTTGGGGGCGACTGGTCGCGCGGTGGCCAATTCCAAGAAGGAACTGACGTTGTGTTGGCGCCCTCCAGTCATCTCATGGACAGGGCTATGAGGAGAAGGTTGATGCAGCTGATCGTGACTTTTATGCAAGCATCAACAACGCCTGTGGCTGTTGCCTTGGCAGAGGTTTCTTGGGCTTATTAATGGTCGTCAAGGTACGATGGGGTGGATACAGTGATTGACAAAGTAGTCAATAGGAACATATGGAATGCTTCCCTGAACTGAATTCGCAATCTGCCATCCCTGAAGTCATTGCAACAACGTCGAGCTTTGGGCAATACAGGAGCCAAACAAATACAGCCATTTCTTGGTGAAGCCAAGTACCACCTTCTGCACCATCTCTGTATGAAGACCTGAAATCCTGCTAACTGGCAGAACGAAACTAGGTCATTCAAGGCTGGAAGCTCTCTGTATGGAAGCCATCGAAACCTCGCTCTGCCAGATTCTGACAATTCCCACGAGTTGGATCGAGGCAAGAATGAGAGAATAGCCAAGGAGATGGTGTAGAAGGCAGTATGTATGTAGGAAATGTATTTGAGCTCTACCGAGACTCATCGGTCGAGGAATGTCAACAGAATTGATAGGCAGAAAGTTGTCAAAGACTCTCATCGAAATCAGTCTAGTCGAAAGCACCCGAATATAACCTCCACACCGAGAGTTGCATATATGTAACCAACACGTATATCCCACCGCACCAATGACTTGAGCACCAAAGAAACAGTCGGGCCTTGATCAGAGTATAACGCCCAGCAGACGAGCCTGACGAGCTCCCTCGCGGAGGGTATTACCAGAATGGCTCATAGAAACATCTCTTTTGTGTCCGAAGACTCTAGGCTCCCCAGCTTGTGTTTCGGCCCCTTGGTCTTCCATTGCGCCACTTTTCAGCTTAACAAGTTTCGTACCAAGAGACGTAGTAAACAAGCCGAGCAACATATCCGCAAAACTAGAAAAAACCAACGATTACTTAGGGTTAAGTTCCAATACCCATTCCCAACTCCAGTCCATGTTGCCCGCCCACCGGGGGGGGCTGCAACCAGACGCGGAACCGATCGCGGCATGCTCAAAGTGAGGCTCGCGTGGAGCTCGAGGATGCGACGCCGCGAGAGGTTGCTGAACCGGAGAAGCGGCCAGAGGCATTCCTTTCGGAAAATGAGTACCGGATGACTGTGGAGAAGGCGCGTTGCTATTTTGTGACCTCATGGTACAGAGGTTGAGAGAAGTTGCCAGTGTGCGATGATGATGATCTGGGCCACGAACCCCAAGCTGCCAATGGATTGGGTCCTGTAGTTGAGAAGTTGAGTCCTCTGCCGGTCGAGTATTCCTAGTGAGGATCTAAAGGGAGCATATTGGCCAAGGCAACATGTCGGGCGCTTTGAAATTGGCGATGAGTTGCAAATAGGTTGGAGGAGGAAGGTAGTGGTCACCAGCCAGGGAATATATGAAGACGCGAGTAAAAGACGCGTGATCACGTGACATCCCAATACGAACTAAGTCAGTTAACTAACTTAACTAAGTTAACTTAAGTGTGTTAACGTACTCCACAAGCGAGCGGCGCACACAAGTGAGTGGCGCACGCATCACGAATTCTATAACTCTAGAGGTTAATTTCACAACAATACAATTTATTAAACCCTATAGAACTACCCTAATTAGAAACCTCCCTTAATGGACACGTACGGGCAGTATGCGCGAGTGATTTACACATACTACACGTCCGTGGTGCACGAGTTTGTGGCTCTGTAGGTTGACCTGCAACCCTACCTACAATATCTATATCTGCTGTTTGTAGTCGATCTAGACCCTCCTGGACTGTCAAAACACCTCCTTTAGCTACATACGACCTCCTTACTGCTCTCTTCTTCTTTTGTCTTTCATTTTCGGTCCGCAATTGCTTGTTTTCCTCCGTTAGAAGAGCCGCATTATGCATAGCCATTTGACAGCCTTTAACTAGCTGCTGGAACGCCTGATCTGTAGGACTTGATAAACCTGCTGTACGACGTTGAATGCGCCCCTTAATTGCTGTAGCCTGAAGCTCTAATTGACTAGCATTATGAGGCGTTTCGGGTACCCAACAGTCTCGTAGGGCAGGAAGAAGCAGAGGTGGAGTTGGCGTCCGTAACTGAGTATTAAGCTTTGACAGCACTCGTTCTGGGTCGTACGGGACTAGACCTGTAGCTGCAAACCCACTACGGACCACATTAAGGGCCATAGACTCTTTGCGGGCCGAAAGGTAGGCTGTAAGGAAATCCGGTTTGTCAATATGGTTTAGTCCAACCCGCATATATCTTTCAATTTGTTGTCCGTATGACCGTTTTAGAACTGCAAAACAGCTAACGTCTAATGGCTGTAAGAGATGTGATGAATGCGGCGGCATGCAAAGCGTAATAATTGAGTGCTCGGAACAGAATAGGTCAAACTCTGGAGTCGAATGGCTCCCGTGTCCGTCGAGAATAAGAAGCCGATAAACCCCCTTCGTACGGTCCTTTGTATGCTTCTGAAAGACGTCCGTAAGCCAAGCAAGGCCTAGAGAATCGTCTGTCCACCCGTTTTCACTAACTGCAATTGTCCAGTCTAAAGGCAAAGTGTCTGTGTACCAAGTCGATATATGAACCTTGCCCTCAAAAATAACCATTGCTGGCAAGCTCCATCCGTCTGAAGATATTGATTCAATAACAGTAACCCATTCACGGTTCCCTGGCTGTACGCAAACTGGCTTGCCAGCCCGCTCAGAACCTGTAATTACCTTCGCGGTCGTGACTACTCCCATTTGAAACCCAGTCTCGTCAAAGTTGTAGATGTCCTCCTCTTGAATCCCATATTTAGCAATTGTATTCCGTACAAGCTGAAACCAGTCCCGAATAATCGTAGGATCTTCGCATTTTGCCCGCTGATAGTCGTATTTACGGGTGTATTTTGATTGGAGGGAGTTGTGTCGTCGTACGAAATTATAAACCCAGTTCTGGCCAACTGTAGGAGTCTGATCCTGGTCTGCGTCAGTCCGTTTTTGAAGAAGTAGATTTGCCATTTGTCGAAAGGAATTAGCTCTAAGTGGTAGGCCTCGTTCCTCCATAGATAATATCCATTGGATAAGTGTTAACTCCTCAGTAGCTGTAAGTTTGAGGTTTGCGGACCGTAAATCGCGTCGCGCGGTCCGTCCTTTAACACGCGCTCGCAGAGTGGACTCAGGAAGATCGTACGCGACCGCAGCACCTCTAACACTCGTAAAATGGCCGTTTTTATAGGCTTGGAGTGCAAGAGTCATTCGACCCTCTTTGTGGATTAATTGCAGGTCAATTGGTTGAGACATATTGATTTAAAGGATACTATACGCGTTAGAATTCGTGATGCGTGCGCCACTTACTTGTGTGCGCCGCTCGCTTGTGGAGTACGTTAAGTTATCAGACATTAGGTAATCATTGCTTACCTAATCCATGGAGACGACAACATAACATAGGAGTTAGGAGTAGTGTCAACGTCAAACATAGAAGCAATATCAAATATGAACTTTGCAAGGGGTTTATTATTTCCTTTCTTATATGGACGTGTACGTATGGAGCTTCCAGAAGTCTGTTGAGGCTTCAGATGCACAACAGTACTCAGTAGGAAACAGAGAAGCATATGCTATTGGGGAGGGGGCTCATTTCATAGAGTATGGGATTCAAGATAAGTGAATTTTTGTCTACCGTCTCTCTCTCAGATTATGCTTCCCACGTAGGCCAGTATTATCAGGTCTCACCATGTGAGATCGTGTGATTGTTATGCCCCCTTTCTGGCCTCTATATTACATGATCCGTACGGCTAGAGGTTGAAACATGGAATCTTTATCACGGGGATCATATAGCATATCTTCCGGCGCGCGTCTTTTCATTTTTAATATCTGTTATTTAAATGTTTGTGTGCAGGAAGTGCTGTGCAGTATTGAAATTGTTGGCGAGAGTTGCACCTTCTTTGCCGCCTCTCTGCTCCCTCTGTCTCTGCCTTTGTTGTCGTACATAACCCCCTTCTTACCCTCCGTCGCGCTTTCCCCCACAACAACCTTCTTACTTTGCACCTTTCTGCACAACAACAAACTCTACATCGCATCTCCTTGCTTCCTCTTCTTCCTTAATTTCATCCCTTCGCCACCAAACCCCCTTCCCCCAAAATTTAAACTTGTTGATACCCCTTTCATTCAAACCTGCTGGATGCTCAAGATCGAACCCCTATCAATGTCAGCCACTGAATCCAGTCGCTCAAGCGGCCAGATTTTAAAAGAGCTGCGCTACTCGAGGGAAAATTTGCTCTTCTTGCGAGACCAATTACCTGTAATCATTTGCGACGTTACAAGGATGAATAATGCCAGTGCTGGTACGTGTTCACGACTGTCCATGACCCTACTGGCCATCCAGAAAGTCACTAACACATACCCTCCCCCAGATTTGCTACGATTGCCATCACAAATAATGTCTGATCCTGGCCTCAAGTCGTGCCCTACAAGGGTTTTGCGACGTGTCCCAAACTTCAAGAACAGAGACGATGTTGGTGGCTCTGGAAACAGTCGTCTTCACAGACACAAGATCTCTTTGGAGTCCGACGAGGAAGAGATTGTGTACCGTGGACATCCAATCCGCCACTCTCTCAAAGAAACCCAATGGCAGTTCAAGCGTCGTGATGACTCTGATAGATCGAGCCAGCCTCTCTCCGCACCACCCGGATACCATGCGCAGAAGGCCGAAAACTTCCAGAAATTCTACCGTGCCGTTGTTTCGCCAACACACGTTCGAGTGACAGCTGGCGGCCGAATTGTTCCAAATATTCGTGCCCCCCCACAGCCGGTATTCGTCTGGAACCGTGACAAATTATTCTTCGAGGCGAAGCAAGACAAGAAGGCTCCAGGAATCGGAGATGCAAACTGGCAAGAAGGTGCAGCTTTGAGACCCTCCGACCCAAACCAATTGCCTATCAATAACCCAACCACAAATGCGAACATTGCTACTGCTCCACCCTCTCACTCTTTAGAGAAACTATTAAACCCCGGCACCGTACAGCCGTCGACAATTACTGAGCCGCAGGTTCTAGCTCCTGTCCCAACTCTTCCGAATGTCTCGGACCAAAACAACTCGGCTGGCCCTCACCCGATCAAGCTGTCTCCGCCAGGCCAATTCGATATGACAAAGCCTTTCATGGTTAATGGGCAGATGGTTTACCCTCTCCCATCGGACTTTCAAATCCCCCACGGCGTTCCTGTGATCCCATTCAATATGCTTGGGAATACGATTCCTCTGCAGAATCTACAGCCTTCCCAATACCCTCAAATGCCGCTTCACCACGGCTTGTTCAATCCCACAGAGCCTTCTCTGGGCCAGGCACAACCAATTCCCTATAATAACCCGCTCACGACGCCACCAATCGTGCAGAACCTTCCACAAATTGGTTTTGGAGGCATACCGCCTATTATTCCTCATTCGAAGGTGGGAGACCGAAGTGGTAGCAATAACAGGCTGGTGGCTATGCCGCCTCTACCCGGTCTTGATCACCCTCCATATAATCAGCCAGGGTACGTGAAGCAAAAGATAAAGTCGCTCCAAGATGAGATCAAGAAGTTCGATCATCAGTTGGATCACAATAAGCACCAAATCGATGAAATCCATGTCAAGAAGCAGCGGTTCTATGTTGAGAGCCAGATCCAAACTCTTGAAGCAAGTTTGGCCCTACTGCCTTCAGAGGATTTCAATCACTCTTTTCCAGGAGCTCATCCTCGGCCTCTGGCACCACCCATCCCAAGTTGGGTCGCTACACCAGTTTACCACCCGAGAAGTTTCGATGGAGTATATGATCAAGGGCCGCTTCACCAACCCGCGTCATCGAGGGTGATAAATCGATCCGAGCCCTTTCATAATCCCGCTCCTGTGCCAGCTTACAAAGCTTCGGTCGCCAAATCCGCTCAGCCGAGCCGAACGCGCTTGAGCCTCTCTGCGGCAAAGGCAGCCCCTTTCAAGCCTAGGTCTCAGCAGGGTTCGCAGCCTGCTTCTGTTGTTCAGCAACCTGTTGTGCAGCCACATACTGCACCGTGCGAGGTGGGCGAAACTAACAGCATCATACTGGGCGAAACCACTAGTACCCCAGCAGAACATGGCCAAGATATAGAAAGCCGCCTGAAAGGCACGGGCAATGCATGGGCTGGGCCAAAGGGTGCGGACAACCATCCCATGTCGTCGTCAAACACTACATTGGTTGAAAATCCGGAAGCTCTCGAAACCCAGAACTACAAAGGTCGCCATTTGATGCTACCAGGACAACCCCAGGACAATGGGTCTACGCCAGTGCTTGCAGATACTCGTGGTTTGGGCTCGGCTTCCCATCATACCCCGATGCCGTATTTGATGGGATTTCCTCCGCCTGGAGTACCGTGGAAAGAGGCTCGATCTCACGAACTCATGTATACGAGACCTCTCACTCCTGAAGAAGTTCGTGCTCGACACTTGTACTGGGGCAATGCCAGCAAGGAATTCCTCAAGGGCCTACCGAAATTTGACGGCCAAGACTTTTATCCGCCATCCCCACAGAAGGGACCTGCTCTTCCGGTCGGCCAAGGTCGCCACAGTGAGGCATCAACGATCATTCGGAAGTCAAAGGATAGTAGTGCCACGTCCAAGGAACAGGGGTTAGGCGAAGAATCACAAGCTCTAGTTCTTCGAACAGAGGCAGTCGTGGGTGGTAGAACTTCGCCAGACAAGAATGTTGCCCTGCACGACGACAATGATGATGTGGTATCTGTAGACTCATGGGGTGCTTCTAAGAGCGTGTGCTCTCCCCCGCAGCATGGCTCGAAAGTTGTGGCGAAATTTAACAAGCCCTATAGCGCAACCACGTCGGCGTTTCTACTCGGGATGCTTAAGAATAGCCCAGCCGTGTCTTCACCACTTTCTGGGTTGTCATCAACGCATGCTGTAGGATGCCTTCCGAACTATGGCGGGACTGCAATTCTCTCACTGGCTCCAGGACCAAGGCAACGCTCATCGTTCACATTTGACGCCCCAACCGCCAAGGTTGTACGGTCTGCTTCTGGTCTTTCGGTTCGACATGAAAATCGGCCGCCATCAAGGGCAGGGTCCGCGTCAGTGGGGGGGTATACTGCCGCCGAATTTCTAGCCAAAGTTAACCGTCAAAACGAGGAACGCCAGGGCAACGCCGAGCAAGATTGGAAAACTGCGGCTAATGGAGTTGGGTCTGTTGCCAACTCGAGCTGGTAATTCTAATGTAACTATGGAGCTGCCTTATCAAAATTTCCGGATTCTGGGTCACCAGTTGCCTTTCGAGTTGTTGGGGAGGGAAGTTATATGTTTCCATACATACATATCCAAGGTTCTTGTCTTCCGGATTTTCTTCGAGGGGTGTTTGTATCGGTCATTGCGGTTCACAACTAATACGACATTCCACCAGTATGAATACGCCTTCGCTGCAATTCTAATTGGGGAATTGTGACGTGGCTTTGAATAGCATTCCTACGGTGGATGTTTCTCTTTTATCAAGGGCGTTCTGTTCAGGATTTACTGGCATAGCATACATTACTTGTGGTACGAAGGAGACTCTTGAGGGTTGGGTTTCGGTATTTTCTTTTCACGCTTAATATTTGCTTTTACTTGTGGTGTACTGGAGTCATTGGGGAGGAAGAATATATATATGGTATGGTAGTGAATGGGTGAGGGGGTTTATTCTGAACAGTGGTATGGTGGAGGAGGAAGTTACCTTGTGCTTTTCGGCATGATAATAAGGGGGTGTATGGGGGGATTATAATTGCCGGATTGAAGAGGTCAGCATTCATTGTGTAAGAGTAGCAGAGAAATAAAAATATTTTTCCAATATGCGGCTTATGGGGGTGTTGAGTGTGGTTGATTGATGTTTGATTAGCAGTTATATGTATGATGTTGCGCCTGAAAAACATAGTATTTGCGAGGATTCTATGACCTTGCATTCTGTATATACCAAATAGGCCACCCAATATGATTCAGGCATTACTCTCCTCGCCATTCCTGTCTCCAGTGCAAAGTGAAGAGCCACATGGATGATAAGACCTATGCAAGCAAATATTCTACCCAAAAATTCAAAATTGCGCCATTATCTGACGTAGACCGAGCAGCTACTTTAGATACCCCCAAATCTCGGTATGTGTTTGTGTGTGTGTAGTTTATAGTCCCGCAGACTCTCTGTATCCCCTCCTCCGCTCTAGCAAGCATATATATGTAACCTCTATCTCTCTCTCTCTCTTTATACCCCCCTCTTTCCCACATCATTCTACGCCCTCTCCCCCCTCAACTCCTCCTCAACCTGCTTCACTACAATCTCCCTCACACCCTCCCACCCCGCACCAGCAGGTACATCCGTAACTCTCCTCTCCTTCTCCGCGAGCCCGACAAACTCCTCCGGCAGCACACTGGAGAAATCGAAATCCCGCTCCTTGAGAGCGACCTCTACTGCTCCCGCGAACTTGGCCGGATGCGCGGTGGCGAGGGAGATGTGCGGTACGCCTTCTGCACGGGACATGCTGCGCAGCGACGCGGCGATGCCGACGGCGGAGTGGGGGTCGAGGACGTATTTGGCGCTGTCGAAGAAATCCGCGATGGTGGCGGTGGTCTGGGCGTCAGTCACGCGCTCGCTGTCGAAGTCGCGCTGGGCGAACTTGAGGATGTCGGCGTTGACGGAGAAGCCGCCCTGAGACTTGAGCTGTGTGTGCCATGCCGCGACTTCCTGACCGGCTTGCTGCTTCGTCCATTCATCGTCCATGCCGGCACCGCTGGCGTACTCGTACGCGAGGAACCAGAGGAGACGCTCGAAGTTGGAGGAGACGAGGATATCCATCGCCGGGCTCAGGGTCTCGCGGACACCATCGGTATGCGCCTTTGCGCCATCGACAGCGAGTCCCTCAGCCGCGGAGGGGGAGTGAGAAGGTTTCTTCTCGTAGGTTCCAGTGCGCCAGAAGCGGTCGAGGATGTCGTTCTCGTTAGTCGCGCACACGAGCTTGTCAACGGGGAGACCCATGCGCTTGGCGAAGTAGCCAGCCAGGATGTCGCCGAAGTTGCCGGTGGGCACGACAAAGCGCGGCTTTGCGGAGGCGGGGATGCGCTTTTGGAGGGCGAAGTAGGAGGCGAAGTAATAGGTTGTTTGGGCGAGGATGCGCGCCCAGTTGATGGAGTTGACGGCGCCAAGCTTTTGGCTGGCGTTGGTGATGGGGTCGGCGAAGAGGGCTTTGACAGTGTCCTGGGGGTTGGGTTAGTGGGGTGAGGTGGGGTGGGGAGGGGTAGCGGTGGGTGAGACATACTTGACAATCGTCAAAGGTGCCCTCGACGGCGAGGTTGTGGATGTTGGCATCGAGGACGGTGGTCATCTGGGCCTCCTGGACTGGGCTGACGCGCCCCTTGGGGTGCAGGATGAAGACTGAGACATCCTTCTTGCCGCGCAGACCGTAGATGGCGGCGGATCCGGTGTCGCCACTTGTCGCACCGACGACGGTGAGATGATGCCTGTCCTTTCCGGTCTTGCCCTCATTGCGCCTCACGAGGAAATACTCAAAGAGGTTACCGAGTAATTGCAGCGCAACATCCTTAAACGCCCACGTCGGGCCGTGGAATAATTCCAGCAGGTACAGGTTCTTCTCCTCGTCGAGCGGGACGAGGGGGGTGGTCTCTGGTGCGCGGAAGGTGGAGTAACTGCGATCGATGATCTCCTTCAGGTCGGCGGAGGGGATCTCAGAGGGCGAGATGTAGAGCGAGAGGATGGCGTGGGCGAGGTCGGCGAAGGAGAGGTCGCTCCAGGCGGACTCCCAGTCGGCGGGTAAAGAGGGGATCTCCCCGGGAATGAAGAGGCCACCGTCGGAGGCGAGGCCTTTGAGGACGACATCTTCAAAGGAGAGCTGGAGAGAGAGATATTGTCATCAGCGACTGTGTTAATCAATTTATCAAAGAGACGTCAATTGGTGGCGTACGCTGTATTCCCCGCCGCGTGTGCTTAGGTAGCGCTGCGAGGGGGTGTGGCTGGCGATATTTGCTTTTTTTTGTGAAGCCGCATTCGCATTGGCGGCGGCGGTGGCGAGCTTGGAGGGGACATCGCCCGTGAAATGGACAGCGCTGGGAGCCATAGTTTGGAAGAATGGGAGAGATCTCGAGATAGGACGAGGATCTGGAGATGGTTCGGAATATGGGGAAGAGGGCCAGAAGGGTGCGATGCGGTATTTAATATGAGTCAAAAATGGAAATAAATACATGGAATTTAAATCCATTAATTGGAATTGAATTTCCGATTCACCGTATGGTTCCGGCGTAAGCCAAGTTTTGCCAGTTTCTCACGTATTTTCTGCCATTTTGGCCCGATTTCGGTGGCAATGAAGGAGGTGAGAAGGCGCTAAGCTGGATTGGGGGTGGCGTGTTGGACTGGCTGTGGTAAAGGATCATGTCACTTTATGTCGCACTCCAACTCTCCTCTCCATCCTCATCTCCAGCTCATCATCTCCAGCTTCATATTATCCAAATGTAGGCCTTCCTCAGCCCATGTGCTCGTGCTCATGCCGTGCTATTCTATATATGCAGCGCTGCACAGTTACTCAGCCGCCTTGCAAGGATGACATTCACAACATGCGCCCCGTCCCTCTCAGTGCTGGTAAGTTACTCGTCGCACTCTTGATGCAGCTTCTCAGACTAATCATACCACGGGCAGAGAGGCTACACGCATGCACCTTTGCCCCCATTTCCTCACCGAGTTTTCCACCCCCCAGCCAATCGCTGCGCCTGCATACTCCCAATCCTAAGCACTCACACATGCAAGCGCACCCAATCAATAACGCCCTGCGAGGAGCCCCGCCTGGCAGCCGAACTGTAGCCTAGCCTTCCGCTCAGCTCTCAGCCACAGTTCCACATGTTTAAAAAGTCTCAAGAGACGAGCGTATGACGCTCATGACACGGACAACGTGTTTATGCCCTGCAACTACGCTCAATGGGTTCCTTCCGCAGCTCAGCGCCAGATTTGAATCCCAAGGACGAATTCCTCACCGACTTCATGGCCGGCGGGAAGCAGCATCGGAGGAAGAGTGCTACCATACAGCGATGTGCCTATGGAGAAGGCTGTCGGACGGTGGTCACCTCGAAGAACATGGGGACCGTGCCGATGCCACGGCCTCGGATTTCTGTGATATTCGTACGTCGCCTTTGTAAATTAAACCTCCAGATATGCATGTACATATTTACTCCCCAGTGCCACGCTAACGTTCATTTTGCTCCAAGATACTTGTATCGGCTTCCAAGGCGAAGCTCCATGCTTCAACAAAGTGATAAAAAGCGGAGTGACAAGATGTGTAGTCCATGAGTGCCACGACTCCTCAGGCACCATGTTCTATTGATTGGAGAAGCCACCCAAGCTGTTCTTTGCAATCCATGGCTCCTAACCGCCCCAACTTCATAAATACTCACCCGGCCTAGACTACCAATGCACTATTACTGGTTGCTCTGAACAACGAGTAGGATCTCCAAATGGGGGATGGTGGGACTGCTGCGCGCATCGTAAATAAACACATTTGAGAGCCTAGAGTGAGAGCATGATTAATAACCAATCTCCAGATCAATGCGACGCGGACGGATGCTATGCTTCCAGAAAATACAACGTCCTGAAGGGAAGGCATTTTATATACTGCCCGAAGCGTAAGCTCCAATCGACATCATCTACAACCAGTAGTCTCACATTCTACAGACAAATGCGTGAGAGAAACCTGCACACGAAGTCACCCATCGCGGCAACAGCACTGCACCGCACGTACGTACGAGATTCTACTTCAGCACACTGACACTAACGGCAACCAGACACGTGCTCCAAGGAAGGCTGCAATGTTATCGTAGACGGAGCTGCAAAGATAAAATTAAGTCTCACGCATGAACAGACATGAAATGCGCGCACAGTAGTTGCCCAAGCAACCGAATACGAAAGGACGGGGAATACCAGCCGTTCTGCTCATGTCGTATGCCTTCCATCTTCTGAACCCTCCCTGAGCGGCAACGGAACCCTAACCACCCTCACAGACACGGCATGCACGAGCTCTCAATGCACAAGAGACAAGAAACGAAGCTCCGAGTTTTGCAGCCTGCGTAAGTCTCCCTATTGCCAGTCATGGTATCGACTCTAACGTACATAGACACCTGCCACATCGGCGACTGCAGCAAACGCTGTATTGGCGACCACTTCTACTGCAGTGATCGTAAGCCTCCTGTCTCCCGTCAGCTACCCAGACCCCAACTGACACTTCAAGATATCTGTGAACTCGACATGTGCCGTAACCCGCGAACATTCTATTTAGAAAGGGACAACGTCGTGCTTACCCGCTACTGTCCCATCCGTACGTTCCAAGCAATGCCATGCAAAACCACAATAGGAATAAGAACTGAAGCCTCTCAGATGAATACTGAATTGCCATCTCAGTGCCCGCAATCAAACATATGGGTACTGCCGAGCGCGTATGTAGCCCCCGTCTGCACAGTCAAGATCTCTACTAACAAACCCCAGATAACTGCGAAATCTCAAGCTGCAACAACCTCAAAATGATCGACCCAGACAGCTACCCACCCCTCACCATGTGCGGACAGCGTAAGCACCCCTACCCTCCCTCCCCTTCACCCAAACTAACAACACCACACAGAGTACGACGAATCCCTCGACCCCCCTCCCCTTCCCGGCTCCCCCCGCACCGCTCCCCCACCCGACGCCATAACCTTCAAAACCCTCTCCTCCCAACTCGCCAAGCTGCAACGCACAGCCGATAACATAGAGGCGAACTCCTATTTCAACAACGGCGGCGCTGGAGTCGGGGGCGGTGGGGGTGGGGCAGGAGTTGCCCAAGCGAGGGCGGCGGAGGAGGCGGCGGAGACGAGGAGGAGGTTGGAGGAGGTGTTGAGGCAGCAGGGGTGGGGCAGGGGGTGCCCAAGCGAGGGCGGCGGAGGAGGCGGGGGAGGCGAGGAGGAGGTTGGAGGAGGTTGGAGGAGGTTGGAGGAGGTTGGAGGATGTTGGAGGAGGTTGGAGGAGGTTGGAGGAGGTTGGAGGAGGTTGGAGGAGGTTGGAGGAGGTGTTGAGGCAGCAGGGGGGGTTGATGCATAGTCTTAGGCAGCAAGGGGGGAAGGTTAATGCTATTTGGGAGGAGTTGGTGGGGAGGGGGAGGGGGTTTGGGGGGCAGATATAGGGGAGTGGTGTTGGGGGAGACTGTGGGAGAGATGTAAGGGATGAGTGAAAAGGGGAGAGATATTGAGGGTGAGATATTGAGGGTGAGATATCGGGGGCTTGTTAGCTTCAACGGCGGTGGGAGGCATGTATTCTTTATAATGAAATATGTCGTTGTATACTTTGAGTCAGTAAATATGCAACAGTTAAGCACAGTCCAGTATCACATTCAGTAATCACATATACACTGTAGTTTAAAATGAAGTGTGGAAATCATCGTATTCATTGCTATCAGTGATGCTACAGCCATATCCGACCATAGTCCATCGCAAACCACGCATTCCGACTCCCAACCCCGACCCGAAAGCCCATCCCAAACAACATTTACTTGAGGGGAATGAAACGGGAAGAGTGGGTGGCACCAATACCGGGCCGACCGTGCTTGACTGGGTGGCTGTTTCGCTTGTTAGCGACTGTTCCCAAACGCAACTCACAAAAAGGGCTCAAGGTAAAACTTACTAAGAGATAGAGAACTCGGCGAGGTAGTGACCGACCATCTCCGGCTTGATCTCGACCTGGTTGAACTCCTTTCCGGAGTAGATACCGATGACCGAGCCGATCATCTCTGGGACGACAATCATGTTACGCAGGTGCGTCTTGACGAGGTCTGGCTTCTCGTTGGGCTTGGCCTCCTGCTTAGCCTTACGGAGCTTCTTGATCAGACCCATGGGCTTGCGCTTGAGTCCGCGGTTAAAGCGGCGACGCGCACGCGCGTGGACGATGTCGCGCAGCTGGTCGGAAGAGAGGTCGAGCAGTCTGAACGAGGGTTAGCTGGGGGCTCCCCTTTGTGTTCTGGACGTGCTGTGTGACATGTGTGTATGGGTTTTGGTATGGGTATAATGGGGATATGAAGAATTCGGGTTATATGGGTGTGGGAGGTCGTACTGCTCGAGGTCTACGCCACGGTAGGAGAACTTGCGGAACGCTCTCTTCTTCTTGATCTCGGCAGCCTCAGCTGCGTTCTGTGCGCGATAGACATGTCAGCTTGGGATTTCACTTTGGGATAGTTGCGCTCTCGATTGAGAGGGATTGGATTGGGTAGGCTGGGCACTCACGTATTCGTCGTCAGCCATGATTGCGGTATATCGTCGAGAGTTGTCGGCGATTGTGGTTGATGAGGAGGTCGTCGAGATGGGGCTACATCTTTTCGATATTCCGTGAGGCGGGCGGGCGCTAAGCGGGCACGGGCGGAGTTTGATTAGGGCAAGACCCCAGCGGAGCGGAAAGGCTTGGCGGGAATTTTGGTTGAGCCTCAATCGGACAATATGGGCGTCATGCAGAATGGTCAGTTCAGTAGGCAATCTCTTTGATATTGACAATTGGTATTTATAGATGGGTTTCCGGTGTGATTCAGTATCCAATTTTGCGGGTTAATAATGCATTCGCCGCGCTTCACAGTCATTTCAAATGTCAGGTATCAGCAACAAACACAGTATTTAGCAACGGCTTTGCATGGAGGAAGGACGTCTCATTGTATTGATGGATATCGTGTAAACAGAAGTTATCGAGTGACATGAAAATCAATCTCCAGGCCCTTGTTCCAAGTATATTCCCAGCTCAAGAGGAGATCGCACAGCTTGCACCATAACCCCAGCGCTACACTCTTCCCATGCTTAATCGAAGAGACCGAAGCCCATATCCTCATCGGACTCCTCCTTCTCCTCCTCCTTCTCCTCAGCGGGGGCGGCCTCAGCAGCACCGCCAGCGGCGGCGCCAGTGGCAGCAGCACCACCACCGCCACCAGATGGGACGGAGGCGAGCTTGGCAGCACCCTCAGAGATCAGCTGCAAAAATATGTTAGCATAGGTAGGTGGTAAATATGTCTCAATGATAGCGTACGGTGTTGATGTCCTTGTCCTTGAGCTCGGAGATGAGGGCGTCGAGACGGTCAGAGTCGGCCTCAATTCCAACGGAAGAGAGGACGGCCGAAACGTCAGCGGCGGAAGGGGACTGGTTGCCACCGAGGGCGAGGAGGAGGTATGCTGCGAGGTGCTTCATTTTGTCTGATGTCTGGAGATGAAGTCGTCAGCGAAACGATCGAGCGGCAAATGTGTGAGATTCCACACCAGGAAGAATTCTCTGATGATTCGGGTCGTTTGGATGTGAGTAAACTTACACTTGATGTCGAAAACAAGAGATTCAATCAATTTAACCGCAGGTTGGGCGGAGACTGAAACGTCGAGTTGGTTGATCTTTAAAAAATATCAGAAAGTTCGCGATCGGATTAGCATCTGTGTGAGTTGGCTCTAGCGCCGAGGCGGACCTTAGCGAGAATCGCGATTATTAGGGCTGCTATTCCCGATTAGGCAATAACCGACGTTCGCTCGGCGGGCTGTTGGATGTCTTACAGAGAGGCGTGCTACTGGTCATACTCGAGGATTAAGTGAACACGTCGCCATCAACCCTTATATGCCCCTCAAGGACATATATATGAAGTGCGACCTGTAGAGAAAGGCTTCTTCGATCTACTGCTCTATGCGTTGAGGTTGCTCGCCTCAAAACGTGCCTGATGCACCTGCAAAGAACAAAGCCAGTGACCGATTAGGTTTGACAAGCACTCTCAACTTCGCCGAAGTCGACAGTCAAGATGCCAGTATGTCATGCTATCCAACTTCAGAACGTTTTCACAACTACTCCCTCGATGGCAACTAACCTTGTGCAGATCGGAGATCTCCTCGCGCAAATAGGTGGCCACCAGCCAAAGCCGTCGACCACCTCTACGTTTGTCGCGCCGCTAAAGCGCAAAGCCGACGGCGACCTGCCACGTCACAGTGATAAATCCTCCCGAAATGAGTATCCCGCAACCGCTTCACCAAGTGTCGCTACGCCCGTGCAAAAGGCTTCGGGAACATCAGCGTCGATGTCCAGGCCTGTTCGCCCGCTCCCGGGTCGCTCGTCGGCCTCCACAACTCCTGTCACGAAGTCGACCAGTGCCCCACCAGGCTCTGCGCCCTCTCAAATCAGCAGAGCCAAAGTTCCAAAGAAAGGCTCGTTCGCCGAGATCATGGCTCGCGCAAAGGCGGCGCAAACGAACATGACTCAGGTTGGCAAGATCCAGCACAAGCGCATCGAGAAGGGTCCAACCAAACGGGAGCGCGAGGAGATGAAGTCGACCAGCAAGGGCGCAACCGGCAAGGCAAAAAGGAAAGGCCCAACACCGCCGCTTCGCGACGGCCGCAATTGCGCGAGAGAGAATGGGAGGGGATCCAGAACAACTTCGGCCGAAGCAGAGAAGAGACCGAAGAAGGCGGCTGCTGCTACCACAGGGTACACGGGTACAGCTCGGCCAAACCTAGCTGCAGCCAAGAAGCCACAGCCATCTTATGGAAGTTCTGGCAGAGATCGAGATCGCCCAAGCCCAGGGCCCTCGCGGCCTCAATATACATACGCCGCCAGCGAGGACGAGGAGGATTACGAATCTGACGTTTCGTCTGACATGGAAGCGGCCGCATACGAAGTCGACGAAGAGGAGGAGAGGGCTGCCAGATATGCTCGCAAGGAGGATGCCTTAGCTCTGGCCGAGGAGAACAGACTGAAGATGGAGAAGGAGGAGAAGCGGAAGAAATTGGCTGCCATGGCCAGAAATAGACGCTGATTGCATTACCTCACTGTTACCGAGCATAGTTGGAGTTTGCAGTTATTTTTTCCTTTGCGGTCTCGATTAGCGGTTGGCGCGTGGATGGGAGAGACGTCTGCTTTTGGCGTATTGTAGACATTGTCATCAATGGCGCGTTATTCAAAGAGCGGCAACATTTTATTGTATGGTGTGTTATGAATTCAAGAACTTATTAATTATTTGCTATGCTTTTCTGCAATTCGAACTGACTGTGAATGAGGTTTCATGCATGTTGCTACTTAGAGGCTCTGAAGATGGTACAAGTACCATCGCCGCTTTGAGTGTTTATAGCAACCGGACCAAAACAAAGGATTATGGTACATTAGTTACGGCAATGGAGTCGAAAAGATAAATTTTATAAACTTAAATAGCTAGCGTCGATTTCTATTCATACTTTAAATGGCAACAGTAAGTTCAACAATAGAACCTCAGAATAAACTTTGATATGCATTTTGGTGCTGTTAAACTCTGTGAGAACAATGTGAATTGGACTTAACACATCACAGCAGCCTGTGTACTGTGATGATGAACGGTCAACCTGCCAAGATCGAGACTCGCAACAAAGGAATGGAATATGAGATCTACGTGGCTGTGCAAGATTGGTAGCAGTAGGTACAAAATATAAACAAGATCACAATAAACATTCACGAGGCAGTTACTAAGACATGCATTCATGAAGACATTTCTCATTGATTCCTTTCCTTTATCTCGGGCGCCTATTCAGTTCCTTGTTCAGATGCTCACAAACGGCTCAAGGCCAGGAGCTTGAAAGCTTGTGCACTACATAACAGCGCAGATGCTCTCATCATCCTCCTCCTCTACATCATCCTCAGGAAAATCACTCTTGGGGACCTTGCAGACCTTGCAGAAGCAGCTGTAGCCAAACAGCTTTGTGCACTTAGCAGCCTTTTCGCCATGGCGAATAGGACCACAGTGCATGTCATTGTGGTAGCTGATGGTGAGCTCCTCATCTCTCTTCACGTCCTTCGTGGTGACCAGGAACATCATGAATGGAGGTGCCTCGTTGATGTCCACGATGCAGTTGGGGTCAGCCGAGTGGTTGAGACGCGAGGCATCCTGGTACATTCCGTACAGGGGCTCACGGACGTCAATGCACTCAGCATCATCACTGATCTTGAAGCGGTTGGTGACATACTGTCTCAAGATAAGATTCTTGAAACTGGAGTTCTGGTCTTTGATGTCGACGTAATGGAGATGCTTTGGGAGTTTGAACGTCTTGTTGGCAATCATCTTCTTGATGTTGAGGCGGCTGTTGTGTGTGAACAATCGAGTAGAGAAGTCCTGGGCTTGTCTCATTCTGGCAAAGGCTTCATTTTCTGGGAATGGAAGCATCAAGACTCGGGCAATGACCTGATCGAATCCTTCCATGTCGTTGGCACTCGTGTAGAAAATCGGAGTCTCAGCAATGATGACAGAGTTGACTGGCAGATCCATGGCAGCAACAACCTTGTATTGGTTGTTCTCCATCATCTTGATTCTGTAGCGGATACGATAGCGCTGATCGACCCTAATATTGACTGTAAAGTAGTTAGCACATGCAGTTGCAAGTAGCAATAATATGAAGCACATACAAGGGAGGTTGTCCACAAGCGCCGTCAGGTCTATGTCGCGTGGGTCCATAACGTCTCCAAGAGTCGGGTCAGGACGGGGAATCGCCTTAGGCTCCTCTTCACCTTTGGCCTCCTTTTCAAGCCTAGCCATCTCACGAAGTTGGTCATGATAATCGCTAGGAACGCGTGGCAAATTCTAAGCACCAGGGGTTAATTTATGCATAATGAATATTCTTTGGGTGACCTACGGCGACTTCCTGGTTAATGGGGCGAATGGGGCTGGGCTGAATGGCGCCGGGGCGATGAAGGCCCAGCTTTTCAGTGAATTTCACACCCATGATCAACCAAGAGGTTATTCAAGGAAGGTGTGTGAGCTACTCATCAGAGTTAATAAGGGGCCAATGTGCTGGTCTCGATCTTACTCACCTTATGCTCTAAGAACGGTGGTAGACTTGTGATATGGAAGGGTGATAGCTTGATGCTATTAAGGGGCACCAGCAATGGTGCTGAGAGTGGATGTGTTGACAAAAGAAAAGGGTAAGAAGAGAAGAAGATCAGAAAGAAAACAATAAGGTAAATAAGTGAAATTGGCCAGCGTGCGACGTGCGCGCGTCATACCCCGTCCCCATGACCGCCAGGCGCTACCCCATCGGATACACGAAATAGTTGCACTATTGCAACGGCTAGACTCTTCCTCTATGCCCATCAAACAGAATCATAGACACCCCATGGGGCAGACTAGTCTTTCAATGCTTTATGGATGCACTGAGGCAAGATATCAGCGTTGATAAACCCCCTTGATCATATGCAACCGCTGACATAGCCAACTAGGCAAGCAAACAGTCTCAACTCTGCCCAGGCCTCTTGAAGAGACAAGTAGAACATCTGTGATATTCAGGGGGTGCCAAAGATGATAGAGGCATCAACCCTTTATGCATCCGATCAACGGCTTCAAAGGATGCTGACACAAAGAAAACTTCCATGAACATACCTGTTGCAACTCTGATGCCAACGGGCAATAGCCAAGTGTATCCAAGAAAAGAGTCAAGCCTACCTTTTGACACCTCGACAGACGATTTGGCCCCTGTGCAATCTCATGGAAGATAGCCTAGATGTTAGGACACAAATAATGGCGGCATCATATGGTAAGGGGTATTCTATTTCTTCTATGTCACCGACTTCAGGCCTGCCTTGCGAGGACCTTCTTCTCCTCAGCCGCATTGTTCAACTGCTCATAATGGGCAACAAGCTTCTCGATATCCCTTGGGCCCTGGCCAGCGATGACGTTATGTGGAGACCCTGTGTTGAAGGTTCTGGGCAGATGTTAGTAACAGCGTCCGTCTGTATTCGAGTATGCACTTACTCAGGGAACCGGAGGTTGACGTGCTCTGTCTTCCTGTCGCTTTGGAAGAGGTTACGATCGAATGCAGCCTGCTCAATTGCTGCAGTGTGGAGCTTGTTTCTGGCAGCAAATGTATCCTGGAGGTGGGAGTAGCTGTTGATGAGCCTCTCGAGAGCCGGCTTGCTCCCATCAGCAGAGGGCTGAGCCAGGGAGTAGACGATGTAGACGGCGGGAATAGCAGCGAGTGTCATATAGACGGAGAGCTGCAGCATTGTCAGTGGTGTTCAGGTTCTTCAGTTGGCCATTGCTCACTCCTAGAGGCTCATCCTTTGGAGCTGCATGCCCGTGGCCTGCTTCATGGGCGGTCCGGGAGGTCGATGAGGAGAATTGGGCGGTTGAACGGGCTGTTCTAATGCCTCTGGCAGATTGAACAGCCTGACGCCGAAGGACGAACATGTTTAGGATACGAATTGGTCCTCAATGGCAGACTCGGAGTGTTTTCCTTGAGGATCAATATCAAGTGTCGTCGGCTATGGGCGCTACCACGCAACAAACGTGCCGCTTTTAGCGCGACTGGACAAGACTCGGTCACGTGAGGAAACAATCGAGGATGAGTCGTCGATTAGTCGTTTGATTAGTCGTTAGCGACGGCGATAGGGGGGGTAATGCATCGGAGTCGGCACAGAGGTTTTTCCGGAGGCTTATCGATAGCTCCCTCACACTATCGTTGCCCTTATCATTAACGGGATGTGGCCAAATCCAACAATTTATGGACACTTGTCCTCACCTTGAAAACCATACAATAATGATTACTTATGCGGGTCAACTATGAGTTTCTACTATGAGTTTCTACCATGATCTAAATGACAACAACGACGCAAGTGATAGAGAGCCCTCAGACGTAGAATACAACGAGGATCTTGACGACGCCGAATCTCTGGCCTCACTTGCAAGCAGCAACCAAGAACATACTATAGAACAAGTCCTAGCTGAGAATACTCGGACAGATTGGGAGTCGAATTTACAAGGAGGCACGCTTTATCGCTGGGTTCTCATCAAGTGGACAAACAGCCCAGTACTGGAATCAAGCTGGGAACACTACTCCATCCTCGACGATTATCCCACTGTTCGCGAGGACTGGGAAGTTGAACTGAAGCGGCAAACGGACGGCAAATCAGTTCCTTTCGACCTGGTAGAGTTCAATTTAAAACTTACGGAACAAGAAGTTCTCAGGCGCCAACGACGAAAGCTGCGCCGTTTTCGAAGGCACATCGAGCATATCTTATCAGTCCTCGAGACAGACTAAGACCCGGTTTTCATAGCGATGAGGGCCTTAATGCAGCGATATCTCTCTGGCGGCCTTTTCCTCGGTCTTGCCGTCGCTACTTCACCGGCGGACCCTTCGTCTTCCCCGAACAGCGATTTAATATGCCACACGAGCAACCCCGCGGAATGCTACCCCCGACTTTTCGAACCGACGGAGGACTTTCAGGTTATACATGACGACCAGGACATCCCGCCTGGGCTGCATGTCCGCATGGATATCTACTCGGGCTTAAAACAGGCTAGGCTTAATATCCCGATGGAAGGCGAGGATGACAATTCTGGTATCCCAATAGAGCAGGCCATGGTTATTGTCGACCAACCAGAGCAAGATGTGGCAGAAGAGAGGGAGGAGCGCGTTTCTCTCCGGGATAAATCGGGCAAGAAGCCACCCGCATACCAAGCTGCGGGCAAAATATTACCACCGAGAGAACCAGATGGTGGCGTTTCGGAAGCAGAGGAGTTCCAGAGAGCCGTGGCCATCCTGGGCAGTGACCAGGCCGACAACTATACCATGTCGGTCTCGGCTCTAACCACTCTCCTTGACCTGTCTCATGACATCTACTACGGCGTGGAGCTCATGAAAAACAGCGCGGTAATTCGGCAACTCACGTTCTGCCTCGACGGAGACTTATCAGATGCCTCCACTTCCGCCTCCCGCCGTCGCCTCGCAGCTGGTGTCATTTCCAACTCCATCCAGAACAACCCAACTGCATTGGAAGAGGCACAGAAGTCGTGGCGCTCCTACCTCCCGTATCCGCATAGCGCAGACTCTTCGAGCGCCCTCCAGCAATACGCTGCGGATCAGGAGTTTCTCTCGAGGATAATACTCACACTACGCTCGGAAACCGATCCTGGTGTCGCTAAGGCTAAGGTAAACGCGCTCAGCGGGCTGGTCAAGAGCCCAGAGCTACGTGATGCGCTGCTTCATCTTGAAGGGCTGGAGGCGCCGCTTGAGTTGTTTGCCAGGGCGGGTGAGGAGTGGGATGTTGTGCGGAAGAAGGTCGCGGAGTTCGTGACGGATAACTTCCTTGATGAGGACATGGGAGCCGAGATTGGGAAGTGGCCGACGAAGCCACAGAGGATGGATTATGCGTGTGCGTTTAGGCCAGCAGAAGCAGCCGTGGCTGCGGGTACGGTTGGAGATGAGTGCTGGGTGTACCATGTGATGAATTATGTGCTTGAGAAAGAGGAGGCAGGAGAAGACGACGGATGGAGCAAGCCCTTCTTGCAAATGTTGAGGGGGGAGACGGAGAAGCTGGGGAAGTTTGTACATCAAGAATTGTAAGCATGGGAAACCGGTGCAGAGCTTGGAGCTGAGAATCAGCGTATATGATACGGCGGCATTGGGATTGGAGTACGGGTTCGACGAAACAGTCCATAGATTTATATACAAGATAATGATAATGCTCTCTCGCTAAGGCAGTCAATATGGCCACGTTTTAAGTGATCTCCTTCATGTCGGGTTTGCAGGGGATGGCGCCGCAAGAATAAAGCACCATAATGATGGTGTAAACTCTAACACAGTCATGCAAACTTTTATAGAAGGGGAGGAACGAATTTGACCTGCGGTCTTTCGTCGTCGGCAAGGTAAGCGTCTACGGTGTCTTGGGCCAACGGCTAGAAGTTCGGTGACGCCCACCAACGGCAAGAAAAGGAGAGAGGTGACAACACCGCAGTGACAACGATAGTCGCATGGTAACAACACCGAGCATCAAGAAAAAGCTTCTCGGTAGTAGAGCCCTACTTGTTGAAAGAAGTTCGGGCCTTGTATTTTTCTCGCCAAACTTCTCGTAATCATTGCATTTAGAATTGTAACGAGTACATTTACTATAACGATGATTACTAGCAACAACGATACAAGATCATTTATTATAAAGACAGCTAGAACATAGCGACATTAGGTTGCTGTTCTTTTTGATATACAGTTCTCACGCGACAATCAAACCATTACATAAGCCAAACGTCCAATGTGCCCTAAATGCCCTCATTTGCCCTTTTGACCACTAATTCCCTTTCTATACGCTCTAAAGAACAAAGCGTAACTGCCAGCTCCCTTATGCTACTATTCCTAGTGTCTATAAAGTCAATTAGAACTTAGAGGGCTTGTGCCTACGTAGAATGAACCACTAGCAGTCTAAGTGTAATGGTGAGTGCACCAGATGTGAGAATCTAGCCACCCAAGGGAAGGGATGATTTTACTAAGACAACACACTGTCTTAGGAAAAAGAGCCAAAGGGTCGTAGCTTAGACTATTCCACAACAAAGCAATCAAGTGTATGATGTAGTGGAGTGGTTTAGACAAGTTGTACAAATGTTGAGTCTGAGAACTCAGGGATAAGTCAGAGGTTAGCACCTCACTGACTTTTCAGAAACAAGGAGTAACAAGATCAATGCTTGGAAGCTTGGAAAAGATGTGGAAGTATGTGATAGTCGATTTACTGTATTGTCTGCTTGCCCTTTCTTAAGGAAAGGGCAATCCTATTTATGCTAAAGGAGTGTAGTTCTCTCATTTTCCAAGACTGTAAGGATGCCTTCTCGTCTCTCATTCTAGGGAGTAGACTCCGGGTAGCCGCGGGGTCACGTGTGATCATTTGGGTGGGCTAACTGAGTCGGAACCGAGTCGGATGGGTTTCGGATACTTGAGAAAATCGACTGACGGGGTTCCCCATCATCTTTTTTGTATCCTTCATAGTAGACCTATAGGATAGCATCCGTTTAGCCTCCGACTCGCACTCTCATATGCTTTTATTGTGAGCTGGGTGCCCTGTGTCCTTACAAAGACTTTCCATGACTAACCAGTGTAAGGATGCCTTCTCGTCTCTCATTCTAGGGAGTAGACTCCGGGTAGCCGCGGGGTCATGTGTGATCATTTGGGTGGCCTAACCGAGTCGGAACCGAGTCGGATGGGTTTCGGATACTTGAGAAAATCGACTGACGGGGTTCCCCATCATCTTTTTTGTATCCTTCATAGTAGACCTATAGGATAGCATCCGTTTAGCCTCCGACTCGCACTCTCATATGCTATTACTGTGAGCTGGGTGCCCTGTGTCCTTACATTATACAAAAAAGATCACGCCTGCCGGGGACGGCTGTACTTAAATAATATCCCACACTGGAACGACTCAGGAGAACTACCGTTACACCATCGACTGCGACTCGGTGATGTTTCGGAGGAGAGACCTGACGACTTCAAATAGCCGTGATTCCAGAGATCTCACGGACAGCCAGTGGATCAGGGTTTGATTCTTCAGAACAAGCTGGTAAAGTCGCCGACGCGTTGGCGCAAAATAGGACACGAGATCCTTAAGAACCCCCTTATAGCACAGAGGAAATTGTGGACAAGAGTGTTGATAGCTACGAGCTACCGGAAGTCAAGCTCTTTCGTATCGGTACCGATACACACCCGAGGCAATATGTCGAAAAAGCCGACATCAAACATACCCCAAGACAACGACGGTCAACTGCCCAGAATGACTACCAGACAAACCACCGCTGCAGCTACGACCGCTGTGCCATCCGAAGACATCCCGAGTCGAATGGCCTACCTCGAAGCACAGATACAGGAGGTCAAGGATCTACTAGTTATCCTGTCGGCATCCCAGACCAGAATCCCGTCCACACCGCCGGTGGACGCCCCCATACCCACAGTAGAAGTTACGGAGCAACGAACGCCTCGTACACGAAACACCCCCGAGACAGTTCAATTGCCACCTCTTCGGAACACTCGTTCTCCCTCAATTCCAGGGTCATCACAAATGCACACCGAGGACCCTCCGAATCGCTATAAGAAATCAACCATCTCTGAGAAAATCCTTCCTCTCAGCGATGGGGTAGAACATACCTTCTTACAATGGAGCGCTTCGATTCGGGATCGACTCGTAGTCAATGAGGACCACTACCTTACCGACGTCTCGAGAAGAGCGTTGATATGGGGAACTACGACCGGCCTACCTAGAGCCCCAATACCTGTCCGCTACGCATGGGTTCCGCAGTGCTGAGGAGATGATGGATCTACTAGGTTCATACTACCTCACAGGCAACGAGACGGAACAGGCCAGGAACCTCTTCGACGACCTGCAAATGGGAGAGAAAGGGCATGCTAGCGAAACCTTCCCAGAGCTCAAGGCTCGTTTCCAAAGTGCAGCTATCACAGGACAAGTCTCTGAGTCGGAATGGTTTCAGCACATGTGGAACAAGTTGACTCCTGAATTCCGCAGCCGCGTCGCGATCATCAAAAACCAATGGAAGGGAGAATACCAGACCATGGTACGAGAACTTACCGCCTTCGACCAGGAACGGCGCCGGAACAACGAATTGAATCTGCTACCCGCTCTCGCAAGGACGTCCACACGTACCACGGATACGGCAAAGGCATCATCAGCGTCGAAGCCGACTCGAGCGACATCCGCTCTGTTCACCCAAACCGCGTTCCTCCCCAAGCCAGCCATACCGGAACGTCTGAGAACCACAGTCCCTGCGCCCTCAGGAAACTGTTTAGTGTGGCAAGCCCGGCCATTTCCAGGACAAATGCCCCCTTAACGCTACTATCAAGGAAATGGACCGTAACGACCCCGAGGCAGAAGAACAATGGGAAGAAGCTGTGGAACTTCAATCGGATGCGTCCCTCGAGGAAAACGATGAGGCCTAGGAGAAGGCTCCTTCCTAGGTCTACGCAAATGTGACCTGCGAGGACTAGACTTACGAGAACTCCTGGGAGGCACCCAGTTCTTAGTCGACACGACCCTGAGTATGAATGGACTCGGTGTGCAAACGAAGTCCCTAGCAGACACAGGAGCAAACGGCTACCTCGTCTAACAAGCCTTTCGCAATACGACTGTCGAAAGCGCTTCAGAGCCCTATATGGAAACTACCCTACTCTGTACCCATACGTGGATTTCAGCGCAAAATCCAAGGCCACGTATCGGAGTATATTCGGTTACACTTAACAGTCGAAGGACGCTGAATATATAACTGCCCCTTTGTACTCCTGGACCTCGGAGCACCAGATGTGATAATTGGGAAGAAGCTTTTCAGCCGCTTCCAAATACTACTCGACTCTGCAAAGAGCCAGTTAGTATGGCCAAAGGAGTACCCGCCAACTCCTAGCTGGAGCAAGGAGATCACCTTGCCCTACCACTCACGCGAAACGTCCATTAAACATCCTGCATACCAGTCGGATGCGAATCGCCGGGATTTCGCAATCCACCGCGAAGACAGACGCCGCGCAGGCGGACGTTCAATGGAAATGAAAGTGATAACTTCCGACTACGAAGAGATCACCGATACGCCATCGAACCCACCACGAAACCAGGAGGTTTCTCCCCCACCGCAGAAAACCCTAGTACATAGGTTTACGCCCATGCATATATGCGAAATCAGTGCAAATGCTTTCCACCACGAGATGATGCGAAACTCCGAGTTTTTTCAGACTAGCATCTACGAAATCGATCAGATCATTCATGAAAAGGAGTTGGTAGAGGACGAAGAAACGCTCCGCCTCATCCAGCAGAAGCTTCCGCATATGCACCGGAGGTACACCGATGTCTTTTCGAAGTTGGAATCGGATCGAATCCCCCCCCACCGCATATACGACCACAAGATACAGCTCGAAGCCCCTTTACCAAACGCTTTCTCCCCGTTATATCGACAGGGCACTGAAGAGCTTAAGGCTACGAAGCAATACCTGCTGGAAAACCTGGAAAAGGGATTCATCGTCAACAGCAACAGCCCCTTCGCGTCCCCTATCCTAACGTAAGTCGTGGCGTAACGCGGGGGATGGCGTAACGCGGGGAATTCACCCCGCCGACTTCTGATAACTGTGAATAACTCAACAATGGTTCGCTGTAAAAGCCTGGGTGTTGCTGAGCGTGAAACTTTAATAGCCCAGGCAGTATTAGACGTCCAATCTAAGAAGTATAAGAGTGCATATCACGCTGAGAAAGTGCTGGGGCTGCCGAAGAGTTCAGTGACGCGACGCGTCAATGGAGGTTTGACACGCTCCCAAGCCCGCCAGAAACAGCAGAATTTATCAGGCGCGCAAGAACAGATACTTCTAAAGTGGATTAAAAACCTAACAATCAGCGGCTATTCTCCAGGGCATCGGTTGTTGAAGGAAATAGCTGAAGAACTCCGGTCGCACCGGTCACTCAATTTTGACGACGCGACGCCAAACTTACTTCTACCCCAACCACGATTTTCCCTCGGTCGCGACTGGGTACCACGATTCATACAACGACATCCCCATATACAGGTCGCTATTGGGCGACGGATCGAAACTGTATGCATGGACGGTGCAACAAAACCAGTGCTTACGGCATGGTTTAACGCGTACACCAAGGTGGTTCAAGAGTTTGGAATCACGCAAGAGAACACATATAACATGGATGAATCCGGATTTTCGATTGGGACAATGGAATCTACTCGAATTATACTTGATTCAATGCTTCGTACGAAGCATCAAGCGCATCCTGGCCGTCAGGAATGGGTTTCGATGGTCGAATGCATCTGCGCAGATGGAACCATCCTCCCACCCCTCGGGATCTTTAAGGGCAAGAACGTTCTCCAATCATGGATTCCGCCCGCAGTCATCGACCAGTGGTTCTTCTCTGCGAATACAAAAGGCTGGACAAGCAACCTTCATGGGTTGGAGTGGTTAAAACGCATCTTCGAGCCAACAACACGTACAAAAGCAGATGGTCAGCACCGGCTTCTTATATGTGATGGCCACGACTCACACATTAGCGGGAGTTTCATTGCGCATTGCATGCAGAACCATATTGTATTACTGATACTTCCCCCTCATACATCGCACTTACTACAACCACTGGATGTTGCGATATTCGGCCCGCTAAAAAAGCGTCTGACAGCAGCGCTGTCCCCACTCAACCAAGCGCAACTTGCGCGCATACAGAAGTATGAATGGATGGAGGCATACATCCAGGCACAGCTTGATGTATGCAACCATCAGAACATTGAGTCAGCATACCGTGGCGCTGGCTTGTTTCCTTTTAATCCCCAGCGAGCATTGCGTACGCTGCTCAATGCTGAACCATCAGTCGAGGCTGACCAACCAAAAACACCACATCAGTATGATATTTTTGACTGAGTCTTTATCAACAGCTCCCCCCCAGATGGGATGACCTTACGCTCTGCAAATGCGCTTCTTACAACTACGATTAATAGTGGTGGAGTGCTGTCAACACCAGTGCGGACGTACATCCAAAAACTCACAGTTGCGTCAGAGCAACTTCGAGCACGCAGCATTGTCCACCAACTCGATGCCAACAACCTGCGATCAGTTATAAAGCAACGTACGGTACGTACGAATGGGAAAAGGGTTATTCTGAAGGGTCACTTTCATGTTTCTACGCAAGAGTTGTGTGATGCGGTGATGGAGGCAGAAAAGGCGACACATAACCCAAGTAAGAAAAAGCGCAAAACAAAGGATAAGAACGCCTCCTCAGACATTGAAATTGACGAGTATATTGAGGAAGAAGCAGGGGAACAATCTAAGAGTGATGGTGGATCATGTATTATCGTTGATTGTAGTTAAATTTACAGATTTGTTGTGTTCTCTTCAAATTTCCACCGCGTTACGCCATCCCCCGCGTTACGCCACGACTTACGTTATTCGTAAAGAAAGCGGATGGCAAATTAAGATTTTGCATCGATTACCGGAAGTTAAATGGTCTCACCCGGAACGATCCCTACCCCATCCCGCGTATCGATGAACTACTAGGACGGGTGTCAAAAGCAAAAATCTTTACGAAGCTAGATATCAGACAAGCCTTCTGTAACGCTGACTTCTAAATGATAGAAGACACAGAGGTTCTCTTGCGTAAAGGTTTACTTATCAGAGGAGGCAGGGGATCGGACACAAAGGCTTCAAGTAACATGTTACTAGTATATAACAAATACTGTATTGAGTTGAGCACGAAGCCCCTATCTAAGAACTAACTATCTACTTATATAGTGGCGTCGTGCCTAGTGGACTCCTGGGAACTCACTCGAGTCCTCGGAGTCCTGGACTCTTAGGATTCTTCTCATCATCCTGCGAGTCCGTCACGTGATACTTTCGGAACTACTATTCCCCGCTGCCCCTCCAGGTACCAGGGCCGGTCTCATGCGACCTCCCTCCTTCCTGTCCTGTAGTTGGCCAGCCTTCTTGTTCTGTCGTAACACTCGCTCCCTTCCCCTGGGCATTCGTCTCGAATCCTATAAGTACGTCCATGCCCCCGGGACTCTGCTGCTCCTCAGCGAGTCCTTCAACATGCAACATGCCTACTGACACTGCCCGCAAACTCCAGGAACGCAACGATCTTGTCCGTCGAATAAAGAACCACGGATACGAACTACCCGAAATGGATTCTTGCTCGAACTGGTGAGGTGAAACGTTACTTGCGTGTCATCTCCAAATGATTCACGGCGGTGCGCTGAGTGCGTTCGTCGCAACTTGAAAGAAAAATGTGACTGTATGGGTCCTGAGCATCCCGACTGGGTGAAGCTCAAACGGGAGGAGGATCGCCTGGATCGCGAAGAGGAAGAAACCCTTTCAAAGTTACTTCGTCTGCGGAAGCAGAAACGCCTCATCCGAACCCGTGGTAAAGATATGCTCCGGCGAGGTTTGAAAACCCTCGACGAGCTTGATGCAGCAGAGGAGGCCGAACGTGTGGCTGCTGAGAAGCGTGACGCTGTTGAGGCCGAGGAACAGGCAGTTAGCGCTGCCTCCTCGTCTGTAACCGGGACCCCCGCTTCCTCCGATCCACTGGCCTACTCCCCTGCATCTTGGGATCAATGGCTGGCGGATGGCGGCGTCGATATTCCTCCAGCAGTTCTTTGCTGATGTTCCTTGTTGGTTCCCACGAATTATCCGTAGGTTCGTAATTTTCCCATTTTATCAAAAACTCTTCTTGACGTCCTACTAACCTTCTGTCTAGGATCGCTTCGACCTCATATTCGATTATCTCATTCTCGGGTTGGAGTTCGGTGTCGGTCGCAATTGGGGTATTTCCTCTTGCTGGTTCCAGTAGTGAGACATGAAATACTGGGTGTAGTCTAGACTTCTTGGGTAGCTGCAGTCTGTAATTAACTGAGCTGACTTTGTTCAATATTTTGAATGGTCCCAATTTCTTGAAGTCCAACTTTGTACTTGGTCGTTTCGTTTTGATATGTTTCCGGAGTAGGTATACTTTATCCCCCTCCTTGCAGGCAGGTTCCATACTGCGCTTCTTGTTTGCGTATGCGGCGGATCGTTCATTTAAGAATTGGATGTCCGTCGCAAGTTGTTCGTGGAATGATCTCAGTTGTTCCACCACGATCAGGGCTTGTTCAGCTCGTGATTCATCCGGTCTTGGTTGCCTATATGATTCTGGCTGGTAGCCGTAATTGGCAAAGAACGGTGAGACTTCCGTTGCTTCTATCATCGTGCTGTTATATGCAAATTGTGCGATGGGTAAGATCTGAACCCAGTTATCCTGTTGATGATTGACATAGCTTCACAGGTACTGTTCAAGGGTCTGATTTAATCTTTCTGTTTGGCCGTCTGTCTGGGGATGAAAAGCTGTTGACAGCTTATGATTTGTTCCCAGTAGCGCCATCAATGATTTCCAGAATTTCGAAGTAAAGAGCTTGTCTCTATCTGAGATGATTTCTTCTGGCATCCCATGATCGGCTAATATGACTCGAATGAAGGTATATGCGAGCACCTCGGCGTCGCTAGCTTCTAGATATGGTATAAACTTCCCATATTTCGTGAGTCTTTCCGTGATGACGAGGATAGAGTCGTATTCTATTCCTGTTAATGGGTCCTTGGAGGGTGGAAGCTTGACGACGAAGTCCAAAGCTATTGATTTCCATGCTCCTTTTGGTACTGGTGTCGACTTGAGTTGTCCGTATGGCAGATGCCTATTGGATTTTGACTTGCTGCAAATGTCGCACTCTCTTACCACTGTCTCTACCTGCTTCCTCATACCTGGGAAGTAGTAGTGTTGGGTAATTCGTTCGAAGGTTCGTGTTACTCCCTGATGACCGTGTGCTGGTAACGAGTGTTGTTCTTGCACCAGCGGGCGTCTCATTTGACTTGGGACATACACTAACCCTTTGTATCGAATCAATCCTTGTTCGTCGATGGCGAAGTCGCCTTCGACTTTGGACAAGACTCGCTTGGCGCATTCGTCTGTTGCGTAAGCTTTCTTGAGTCTTTCCTCGAGTTCTGTATCTTCGATGACTGAGATCGTCGCTAGTAACTCGTTGTACTGTATTCCTGCATCTGTTTTCTTCAGAATTGCTCTAGGTCTTTCTTCCTTTGGGCCGGCGTAGTCGGTCCGTCTGCTGAGAGCGTCTGCTCTTGCATTCTCGGAGCCCTTGCGATAGGTTATCGTGAAGTTGTAGGCTGCGAGGGTTTCTGCCCAGCGGACTTGTCTGCGGTTTAAAACCTTGGTCGTGGTGAAGTATATGAGGTTCTTGTGATCCGTCCATACCTGCACAGGGTAGGTGGATCCCTCAAGATATACTCACCACTGCTCAAAGGCAACGACAATAGCCAGTAGCTCCTTGTTGTGGATGTCATAATTGAGTTCCGCGGGTGACAGTTTCCTAGAGTAGTACGCGATTGGTTTGAACTTACCGTTCTCGTCTGGTTGATTCAGACATGCTCCAATTGCGAAGTCAGAAGAGTCCGTTTCGAGGATGATCTTCTTTGCAGGGTCAAATGTAGCAAGGATAGGTGCTTCCGTGAACTTCGTCTTAAGTTCCTGGAAAGCAGCCTCTGCCTTGTCCGTCCATTTGAATTCGAGATCCTTTCTGGTAAGCTCTGTGAGTGGTTGAGCTACCTTGGAATATCCCGAGATGAATCTTCGGTAGAAGTTGGCGAAGCCTAGGAAGGCTTGCACTTCCTTGACCGTGGTCGGTGTTGGCCATTCCAACACTGCCGTTACTTTTGCTTGGTCCATCTTGATGCCGTGCGTTCCAATAATGTAACCCAAGAATTCGACTTGGTTTTTATGGAACTCGCACTTCTCTGGTTTGAGGAGTAAGCTGTACTCCTTTAGTTTCTTCAGGACAAGTTTGACATGCTTGACATGCTCCTCCTTGGTTGCTGAATACACCAGGACGTCGTCTAGGTAGACAATGGTAAAGATGTCTAAGTATTCATGCAAAGCATCATTCATCAGTCGTTGCATGGATGCGGGTGCGTTTGTTAGCCCAAAGGGCATGACTTGATACTCGAATAGGCCATAGCGGGTGCGGAATGCTGTTTTCCACTCTTCCCCAGCCTCGATTCAGATCAGGTTGTATGCTCCTCGCAGATCTAGCTTACTGAAGATCTTTGCTCCTTGAAATCTATCGTGTAGTTCGTTGATTAATGGCAGGGCATACCTGTCCTTGATTGTGATGTTGTTCAACGCTCGATAGTCCACACATAACCGTAGGAAGCCATCTCTCTTTGGTACGAAAAGCACCGGACTTCCTGCGGGTGATGTGGATGGTTTGATGAATCCTTTTGCTAGGTTATCATCAATGTACTCCTTGAGTACCTTTAGCTCTTTTTCTGATAGCTGATATATTGGTCCGAACGGTGGACTCTTGTCTTTCTCTAGGGGTATCTCGTGATCCCATGGTTGGTGCTTAGGAAGCGCCTCGTTCTTAGGGCCTTCCTTGAATAATTGCTCGTATTCCTTGTACTCCACCGGTATACTCGTCGGTGAGGATGCCTGGGCTAGGTCATCCAGCTCGGAGGTTGCACATAACTCCTTCCGGCCCTGGGAGGGTTTCTCCCGTTGTCGCGTGTCCGTCTGTTGTTCACACGCGCACTGGCTCATCACAACTTTCTCGTTCCACCAGTCGATCTGGGGGTTGTGTTTCTTGAGCCATGGCACACCAAGGATGCACGCATGGTTGTCCATGTGCACGATGTCAAACTGAATCGTTTCCTTGTGCCCGTGTAGCATGACCATTTCTAATGGGACCATTAACGGGTATGGTTCGGCTTTCATTGTTGTTTTGAAGCCCTGTGTATCTGCTACTTTCTTTGTCATAAAGTTGCCCGTCGCTCCGGAGTCAATCATTGCTCGGAGGTGTCGCTGTTGTATTTTAGCGACCACATATAGTTGCATGCTGCCCGTCGTGGCGCATAGCTGGTCTGTACTAGGCCTCTTCGTGTCGCTCGCCGGTGGCCTACCGTCGAGGACTCCTAGTTTTTTGACTCGTCCGAGGAGGGATAGTATTCATCCGCTTCCAATGGAGGTCCTGGGGGAGATCGTCTCCCTGTCTCTGCTGCGTCGTTCAGCAGGTGTGGATATCTTTCGTATACCTGTTCGCTTTTGATAGGCAAGTCCCCTTCAGACTGGCTTCGCCTGAGGGCGTGAACTTGCTCTGCGTCTCTGAAGTGTATCCCGGGCGAGGATCGGGGAAACAACTGATTCTGGTGTTTCTTTTTCCAGTGGAGCTTGCAGTCATCTTCGCTGCAATACTCCCAGTAGACATACGCGTGCCAGGGATGATCAGTCTCTGTTGCGTCTGTCGTTGATAGTTCCCGCTGTCCTCTCACCCATGCACTATCTTCCTTCGGAGGCATGGAGAACGTGTCTAGTTGCTCCATGGCTCTCCTTTCGATGCGTGGAGTGGGTCTCGCATTTTCCCGTCGGAGCATATCTCTGGCTTTCTCGTCTTACTTCTCCAGGGTTCTCCTGCGGTCCTGGTAGTAAAGTTTGATGCTTTTCATATTCTTCAGTTTAGCCATATGCTCGACATCCTTCTCCAGTTCTTCCGCTTCTTGGGCTTCCAACTTAGCTATGTCTGGGGACGTGCCAAGCAGCCTGCGGGTATTCGTTAGTTGGTCGTAGTATCTCCAGAGGTCGTCCTTGCAGTCATCCACTAGACATTCTTGTGGTAATCCCTGCAGTAGGTTTGTGTAGATTCCTTTAAGCGTAGGGATCCTCCTCCGGCTGTTAGGTTCGTCTCTCGCGTTCCTAATCTTTTCATGGGCGTGTCTGGCCATGCATTTTACTACATCCTTGCACCGAGGACTCATTGGACCTGTGGGTGCGAGTTCGTCGAAGGTCTCCTGTTCCGAGACGGTGAACAATTCCGCCTCCGACCCTTCGTCTGAGCTTTCGTCTTCTGGGATGCTTTCGCCGTTTATTCCCCAGTCCTGTTTGCTCACAAACGTTGCGTTCAACTGTCCTGTCCAGGTGGCGTTAAGTTGCTTGCCGAACTTCCTTCCACCGTCCCCTTTCTTTGACTGCCTGCAGTCCCGGGCCATGTGGCCAGGTTTGTCGCAGTTGAAACAGAGTCGTTCCTTAACTTGTCTCTCCTTCTTTGGGTCATGGGGTCGTCCGGTTTTGAATGTGGCATCAAGTTCCATAGGGTCTGACCAACGATTGTCTCGTGGGTGGTTGCCCCGTCTTCGGCCTTCGTTCCCTCGGTACCTGTTGTACTTCTTTGGGTTGTCGTAGGTTCGACGTTCCTTCTGGAATTCATACATCCGGTTGTCGATTCGGACGGTGTGCTCGATGAGAGACACCATATCCGTTGGTTGAGTTTCCATGCGTGCAAGTTCCATTCGGACGTTACTCTTCAGCCCACGGCGATAGTGGCTGATGAGTGCGTTGGTATTCCAGCCGGTCTGATTGCCGTATCTCTGGAACTCCGTGGCATACGTGAGAGTGCTGCCAGTCTGTTTTAGTGCATACAGATGGTCTTCCGCAGTCTTGATCTCATCGATATCGCTGAACATGCGACGGATTTCCTTAGAGAATCCTTTCCAACCGCCAAACATGCCTTGGGTAGTTGCCATGCTTCCATTGGTACTTTCATATTTGAAATAATCCTTGAGGAATGGTTCGACCCATCGCAGGGCTTCCCCCCTAAGGTAGGATGCAGTCCACAGGGCATAGCTCTCCTGGGTGGGAAACTTCTCGTCATTGAAGTGCTGGTACAGTTCGACCTGTAGCAAAAACACCTCAAGTTCCTTTCGGTTGCCAGAGTAAGTGTCGGGCAACTTGACGCGTAGAGTTTCCTTGAGTTTGTTGACGGTGGGTGCGTCGGGCATCTCTTCATTCTCAGGCTTAGACCTCTGAGACGAAGTTGGCGTGGGGGTTTTCCCCTTCGAACTGACGACAGACATGTTGCTTTGTGTATGAGCCAGTGCCTCGTAGAAGTGGTGCTCAAAGTGTAACGCTGACTTCTAAACGATAGAAGACACAGAGGTTCTCTTGCGTAAAGGTTTACTTATCAGAGGAGGCAGGGGATTGGACACAAAGGCTTCAAGTAACACGTTACTAGTATATAACAAATACTGTATTGAGTTGAGCACGAAGCCCCTATCTAAGAACTAACTATCTACTTATATAGTGGCGTCGTGCCTAGTGGACTCCTGGGAACTCACTCGAGTCCTCGGAGTCCTGGACTCTTAGGATTCTTCTCATCATCCTGCGAGTCCGTCACGTGATACTTTCGGAACTACTATTCCCCGCTGCCCCTCCAGGTACCAGGGCCGGTCTCATGCGACCTCCCTCCTTCCTGTCCTGTAGTTGGCCAGCCTTCTTGTTCCATCGTAACACCTTCCATCGTATACAGATGCACCCCGACTCGGAAGAGTACACGACCTTTCGGACTCGCTATGGATCCTATAAGTGCAAAGTGCTGCCATTTGGACTGACGAACGGTCCCGCAACCTATCAGCGGTATATGAATGACGTCCTGATGCAATACTTAGACGACTTCTGTACCGCATACCTAGATGACATCCTAATCTATTCAGAGGACCCTACGGAACACATAGAGAATATGCATAAGGTCCTACAGCGTCTCCGAGAAGCTGGACTCCAAGCCGATTTGAACAAATGCGAGTTCAACGTCACCAGGACAAAATACTTGGGTTATGTTCTCACTACCTCCGGTGTCGAAGCGGACCCTGACAAAATTGAACCCCTTCGTAACTGGATCCGACCAACCACTGTTACGGGTGTTTAAGTCCTACCTGGGATTCTGTGGCTTCTATAGACAATTCATTCGTAATTTTGGCAAAATAGCAAAGCCCCTCACCACCATCACTAGCCCCTCGGAGCCGTTCCGGTGGACAGACAAATGTGAGGATGCGTTCGAGGAATTGCGACGACAACTTTTAGTGGTACAGGCACTTCACCACTTCAACCCCGAATTGCCTACGAAGCTGGAGACCGACTCCTCTGATGGAGTGGTAGCTGGTGTCCTGTCTCAAGACACCCTGACAAGCGATGGTACCCTGTAAGCTTTTACAGTCATGTCCTATCCGGACATGAGATCAATTGGGAGATCCACGACAAGGAACTATTCGCAATAGTAAAGGCCTTCGGAAAATGGAGGCCCGAGTTGGCTTCGGTGTGCCACCGAGTCGACGTGTACACTGACCACCGTTCGCTGGAATATTTCATGTCTACCAAGGTTCTCACCGCGAAGCAGGTTCGATGGATGGAGCTACTCTCCGACTTCAACTTCTGCATTACGTACACCGCGGGCAAAAATAACCAGAAGGCTAATATTCTGAGCCGAAGAGACCAGGACTTGGTAACGCAGCAGAAAGTCAAACTTGATAGTAGGGCGAGGGTATTGTTAGGTCCAAGCCGCCTACACCCCCGAATCAGCTCCGAACTCGCCGAGAGCTACATAGCATCCATTAATTCGATGGACACCCCCAAGCCCCAGGTGCCCTTCAATTTAATAGAGGCGCTATGTGCGGACAATCGGAAGTCGTTCACTGAGACTCGCGCGAAACAACCCCTACCGGACGGATTCGCGATGAACGACCAGCTCCTCCTGTATGTGTGAATCGCCACACTGACCTATGTATGAAACTGATCCGGGAAGCGCATGATCAAGTGTCGTCAGCACATCCAAGTGGCAGTAAAACCTACCAATTGCTCACCCCAAAGTATCATTGGGTCGGGATGGAAGCGGACTGTTTGCGGTATGTACGAAACTGCGTGACATGCCGGCTTTCTCACACCAATGTCACTAAGCAATAAGGATTTCTACACCCTTACCCGTACCCGAATACCCTATGCAACACCTCACCATGGACTTCAAGGAGTTCCCAAGGGACAAGCATGGATACGATAGCATCTTAGTGTTTATGGACTGACTCAGAAAGAGTTCGGTGACAATACCTTGCTACAAAACCACAACTGCCCGCCAGATGGCGCAATTGTTCATCGAATGGATATACCGATTCGGACACACTCCGGAGTCAATTGTAAGCAACCGCGGACCCCAATTCTTATCATCCTTTTGGCAAGAGTTCTGTCGAATTATCGGCGTTAAGGTTAAGCTGTCGACTGCCTATCATAAGCAGACTGACGGGCAGACGGTAATCATGAACCGATACATCGTTCAGAGACTGAGCCCTTCGTATCCCATTATCAGGATAACTGGAGCAAACTAATCCCCATAATGGACCGCGTGCAAATGACACTCCCCCACGCATCCATTGGCATGACCCCCTACCGACTCAAGTATGGAACCGATCCGCGTACAAGTTGGGATTGGAACACTCCGAAAGGCACCAACCCCGGGAGACCCTAAACCGAGAGGAAGCCAAGGCGGTGGCAGACCGAATGCATACCGCATGGGTCCACGCAAAGGAAAACATGACAAAGGCACAAGAGGAAATATCTAAGCACGCGAATCGACGCCGAAGGGCCATCGACTGGGACGTAGGAGATAGAGTGTACCTATCGACCAAAAATTTGAAAAACTCTCATCCTAGCCGCAAGCTGGGCCAACAATGGGTCGGACCATATATGGTGTTGGAACGGATTGGGCACGTATTTCGATTGGAACTACCTACCGGTTCGCAAATACACGATGTGTTCTCACCAGACGTACTCATGAAGGATCCGAACAATCCCCTACCTGGTCAGGATCCGCCTGAGCCTAGCAGCGAAGTGATAGACGGCGTAGAGGAATGGGAAGTGGGAAAGATCCTCGCCGTAAGGCTCCACCGGAAGCAACTACAATACAGGGTTAGTTGGGTCAGATACGATCTGGACCCGGAGTGGTACCCAGCATCAAACTTCATGAACTCTCCCCAGAAACTCAGAGAGTTTCATACGGAATACCCAGATTTACCATGTCCACCTCAAGAACTACTCGGAGGGGTTATGGCAGGGGAGACGGGAAAGGAACAAAACTACGATCACGGAGGGAAAGACAAAGTGGAAGAAACAGAGTCGTTGCTGTCTGCGACTCTAAACTAAAATACCCTCCGAGCCAGGGCGCACTCACCACCGTAACCCTTGCGGGAGCCACCCTTCCCAAACGTCTCACCGGCGTCGCAACAAGCGGCTACCACCATGAGAGACGAAGGGTCGAAGTGACCCCACGCGAAGGGCCAGGCCCGAGTCCCCTCCGACACAAGGTCTTCCCCCACCTAGGCCCCATAGACCGCCCCAACTTCCCCATCCTCCCCCTCCCTCCTTCCATCACCCCGAGTCAGAGCGACCACGGGAGCGGCAGCGGTGGGCAGTTTGCCCACAGCAGCCACCAACTCCCCCAAGAGAGCAGGAACGCTCTCCTGTTCCGTCCGGAGACGGTGCAGCGACGACTGAATTTGCTGCCCAGAGTCAGCATCGGAACCACACCGAGTCACGAGGGGAAGGGGGTCTACTCACGGCCAGCCCCAACTCGAGGGCAGCCCGAGTGGCGCGTGCCTCCTCGTAGAGGTCACGCTCTGCCTCGGAGCGGAACTTTGGCACGCTCTGGGCAGCCAGGAGGGCCACCTGATTGGCCTCGGTGGCGGCGGCGACGACGTCGGCGGGGATGAGGGGGGTGGCCTCTTCGGCGGCCAGGAGGGCCGCAAACTCTTCCCCAAGGAACCAGGGCAGCTTTCACCAAAGTCAGCAACGGCCAACCAAACCAAACTCCGAACCCCACAAGAAAACCTACCGGGACGCAAGGCGAGTGCTGCGACATGCAGTACCCACACTTTGAACTGGTCGATAACCAGACGCAGTCGTGGGACTGGATCCCACGGGCTTTGGCCTGAAGGCAGCGCAAACAGAGCACACGGAAGGCGACAGTAAGAGCCCCGGAGGGGGTGGGAACCGGCATCTTCAAATTTGGAATCTGTGATTCTGTCAGCCCAGCACAAGTTATCAACACCGCGCCAACGCGCTCCCATCACCTACTCGTTCTTTGGATTGGAGGATACTATACAATCTATCAGTATCATAAACAAACGGACGGGGAGGGGCCACTTACCGGTCTCGGGCGGGAGGGTTGCTGGCATTGTTGTTGTAAGGTAAAAACAAGAGGAAGTGGGCGAAGCGGAATACTCAAATGTTGGCTTACAACTGTCACGGTTCACCAAGGCATAGGGCGCCAGTTGGGTATTATGAATTAAACTCAATCTAGAGAAGAAAGGAAAGAGAAGAGGAGCACTCGAGCAGTGGCTCGATCTATATACAGCTATTGTGGAGTGAATTCTCTTTAGCGAGACCAGTTCTGAGAATTCACTCCACAACTGAAAACTTCGCTCCAACCCCGGAAAGCTCCCCACACCCCTGAACCCCCACTCGAGCTGCAAGGCGCACTTGATATCGTAACACTACCCCCCCCCTACTCCAGAGTTGATCTCCTGATCAAGAAATCCCATTTTCAAAAAAAAACAATTGTCTCCAGCTCTGATTTTGGTTTCTGAGGGTGTTTTCTGTGATATGCTTGGGTAACTTCTGGAGAATTTTCAAAGCTCTCTGCAGTATACCATGTCTCATCTGGTGGATAGTTCTTCCAAGCTGCCTTGTAGAAAAGCTTCTTTCGAATAACTTTTGAGTCGAGGATTTCGTCCACTTCCCACTCCTCTTCGCCATTGACAATGACTGGAGGCTCTGGCTCCTGTTGCTGCCCTTCGATTGCATCATTCGAGTCAAGTCTTAATAGATTGGCATGAAATACTGGATGAATCTTCATGCTGTTTGGAAGTTTGAGCCGATATGCAACTTGCCCAATTCGCTCTAGAATTTCAAAAGGTCCCACTTGCTTGTGGTCTAGCTTCTTTGATGGCCTCTGTGTCTTTATATTTCGAGTTGAAAGCCATACTCTATCTCCCACTTGATAGCGTGGTGCAGGTTTCCTTTTCTTGTTCGCGAAATGTTCCATTTTTGCTTGCGAGAGCGTGATTTCATCCTGCAGAAACTCCCAAACCTTTGCCATGGTCTGAGCTATGTTCTTGTGCTCTTGTTTGGCTTCGTGATATGCTTGCTGCTCTGTATCGAAGCTCATTCTTGGTTCATAGCCCTTGTTCGCAAAAAATGCACTTGTCTTGGTTGCATCTGATGGCAAACTGTTGACAGCAAACTCCGCCATGCACAAGTATGAAACCCAATTGTCTTGAAGATAGTTCACATGAGCTCGCAAGTAGCGTTCGAGCTCTGCATTGAATCGCTCAGTCTGTCCATCTGTTTCTGGGTGGAAGGCAGTTGAAAGTTTGGCTGAAATTTTCCAAATTTTGCAGAGCAAACTCCAGACTTCTGCAATGAACTGAGGACCTCTGTCTGATATTATCGAGTTTGGTAGACCATGGTGCTTCCATACATGTCGAAGTAAGAGCTGTGCTGTAGCTTCTGCAGTAGTCCCTTCTTGCCCAGCGAAACACGGAATGAAATGTCTTTCTTTCGTCAACCTGCATGCAACAACCAAGATAGCATTGTTCCCTTCACAGAGTGGTAATCCTGTCACGAAATCCATTGATATATCCATCCATGGTCGACTGTCAATAGGGATTGGTTGTAGAAGTCCATTGTAGGAATCTCAAGATGGTTTCGATCTTCGACAACTATGGCAGTTTTTGATATATCGAATTATTGTTTTGTCCATGTTTGGCCAGTAATAGTGCTGTTTCATGACTCGCAGCATCTTTCCAGCTCCTGGATGTCCCATAGAAGGTTGTTCATGAACTTCTCTCAACAAGTCCACCTGAATGGTTTCTGGCACCCAAACTCGATTTTGATATTCTAGTATGCCGTTTTTGAGTTCGCAATAAGCCAATGCAACCTCTTTGCTTGTTCGATCACCATTCTCAAGCTTCTGTAGTGTAGCCTTGCAGAATTTGTCTTCCAGTTGAGACTTTTGGATTTTCTCAAGAATTGTCATTTCTCTGATATGAGTTTCCACTGGAGCTAGCTGAGCTGTTTGGCCTTGTTCTTTGAGTTTCAGAATGTCTGGATGTAGCCTCGAAGGTGGTAGCAACACCTGAAGCTGTTGCTTTTGTCGATCATCCTCATCATTGCCTTCTGGTCTGTCACCAGGCCTTCGAGTCAAAGCATCTGCTTTTCCATTTTGCTTCCCAGGCCTATAGATGATCTGGAAGTTGTATCGAGAGAGTAATTCAGCCCATCGAGCTTGTCTTCTTGTCAGCTTCTTGGTGGACATGAAGTATTCCAAGCTTTTGTGATCAGACAAGACTTGAACTGGAAAATCTGTCCCTTCAAGTTCTGGTCTCCATGCTTCGAAACATCTGATGATTGCAAGCAATTCCTTGTCATATATCTCGTAATTGCATTCTGCAGGTGCTAGCTTTTTCGAGAAGTATGCCACTGGATGTAGAACCCCTTGATCATCTTTTTGTGACAAGACTCCTGATGAGATGAAGTCTGAGGAATCTGCTTCGACATAGGCTGTCTTGTTTCTATCGAAATGCCTCAAGACAGGAGCTTCTGTGACTGTTTGTTTCAACAGCTCAAATGCAGTTTGGCATGCATGAGTCCATTCGAATATCTGATCCTTTCTGGTAAGGTTCACCAATGGCCTCATGATGCTGGAGTAATTTCGGATGAACCTTTGATAGAAATTGCAGAATCCAATGAAAGCTTGCATATCCCTGAGCGATTTTGGAGTTCGCCATTCCAATATAGTAGAAACCTTTGCAGGGTCCATGCGAATGCCATTGACTCCCACAATGAGTCCTAGGAATTTGGTTTCTTGGACGAAAAACTCACATTTTGAGATATCTGCTTGCAGTCCAGCTTCTCGAAGCTTCTGTAGGACTTTCCTTATGTGCTCTGTATGATCCGCTCGAGTAGCACTGTAGATAAGAATGTCATCCATGTATGCGGTGACGAATTGGTTGAGGTAATCCATGAGGGTTTCATTCATGTACCTCTGGAATGTTGCTGGACCATTTGTGAGTCCGAAGGGCATGACCTTGTATTTGTAGGATCCAAATCGAGTTCTGAATGTAGTGAGGTCTTCATCTTCTTCTGTCTGCATTCGAATTCGATTGAAGGCATGTCGAATGTCCAGTTTGGTGAGATATTTTGCTCCTATGACTTGGGCCAGCGTTTCATCAATGAGTGGTATGGGATATCGATCCTTTTTCGTTATGGCATTTAGCTTCCTGTAGTCAACACAGAATCGAAGACCACCACCTGGCTTTCTCACAAACATAATGGGTGAAGAGTATGGGGCTTTGCTTGCTTCAATGAACCCTTTTGGCAAGTGCTCGAAGACATATTCTTCGACCAAATCAAGTTCTTCCTTTGACATATTCCAGAGTGGTGCATATCCCAGCTTTGCATCACCTTCGAGTTCAATATGATGGTCTGAAGGTCGATGGGGAGGTAGCTTGTCTGCTGCCATTTTTGAAAAAACATCCAAAAATTCATGAAATTCCTTCGGAAGGATCAGTCGAGAGTCAATTTCTTCAGTTTTGGTCTTGTTCTTGTGCTCGATTATGTCCTTCATTGATATAGCAAAGACTTGAGCTCCTCTTTGCTTCATGAGCATTTGAAATGGTGCTGCGCCAATCATTGCTATGGTGCAAGGTTTTGGTTTTTTCCACTTTCGGAGCAGGTTCCGGAGGAGGCATTTCTTTGGCTATCCCTTCGATTTCACATATTCTTTCTGCATCAGCAGCATTAATAAAGTTTCCACCTGTGGCACCAGTATCGATCAATGCATGGACAATAGCTTTGTATTTTCCTATTCTACAAGTAGCTAAGAAAGGGGTGTCCGGATCAAAACTGGATCTCGAGGAAGAAGCTGCAATTCTGGCTGCACTGCCTCTAGTGATGACTTGTCTAGAGGCTATTCGTTTTCAGAGCTTTGAGCTTCTGGGGACAGTCTCGAGCTCGATGTCCATTTTGTCGGCATATGAAGCATTTCCCAAGTTTCATGAGCATTTCTTTTGCTGGATCTTGATGCGGTGGTCGATACAGCTTCTGCGTCTTGTTTTGCATGTTCGAATCCATTGTAGGTTGAGGGATTGAAGTTCGAAGTGCCTGGCCCTGATTTTGAGTTTGGCCCATGTTGTTCGAAAATGACTTTGGCTTCCTTTTGTCTTCTTGTTCCTTGATCCGCTGAATGTTCTGGTCGATGAGCATGCATTTCTTTGCAAACTCGTAAAGTGTAGTAGCTCCAACTTCAGCCACTAAGGCTTTCTGCATCTGTTGGTTGACTTTGAAGCGCAAGTCATCCAGCAAAGTTTCTTCAGAGTAATCAAGCTCTGTCGTGAGCCTTTGGAACTCAGCCCAGAACACTGCAAAGGTGTTGTTTCTCTGATACAGCTTTCGATACTCAGTTTGAGCTGTGTGCCTTCGATCGGGATCACTGAAGACTTTTTCCAAAAGTTTGAGAATTTCTTCTGCTGTCTGCAATTTGTTTGTAGAGTTTGGTCGAAGCCTTGGATTGACATGTCGAACTGCCAGTCCTCCCAGTCGACTCTGAATGTAGCTCATTTGTAAAGTCTGTGTTGGAAAATGATCAATGTTGGCTTCGAGCTTGAGGCGAATTTTCACAACCCAGTCTTCAAATGCTGGCTCTATCCCATCTGTGAGGATTGGAGGGTCTGGAATCCGAGCTGACAGTCGACTGTGAGAGTGGTGTCCTGGTTCATTCTTCAGAGCTTGTTGGGTTTGCTTTTCAAGATATTTCTGAATTGTTTGTTGCTCTGTGATTTTTTGCTCGTTGCTCTGGATCAGTTCCTGTAACTGGAGAATGGCATCATCCTTTTCAGCCAGTATCGAATTTGAGTCCTCTGCTAGGGCCAAATAGTCCCGAACAATGTTCTTGTGCAAAGTCCATGCCATTTTCTGGTTGGCGACAGATAGTTTCTGAAATTCGTCAAAGGTTTCAACATTCCATTCAGCCTTTTCATGTCGATTTGCAAGTATAAATTCATGTCTCTCTTGAGCTGTTTTGCCCAGAGTGTGAAGGAAGGTTTCGGATTTGAAATTAGGATCATGAAGTTCATTGGTTTGGTTTGCAGAGCTTGGAATTGATGCTCCTTCTGCCAGGGATTCCTGGTCTTGTTCTGGATCATTTCGAGCTGCCATTGCAGCTTTTTCTTCAGCTGCATAAGCCATAGCGAGTTGCTATTTCAATTTCGGTTTATATCGTCAAGTCAGACACATATTGCCAAAGGCCCTATTGTGCAGTTGTTGGCTGTAGGAGCCACTCGAGAGGAGCGCACTTCCCTCACAGTTATATCCTTGTCGAGGGAGCGTTGTAAAAGGTCTGACTTGCGAAGGTGGTGTGTGTGTGTCGAGCTGACTGTCGAAAGCCAACTTTGAGAGGTTGCCTCGAGATCGTCCTGGAATCGACTTCAGGATAAGGTTTCTGGTTCTGGGGTTTTCAAAGAGTGGATTTCGATTTCGATTTCAGAAGAGGGTTCAGCTCAAAGAGCAGGAAAAGAGGTATAAGAGAGATTGAGTTTTATGTCACGGTTCACCAAGGCATAGGGCGCCAGTTGGGTATTATGAATTAAACTCAATCTAGAGAAGAAAGGAAAGAGAAGAGGAGCACTCGAGCAGTGGCTCGATCTATATACAGCTATTGTGGAGTGAATTCTCTTTAGCGAGACCAGTTCTGAGAATTCACTCCACAACTGAAAACTTCGCTCCAACCCTGGAAAGCTCCCCACACCCCTGAACCCCCACTCGAGCTGCAAGGCGCACTTGATATCGTAACAACAACAATGAATGCCGAATCGGGTTAGCGCGGCAACTTCTTCTTTCACGTTTTACGAAAATTCTACTCAAACGGGTAGCGGACACCTTCCGGTACTGTTTCGGACCCCAAGAACGAACGTGAGATCCAACAAAAGCGAACTCCAGTTTCACATGCCACACGGACCCTAACGCGATACCACCTCGGGATGACTACGGTGGCAAACAAAGCACCTTCCCGACACGCACGACAAACGAAGTTGTTCCGGATGCAATTACCAGCCAACATTATGATAACAAGAAACGCTCCGTTCACGGAGACGATACGGAGACGATTCGGAGACGTTGCAGACAGGATACTAACCGCGTGCATTGCGGACATGATACTAGCCGCGTGCCTTGCGGACAAAGCACTCTCTCAGGAGGGGGGTAGTGTAAGGATGTAACGCTGACTTCTAAACGATAGAAGACACAGAGGTTCTCTTGCGTAAAGGTTTACTTATCAGAGGAGGCAGGGGATTGGACACAAAGGCTTCAAGTAACACGTTACTAGTATATAACAATACTGTATTGAGTTGAGCACGAAGCCCCTATCTAAGAACTAACTATCTACTTATATAGTGGCGTCGTGCCTAGTGGACTCCTGGGAACTCACTCGAGTCCTCGGAGTCCTGGACTCTTAGGATTCTTCTCATCATCCTGCGAGTCCGTCACATGCCTAGTGGACTCCTGGAAACTCACTCGAGTCCTCGGAGTCCTGGACTCTTAGGACTCTTCTCATCATCCTGCGAGTCCGTCACGTGATACTTTCGGAACTACTATTCCCCGCTGCCCCTCCAGGTACCAGGGCCAGTCTCATGCGACCTCCCTCCTTCCTGTCCTGTAGTTGGCCAGCCTTCTTGTTCCGTCGTAACAAAGGATGCCTTCTCGTCTCTCATTCTATGGAGTAGACTCCGGGTAGCTGCGGGGTCACGTGTGATCATTTGGGTGGCCTAACCGAGTCGGAACCGAGTCGGATGGGTTTCGGATACTTGAGAAAATCGACTGACGGTGTTCCCCATCATCTTTTTTGTATCCTTCGTAGTAGACCTATAGGATAGCATCCGTTTAGCCTCCGACTCGCACTCTCATATGCTATTACTGTGAGCTGGGTGCCCTGTGTCCTTACAACCAGGCTTGGTAACTGTAGTCGACATAAGAGAATCCCATAGAACTATCTCCTAGGTTCCTAGCCTATAGGAAGTGAAAGGAGGTCCAAGGTCAGAGTACCCCTATAGACAAATTATGTCATAATTTAACCAATCTTGTGGGTAACTAAGGAGCGATGACGTGTAATGAATCATAGAGGGTTGTAGAAGCTTTTGGAGCTATCGTTCATGTTCCTAGGCCTCTAGTTGATAGAGATATGTCATGTGTAGTATTAGCCCAGTAACTAAGGAGTGATGTCATGTAATGAATCATAGAGGGTTGTAGAGATATGCTATGTGGTCATATCGGCCCAGTAACTAAGGAGCAATGACGTGTAATGAATCATAGAGGGTTGTAGCAATCGTTGAGTAGTATTGCTCTTGTTGTTGGTGTGACAAGCCAAAATATGTATAGTGACTTGTAGGTTTGAGGAGGAGATTTCTAAGTTCGCTCTTGAGTTTGATAGCAAACTGAGTGCAACGAATGTCAGTATGACAAAAGACTAAGGCAAACTGGCACATTACACAGGCAGTGACTAATGTGCTAATAAAGAATTAGGCCAAATAAGGAGAAGTAGAACCACCAAGCAAGGTTGCATTAAGGAGGTGGCTGATTAAAGTATATTCATACGTATTAGCAAGGATTATCTATAGCTTTTTCAAGCCATGTGTATCATTAGGTGGTAATTAAAGATTGCTGCTATTTCTAGAATCGTAAGCCACTTATCTCTAAGTTAATTGTAGTGTCAAAAGTAGTCTGACTACACTGCCTGACCCTATAGATGCTGTGTGTTAGTAGAGCATGCTAACTTAGGGCCGTTTTATATATTCGTTCCACCTCGACTGCCAGTCCGGCCCACTCCGGCTGCCACTCCTGCTGTCATCTCGACAGCCACTCCGACAGCCACCCGGCTGTCGCTCCGGCTGTCGCTCCGGCAGTCAATTGATGACCTAGAAGACGAGTAAAGTGCAGCTTGAAGTGTTAATGTCATCATATCAGATTTGGTGTACGAGGATCCGCGAGGGACTAGCGCTGACGCCGTACAACCGCAAGACGTTCTACAACGCCATGCAAGAGGAGGGGTACACCGATGTGTTTTTGGCTAGTGGAGAGGCGCCATTGGAGATTAAGAGCAAGGCTTGAATGGCAATGGTTTTTGCATAGCGTGGATATGGGAGTTTAGACTTGTTTTGCGATTTGATACCAAATTATATCGTTGACTCGAGTCTGATGGAAGTGTGTGACTGTATAGTAGACCACAACATAAGAATGTGAGTCCCGTCATACTCGTGCGGCATAAGAGTCTTCGTGGGGACTACGCTGAAGATCTAGCGGCTGAACAAATGTATAGCTAGCGTCTAACTCGCACATAAGAGAGAATATTCATGTCATAAAACAAGAACGACATCTCTAGCCCGAGGGAACTACGATTCATGCGAGCTGAAGTCATTCCTTCTGCATGATGGAAACTGCTAGCGTAGAAACCCGAGGCATTAAAGAATTACAATTGTCATTCTACCGCATCTTTCATCTGTCAGATATTCACATCTCCACCCTCCTCATCATACTCCCATGTATCCCCTTTCCTCTCTCAGTGCCCATATCTCATCCCTGCAACCCCAAACTCCCTTCCCCGCTCCCTCTCTCTCTCTCTCGCCTCCCCTCCGCCGCCAATGACTCTCTACTAATCGTCCTCACCTGATTCTGCCCAAACGCCACCCTCCGCTTGTCAATCTAATCATTCGCCGTTAAATCGCTTGGCTCCTCCTCTCCCTCGGAGTAAAACACCACCCTCTCCCTTGACCGGCTACGCGACGAGACCCTTGCCCCTTCACTTCCTCCACTATTTGTATCCCGCACGTATGGCGAGCGGTATCTGCGCGATTCGCGGCTCGTGCGGGTAGGCCAGCGTTGTTGTCTCGAAGCCCGTGGCGAGGCAACAGGAGGCGACGCGGCATGCAGCGATGAACCGGAGTCAGAACTAGGTTGGTACTCGCCCGGGAGACGAGAAGGGCGATAGACACGTGGCTAGTTAGAGGGAGTGTACTCTGTCGTATCGCGTGAGGAGTAACTGTATGTATCCACGCTTCCAGTGGTTGCCGTCGAGACGCTCGGAGGTGTTGGTGCTGGTGGGAGGAGTGGTCGAATATTTGTGTCTGGTTTTATATTAGCATTTGTCTATGTGTGCTCGATCATTCGATGCAAACCTTGATGGTAACTCAGCTGGTCGATGCTTGCTTCAGAGCTCCCTGGTCCGCTCGGCAGAGCTGCACCGTCCAGGTCGCGTGGTCGAATTCGCTGATACCTAGTGTGTCGACCGGTACGGCTTCTAGTCCGACTCCATTCTTCGGGAAAATACTCCGCAGCATCATTCTGGCTGATGAGCCTCTGTGGAGCTCGATGTGGTTTTCTGCCTCGGTCCGCCCGTTCGTCTCTCAACTCACCAACGGCTGATGTAGATTTCAGTGGCCGGTAGACGTAGCGCTCGGTGACAACAAGCATCTCATCGTCTTTGAGGTTCTTCAACTCTTTTTGAATCCCAGGATGGGCACTGCGAACATTTTGTGGTGGCAAACTTTCCCGCTCCTTCCGTCTGGTTGAGGCGGCTTCACGGAATCTGGCCAGGGAATCCTCGGAAAGATAACCCTCCAAAGCTTGCGCTGACACTCTTCGTCTATGGACCTGTGCCTGTGGCGATCTTCGTTTCGAGGGCCCTAGTGAGAGATCTCTCTCGTGAAGAGGTGCGCCGTCGCTGAGATAATCCCTATACGCTTTCTCGGCGAGTCCCTCCAAATCTGAAGATTCCTGGCTATCGTATTCATAGTGTTCCGAAAGTGGTTGAGCTTTACCACGACGAGTCCTCCGCCGGGAAGAACTTCCAGTTCTCCGCACAGCTGCTGGCAACAACTCGCTAGACCTACGCCTGATTGGTTTTCTAATAGCCGCTAGAGGGGATTGTTGCAGTTCATCGCCATCTCCTTTGAAATGACGCTGGCTTTGGCGCCCTTTCTGTCGTTGGTCGCTTGACCTCTCGGTGACGACGATACATTCCTCCACGGGCGTGCTTGCGCGAACCTTCTGGCCGAAAATTAGAGTCTGGAGAAGGGTGATTTGGTTGGCGTTACCTTGGATGCAGTGCTGCCAGATTCACCATCTAGATCGAGGTAATGGCGTTGATTGGTGCTCTTTGAGATATTCTTAAGAGCATCAGTGAATATCCTATAATATACCTTTGTAGTAATGGAGCTCGCGGTTTTCACACATACCTTTAGCCTTCGGTCTCGATAATATTTTCGGTCTGTCTCATGCGTATTTCTTCCCTTGGTCACATATGTCACCGTCTCTCCTTCGCTTCCAGCACTATCCTCGCTCGACGTCACCTGCTTCTGGCACTTTCCACAATACGACACAGGAGGGGTTTCTCCAGCATTGATCGGATGCGTCGCCTGGTACTTTCTTGATCTGGGATTGCCGCACTGGGCGCAAATATGGGTCGCCGGAAACAGATCCTTCTCATAAACCACTTTTTTGATATGCTTCTCCCTCTGCACCTTTCTGTAGTGCCTCCTACTTTTCTTCAGTGGAAGTTCTATCTCGATCTCTGAATCAGTCGATCTAAACTCCTTTTCACACTTCCTGCAGAACGACACCGGCGCTGTATCGCCCGCCTGGAGCGGGTGTGCGGCCTGATACTTCCTCGATCTCAAGTTCCCGCAATTTGCGCACAAGTGCCGCGTAACGGTGATCGAAGTTGGCGTAGCCACAGGCGCAGTAGCCGGAGCAGGTTTGTCATACTGTGAATTGAAGCCGCCGAATCCCGTATTCCCCATCATGGACACCATCTGTGGCTGGCCACCATACATGAACGGCTGCTGTGGGTATCCGAAGTGGCCTTGGTGCATCATCGGCGGCGGTCCATGTCCTGTAGGAACTTTGGGGAGCAAGACAAGCTGGCGGTTACCTTGCTGGTATATTCCTGGCTGGGGAGGGGGCACCGCAGGTGCCATCGGATTTGGCTCGTGTACATGATGAAGCACAGAAGACTTCACGGCCTCAGTCTCTGCTTTGTCCTTGTCCATTCTGAAAGCGACGCCGTCGAAGACCTCACTGAGAAGATTGTAGCCAATGCCGAGCACGTGTCCCAAGTCGTAGGATGAGCTGCTTCTCGCTTTTCGACGGCTGGGGCGAACTAGACAGAGTTTCCCGTTAATTCTCTTGACACTGGTGTCGTCGCTCAGGAAAGGGTGCATTGTTTGCCTTTGATGGCCAGCACCAGGAGCGATGCAGAAATTGGACCAAAGCGAACAAATGTAACATTTTATAGATTGTGGTGGGACTGGGAAGTGCAGTTGCTGAGATGAAAGGTGAGGTTGAGGATGCAGGTGCTTAACTTACCAGGCAAGATAGAGTTGTTGATCTGTGGTTGTAAGGTTGGTGGTTCTGTTGCCCAATTTGGAAAGAACGTGTTTGGATAGAGCAGTGTTATTTTGCCTCACAAATTCAGCTCCAGTCGCGTCAAGTCCATCAAGTCCAGCCGACAGAGCTGGACAAAAGAAGGAACATAAAAGATCAAAAGAGACAGCCAACAAAAATGAATTCTTAGAATGCTAAGGTTCTATATTTTACTCCCCAATTTTGACAGAATGAAGCAGTACGTACGCTCTGCTTCCCATCGATCCTCGCACCCTTTGAGCGAGGTGGTCACTCTGGGATAAGGCTAAGTTAACTCACAGACAACAACGTCCATCTCCATCTCCATCCTCCATCAGGTCTAAACCCTCGGAATCAGAGTTGGAAGCTCGAGGTCGAACAAGAGGTCTAAACCCTCGGAATCAGAGCTGGAAGCTCGAGGTCGAACGAGAGGTCTAAACCCTCGGAATCAGCACAATCATACGTGTCTTGCATTCCAGATCCGACATGTCCACTCCATCTCGTCCCGTTGAGGCTCTCAACGCGCCTCAACACCTCCCAACGCTATCAATCCTGTCTCTCTGTGTCGTGCAAAGCTCTCTGAAGACAAGGTCTCGGAAGATCGATAGTCCGCCATTGAAGATTTGCCAGAGACATCATTGTTTCAGACTGGAGAGGGGTTTCTATCTGTTGGGCGTGACGGATGTATGTGAAACGGAGCTCGCGTGTGGGGATTTCGTTTTCGGCATGCTGAAACGCGGGAGTCGGCTGTGCTATTTCTGGGCTTTGGTCCATGGTCGTCATTCCAAGTCCAGTATACGGAGTAATGTATAATCCATTCCCAATCCTAGCGCCACGAGCGACGAGCGAGAAGAGCCCCGCGATGGGATATATTGGACGTCTCGAGCGAGAAGAGCCCAGATGGGATACATTGGACGTCTCGAGCGAGAAGAGCCCCCGATGGGATATATTGGACGTCTCGAGCGAGAAGAGCCCCCGATGGGATACATTGGACGTCCGAGCGAGAAGAGCCCCCGATGGGATACACGATGGGATACATTGGACGTCTCCAGCGAGAAGAGCCCCCCGATGGGATACATTGGACGTACTCGAGACGATCAGATCATCCATCCAGCTTCACATCACTCCTTCATTACACCCCCCGTTTCACGCCCGGTCCTGTACGAAATGACTGCCCCTTGCCCTGTGCCCTGTTGCCGCATCCTCCCCCCATATGGCATGGCTGCTAACGTCAACGTCAACTTAACTTATTACTTCTGCTCTGCTTACCACACACTCCGTACCAAAGTAAATTAATTCTCCATACGACGGTAATCCCACTTCCTTCTTTCCACTACTGCACCTCCCACATGCCCCGCAGTCGGCCTTTACCTTGTGTTGTGGCTTACATAAAATCCCCCCCCCCGCCCCCCCCCCCCCCCCCCCCCCCCCAAAAAACACCAACAGAGCTTCTAACTCTCTCCTACTTCCTTCCTTTCTCACTCTAACGTTTTGCTCTTCCTTATACTCACTTTACCTTCGACTTTTTTCACTTCTCTCTACCCTCTTTTCTGTTTCCCTTGATCCCCCCCCAACCAAGGCTGCTTGTCCAGCCTCTTCTGCTTCTTCACAAACATCTTCGAGAGACACCTGTAGTTATTTATCACTATAATCCAACTTTTCCCCCATTTCCACACCCATGGTCCCACCACACCGGTCCCGTTAGAGCGCCATCGTCATGTTACTCACCCTGCAACCGCCCTCGAACCACGCCTTCAAACCCTTCCATGACTACTCCCCCCCCACACCGCCATCCACGTCGCGCTTCTCACCAGCCCTCATAACCTCCGGGCCCGCCTACCCTCCGCCGCCCAGGATCACCACTCCTCCCTCGATGTCTACACCGCACCGCGGCCTCCCCCATCTCGCCGTTCCCGCCCTGCCTTCCTCCCAATCGCAGCCCTCCCAGTCCCAGCCCGCCCAACAGCCGCCAGCTCCCGCACAGCCTATGACGCAACAGCAGCCGCTTGGCCAGCTACCCTCGCCGCCGCAACAATGGCATGGTGCCGAGGATTCCATGCGAACCTGGCTACAGGCGAAGGCGGAGGAGGACAAACGCCGCCAGGAGGAGGAGAGGACGGCCCAGGAGTCCCTACGCCTCGAGCAGCGCCGCACCGAGCACGATATCATCCGCACTTCGCTGAGCGGCGGCATTCCACCTCACCTCATTCCATTGGTCTTCGCCGGCATGGGCAGTGGCAACCTACCTAGCGCAGGTCTAGAATGGGCGCAGCGCTACGTGGCGCAGGAACAGCCGCAGCTCCAGCAGTTGCCGCCGCCGCCGCAACAGCAATCCACCAACTCTCTCGCTGCAGCGCAGCCTGCCTCGCCCATGCTAAGGAGGGAGGATAGACAAATATCCCACCCGTATGGACACTCACACCTAGCTCCCGCTCTAGTCCCGTCGACGCCCGTCGCCTCTCTCACTCAACAAACCCCCTTTGCACAAAGTCAAGGACAGGGTTACCCAGCTTCTCCACCGCGCTCGCGGACCCTCCCAGGCCCCTCAGCACTCGCGCGCACCCCGCAGTCCGTAGGCCTCCCGCGCTTAAACACAGGCGATTTCCGGATCCTGCAGTCCGTTCCGCAATCTCAGTCTCAGTCGCAGACGCAGCCTTCAGAACCCTCTCCACAGCAGAGTCCAGGGATCTACTTTCACCACTGGCAGCCACCAACCTCTCAGGCGCCGCCGCCGCCGAGCACGCAGCCGCCTACGCCATCAGGTGAATAACCCCCCAGCAGTTTTCCCTTTGATCACGACGCTAACCCCCAGCAGAAGCGCCCCGCGCTTCATCCCCTCCGAAGAAGCGAAAAGCGCAAGGTCCTCCACCAGCGAGGCACCCCCACCACTCGCCGCCCTACTCCCAGGGCCCCGCCCGTCGCCGCGCACACTCCCACCGCAGCGGTTCGCTAGATCCGGCGCGGCGCGCACAGTTCCAGGATGGCGAATCGGCGCCACGATCTCCTGAGGGTTATGGATATGTCGAGGTGGCGCAGAGCGGGAGGAGGAATACCCTTCACTCTGAGGGCAGGCACCCGTTGCCGATGCCTCAGCAGCAGCAACAGCAGAGGGGCGCGGAGTGGCGTTATGAAGAGCGAACACCTGAGCAGGAAATCCGGCGGAGAGAGGGGAGAGAATGAGCGGTGTACCTACTTGGACGCGATGAAAACGCGCAAAATACCGAGGACCTAGTCTTGTTGATGGGGAAATGAACCCTGCTCCATGACTGGGAGGGGACAGAGATGAGAGATTGGGGACGATACACCCACCATTTTTACTACTTTGAATACCAGCCGATCAATTGATGCTGATGCAACTTTTGCCACAATGCGGCTAGCACCGCGACAGTTGCGATGTCTCAGTCTGCGGGCCTTGTGATATATCCGGATCAGTTCCGAGACATTCAGCCAGGGGTCACGGACTGATACCAACCCTTCTTCTGCCAACCCTACTTTTACTTCGATTCTTTTCAACTTCATTCAAACGGACGCATCTTTAGGGGCTTCTTCTTCTTCTTCTTCACCCACTTTTTACTGCTCCGCCGCCGCCACTTGCGCATTTCTTGAGCTCAGCTTCGGTTTTCACACCATCTTCTATTCGGAAATTCAGAAACGAATAGAGTACGCAGGGCATGGCATCGAGACTTGACCGTTTTCTTCCTCGACCTTTCTATTTCGTGTGTGTTTGTGTTGTAATTCATAGGGCCGGTTCCAGGATGGGCGACACTGCCACATGAGAGATGGAGGAGGGAGGTTTGGATAGCTTGCTGTTGCGAAGAACGGTGCAGCAGCATTGTCCGCACCGTTTCGATCGGCTATTGCGCGACGGATAGGGCTTTTGGGCTCGGAGGAGCGGCCCATGTAATATAGACCGAGAACTGGGTGCGTGTATCTCGAATATCGAGACAACAAGGACGGGGGCTTAGATACGCATCCGTCTGCTCCATAAAAACAAGAGAACAGACAGATGGGCTGGGATGCCTGGACTTATATGCATCAATACCATCTAACTCACACTCAATTCTCGGGCTTTTTACTCAGCAGGTGACTGACTTCACTATACTCGTGACATGCTTTTGAGGAACAGATGACGCTATTCAGGTGATATACGCGCGGCAGGGCGGCAATGGCCAGGGACATTATATCTCGTCCATGGGTACTGCAAGTTGTTTTATTTGATTGCGACTTCCCTATGCAGTCACACTACCTACTGGATTCGCTCCTTCCTCCACAAGCTCCATACTGGCGCCTCCACCAAATAGGTCGCGCCTTCCGCTGTGCTGTTAGGATATTTGGATATATGCATATCCACCCCCCTGTCTTTGTCCGCGCATCCTTCCTTTCACAAGAGCTTCATCATCCTGCTTGCAGAATTCCAGCTCGCTCCCAATAGTCCAGGTATACAAATAGCAAAGAAAAAGAAAGGAGGTCTAGATGGATTAGTATGATTTGGGTATAAATTAGATCGTTGTGAGTCTCTGAGTCGTCGTCAATCGGAGGTTTGGTGAGAGATATTATGTTGTATTGTCGTAGCTCAGTAATTAAGGTGGTTGTGGTGTATATTGATAATGAAGGTATGGGAGGGTTAGAGTGGTGGTATTGAGGGTTGATATGGTCCATACAGTAGGTTGTCGGGCACCAGTTTGCTTCATCTCGAGAGACGGACAGTTCCAGTTCCATCCATGTCGACAGATCCTCATCGCGCTCTCCTCCTCCTTTGATGTATCTTCCACTCGGCCCTCGCGACTCTCATGAACAGCGCTTCATCCTTGATCGGCACCCAGCTCGTGAGCACCTTCATCGCATTATCGAAGTCCGAATCGAGCAGGATCTCCCGCGTCCCATCAATCAGCGCACAGCTGCACGCATGCAGCACATCCAGACCGTTCTGGAATGGCCGCTTCCGCGTTGCTGGCACAGAGGGATCCAAGTCGCCAAGCAGCATGAAAACGTCCCAAACACGCAGCTGTGACGCGAAGGGGATGGAGTAGTTGAACAGCGTGAGGTACCAGCGTGTCCCATACGCCGTGGGGCCGATATCCAGTTCGTCCTAGCGAAATCAGTATTTTCTTTCTCGAAAGATTTGAGTGTAACTTACAAGTTGGCGGGATACATCATGTCCCCTCATCCAATCCACCTGAAACTCATCCAACGCAGACATCAGCCCAGCAAATCCATGTGCATACAGCTTATCAAGTCCCCTCAACGTCCACAGCCTGACACACATGATAAATGTCTTTTCTTCGTCATAATAGCACAGCAGTGTGGCCGCCAGACTAGCCATCCCCTGCACATATCCCGTGTCGGGGAAATATAGGGCGAGGCAGTGCAGTACGCGAAATAGCAAGCGCTGCCCGCCACGATACCGCTTCCGAAACATGATATGACTGTTGATCGTGCGCGGGACATCCATGTCTATCTGCACATCGTCGGCGCTGCCCTCGCCTACGAGCCGCTGAAACGCCTTGACCAGAGACGCTTCTGTCGGGCTACCTTCAACCTTCTTCGCGCTAGCGTTGAGGAAACAGCGCCAGGCTGTCGCGCGCCACACGTCCGGGATTCCCTTCCATGTTCGGTCGATGAGCTTTGGATGTGCGACGTCAAACTCGAATTCCATGCCTTCGCCGTCCGGGCCTGGGTTGACGAGTTTGGCCATCCGGCGCCACTTCTCTGAGCGCGCCCATTCGCGCTTCTTGGTCGCTTCGGCGGCCGTGGTTCTTTCGTCGACTTCGGTGATGTCAGCGAGGCCGTGGGGAAGTGTCAGCATGTCGCCTGCTTCATCCATCCAGCGTCTGTCTTGGTTGCCGGGCAGGCGGTTGGCAAGTGTCCTCAAGGGACTTGACACACTTCGTTGAGATGCGGTGGTGTTTTGTGTTCTAAGAGACTTAGCCGCGGTATTTTTGGCTGGAGATTGTAGTCCAAAGCCTCGCTGCTTCCTAGGCGCTTGAGAGGCAAGCTGGAGGGATGTCGATACACGTTGTGGTGCTCGAGGTTCTGGTGTCTCTGATGTCTTAACGATGAATCCATATCGATCAACGTCCTCGCCGCAAATATCTTCCCAATCCTCAATGCCACCAGCAAGCTCATGTTCACGTCTTAGAACACTGTACCTATTTGCGCTGGGTGCCCTCGCAGTCTGTGGTCTAGGCCGTAGCTGCACCTTGAAAGTATCGTTGCTCGGTCCCTCGTATTCTTCGGCCAGCGGCAGGGGATGGTTTATCGGATTACCATCTCTCCAATCCGTTATCACGTCCTCTTCGTACATAGACCTGACCTTTAAACTCTCTTTCGCGATCTCCTCTGGCAGCACCGCAAGTAGTGATGGCTCCAGCGCAGTCCTCGGTGGCTCTAGTGAAACCTTCGATAGGTTTGGTGCAGTCCGCAGTGGTTCTGGCGCGGTCCTTGGTGGCTCCGGCGCAGGGTTTGGTGGCTCCAGCACAGACTTTTGTGGCTCAACCATAGTATTGGATGGCTCCGGTACGGTATTCGGTGGATCGATCACTGTATTCGATGGCTCGGGCACAGCCTTTGGTAGTTCTGGCGCTGTTCTCAGTGGCTCCGGTGCAGTCTTAAGTTGCTCAACCACAGTATTCGATGGTTCCGTCGCAGCCTTCCGTGACTCAACCGCAGCAGCCACCCTTTCTGAGGCCGGCTTGGAAACCGACCTGGCATTAACCGCCTTCCTCCCTCCCAGAAGCACGCTGCCCCGAGTCGAAAAGCTGACCTGATTGATAAAATCCAGTTGCGTATCCGGCAAGCTCGTCGTAAGCGGTGTAAATTCCCTCTCAGGGCCCGGGTTTAGTGTCGGCACATCACCATTCGAGCTGGGTGTCCTTGGTTTGTTCTCGCTGCCTTTGTCCCCGTTCTTGCTCCGTATCCTCCAGCGGCTCCCCACTGTTCTTAACGAGACGTCGCTCAGCGCTATGCTTGGTGCTCTCGGCGCATTCCCTTCCCCCTGCGGTTGTGCCGTCACTCTCAAACCACCCCCTTCGCTGTTTGTCCCCGGCCTGCTCTCGGTCCCGCTGCTGGATATGGTCTGTTGGAGCCCCAAACCCCTGGTGTCGTTTTCCGGGCTCACAATCGCATTTGGCGCCGTAGTCGTTGCTGCTGTTGGTGGTCTATCCTGCGCCATCTCTTCACAGGGCACTGCCTTCGCTTTGCGCCTCAAGAAGGGCAATAGCCCAGATGCTGTAGTCGGGCGGGCTTGCGTAGAGCCGGTGATGTCTGGCGCCATTGCGCATGGCATCCCCCTGGTCTTTCAATGGCAGTGTCGTACGTCAGAAGAAACGGCGGATTAGTTAGTTGAACGCTGAGAGATTGTGGCGCGATCTCCAACTTATGCAGCCTTGCGGACGCTTGCAGTTGCTCTCCGCGCAAAGAATGGACAAAACTGTGTCCTCTGTAAGGGGAGTATATGTTTCGGAGAAGACGAAGATGGAGATCCAAATCTCAATTGGCAGCGTGCCACGCAAGGGGATATTTGCGGTGGTACTCGATCTCTCTTTTCTGTAAGTAAGGAATACGAAATACGGGTGCTGAAACCACTAAGAGATCCTAGCGATAAGGGGAAGGGAGGGAGAAACCGGAGTGAACTGTCCCCAATTGACTCGGCCTATTTTCAGACTTTCAATTAGCTAGTTACTATAATCTTAAGCCAAAGGAATAAATTATAGCAGATTTTGCTTTAGTTATAAACCTTCAGCTGTTCACAGTCCCTCTTCAGACTTTTTGGGCGACACAAATAAGCTTGATGGAGGCCCAAGCTCGGCATGTGGCGCAGGATAGAGTAGCTTCAGCCTCGCCTCATGTATCCACTGGCTATTCAAGCTTTCAAACCGTCAAACTAGACACCACCACCACCAATACACGAATGCAGACACTGAAACTGCGGAAAACACAAATATGAAGCCATAACTCGCAAAACCAACTATCGACACCCTGATTCACCCAATGCCTCCCCCGGAGCTCAACAAAACCCGCACCCGCACCCTCCCAAACTCCACCCAAAACGGCCTTTTCGCCTCTGTCCCCGTCTCTCCACAAACTCCGATACTCAGGCTCTCACGACCGCTCCTAGCCCTCCTCCAGAACTCAGCCCTCGAAGCACACTGTTCGAACTGCCTTCTTCCCGCCCCGCTGCTCCTCCCATGCCGTCTCTGCGAGGCAGCGCGATTCTGCGAGGGTTGCAAGGAGGCGCACATTGTGTCGCGGCGGCGGGGCATGGCGGGGCGCCATGACGCGGAGTGTGCTACGTTTAGGAGAGTGACTCAGGAGCGGGGAGATGGGGAGAGGCTCCCTACGCCTGTGAGGGGGGGCGCGCATGTGTTGGCGCGGTTTGGGGAGGAGGGGGTTAGGGAGCGGGTGAGGGGCATGGTGGGGTGGAGGGATAAACAGGTGGGGGGTGGGAAGGGGGTTGAGCTGCAGGCGAAGGCTGTGGTGCATTATTCGGGGATGGAGATGAGTAGGGGCAGGTTGGAGGATGCGCTGGAGCTACTTTGCGTTGTAAGTTTGATCGGTGTGGGGGTGGTGAGAGGAGCGGGTGGCTGACAGCAGCCAACAGATGAATGTGAATTCCTTCCGCATCACAGATGCCAGCGGCGACGAAATCGGGATCGGTTTCGATCCGCTGCTCGGGATGGCAAACCACAGCTGTGCGCCGAATGCGTCCCTCAAGTTCGACGGGCGGTGCGCGGTTCTCACTGCACTAAAGCATATCGAGGAGGGCGAGGAGATCACCATCTCGTACATTGGTCAGTCCAGTCTCCCACTTCTCCTAAATTCTTCCACAGAGACAAGACTCCCATCCTCTGTGAAACCGTAACTAACAACCCAGATAGACACAACCCTTCCCCGCGCCGCCCGACAAGCATTCCTCCAGAAGCACTACTACTTCACCTGCACCTGCGCCGCCTGCACCACTTCTTCCACCCCGCCCTTCGCTGTCAAACCCGGTAGTTGAAGGGAATACGAAGGAAAAGAAAACTCTATTACCTATATACGAGATCAGCAATGCACATAACGAAGCGTATCTGCCTGTGCGTTGAAGACGAGATCGGCTCGGACCGCGATAAGATCCCCTTGCATTCCCCACGCATACTCATCAGACAACACCCCGCATCGACCGACATTCGTAGAAACTCTATTATATATATAATAGTACTGAACAGACAGACGAAAGATTGGATGGCTCGCATTGACAGACAACAGTCTGGGGACTCTCAGCCAACAACCGAGACGCAGACGCGGAGCACAATACATAAAAACATTGTATTCCCTCACACAAATTATAGCTCCCACTTTATGTGAATAAATCAGAGCCTACAGAAAACGCCATGCATCGTGACACACAACTATATCCACGAAATAAAACCCTATCTCACCCATTAAATCCTCCTCCACCCCGCCGCCATGAAATACAACAAACCTCCTCTTCGTCTCCCCTCTCCTACCGAACTTTTGGTATCAAGGTGATCACGCATCCACGCTCTACAACAGCAGCATAGCAGCACCAACGAAGCCCATGAGTCCAGCGCCGACCTTGGCGCCGCCGGTCGCGGCAGCACCCATGCTAGACGAGGTCGCAGCGGCGTGCGAGGTGGTGGCTGGGGCCGACTTGGTGGTGGAGGCGGCGGTGGTGCTGGCCTTGGTGGTCGAGCTGGCGCCGGTGGAGGTGACCTCGGAGGTGGTGGATGACTGCTCAGTGGTGGAGGTGGATGGCTTCGCGGTGGAAGATGGGACCGCGGTGGAGGATGAGGCGGCGGTGGAGGAAGCCGAGGTTGGGGCGGCGGCATCGGTGTCGGTCTTGATAGGGAATTGGAGGGTGTAGTTATATTCGTCTGGGTTGGCGTCGTTTACAATCTTGAGTGCGTAGCCTTCGCCGTTGACGATGGAGGAGGAGGGGGTCCAGGTGAAAGAGCCAGAGTTGGGGATGCTGGCTGGGCGGGTGTTAGTTGTGCGCGATCGTGGTAGGGTGGAAAAAAAGAGAGGGAAGAAGGAAACTAAACGCACCTTGAATGGTAGAAACAGGCTTCAGATCGTCGCTGTTGCCGGTGTCGCTGTGGACGAGCTCCAGCTTCACTTTGCCGTTGGTGGTTGGCGTCCAGGTGATGGTGATTGGCTTCCCAGCAGCAATACCCGTGAAGTCGGTGTTGGTGAAGGGGTTTGGCTGTGTGCCAGTCTGGGCTGCGGCCACGACGGCGAGGGCGCCGGCGAGGAGAGCGGAGATGAAGCGCATGGTGACTTGTTTTGTGTTGTGGTTTTGGTTGGTGATGATGAAAGAGCTGAGCGATAAAAGAAGAAGCAATATAACAATAACAGCGAGTGAATCCAGTTAAGCGCAAGATACTCGTACAAGGTGCAAATCTCTCTCAAAGACAAAATCTCCTTTCAACGCTTGACAGCTTGGGGGGGTGAGAGGGGGGCATGCGTGTCTTATGGGGATGATTATGCCGCCCCATGGCCCGATAGTCCCCCATTTCCACCCATTTGCACATTTGCAGGGCGCTCATGGGGAAGTTGTGGCGGCGATGTTCTGGATTGGGATATATTGGGAAATGAGTGGTGGATGTTCTGGATTGGGGTATAACTTATTGGGAAATGAGTGGTGGATCAAGATGACGGCGGGTGGGGAGGTCGCGCCAAGGAATAGCACCCACTCACCACCACTGAAGGTCTCACACGTGCAGTTCAAACGGCGGTTTGTCTCTCTGCCATGGACATTCTACGCGTCGACAAGTCAGTCAGTATCGCGTGAGGGTTAGTCGCGTTACCTGTTGAGTAAGTTACTCTTTGATCATTCCTACGGCTTCATTCTTCGTCGCCGTCGATGGGCGACAGCGAGTTCGTGTGAGCGACAAAGTGACATGCCAAGTTGTCGGATTCCTGCCGGCTAATCCACCATTTTCAGGGATACAGGGGAGACGAAACTAGAATGCTGGCGGGGCTAATTATACTTGAAGAATCAATACGGAGATCCCAATATAAGACTCAGCCACAGCCCACAGCTGAAGGCACAAAATATACCCAAATGTCGGATATAATACCTATGCTACTCCGTACGCCGCATCCATTGATACGCCGCATGACGTGGTGGAAATAGACCCTCCGTTTCTTCAGCCATCATCAGCCTCATAAGTTGTTGTGGCGTGAGCCGATTGCCTCGGAACCCCAGCGCATTAGGTTTCAGGCCCAAACCCTTCTGCTACTCAGTGGGTTTGGGCAGGCCCTCCGAATAACATAAATAATACGTACGGAGTAGGCTCCGTAGATAGTGTAGTAATTCAATTGATCTTTATATTCTATACTCCGTATATTTGTAGTTTCTGCGAAGCCTTTACGGTTGCTGGAGATTTACACGCCTAGAATTACCTCCAACACCGAGTCACCATACCTATGTCTAGGTAGACATAACTGCACTGTCGCAAAAACCCAAAATCATAAGGTAGCTGCCAGTCACCACAAACATCACTGCACAGTCATCAAGTCCAACCAGTAGTTGTGAATCCACCTCTCATTCCTCACTCCCTATCCCTATCCCTCTCCCTATCCCTATCCCTATCCCTCTCCGATTTTTTTTTATAATCATACCCCTCGCCCGTATCTCTGCTGGTACAGTAAAAACAAAGAATAATGTAAAGGGCTAAAACCTTCACAGACAATAAACACAATAAACCCATTCCACCTTCACCACCTCGTACCATGACACCAGCAGCGGAAACTATACAAATATGAGCCTCCGCCAAACCTGATCCTATCAGTTGGCAATGCCCAGCGCAAGTGCACCGAGAAGGCTTAACACGAGTCCATTGAACGGTGACACATGGTGGGCTGCCTTGGCCGTAAGGACGCTCGACGTTGGTGGGGAGATGCCTGCAACATGGTCAGTATGAGAACGTCATTACCATCTCAGGGTACATACTTGTGTTGGTCGGTGTGCCGACGGTGTGGTTGTTCACGCCGGTGGAAGAAGTCACCGTGGCATTGTGCACCGGAACCAAGGTGGGGAACGCGCCAGCATGACCAGTGGTCGCGGTGACATACTCAGTGGTTTCAGTGCCAATAGATTCAGTGGCATTGTGGAGGAAATGGCCCGGAGCCACGCTGTGGTGCTGGGCGTCGTCACCCTCGCCATCATCGTAGGCGATGCCGTGGTCAATGCGGAACTGCGGGCTGTAGTTGACGCCGCCACTGGAATCCTTGATCTCCAGGTTATAGATGCCCTCTTCGAGATTTCCCTCGGGGTACCAGGTGAATGAAGTGCCGGAGAGTCCATCTAGTTGCGGGTCAGCACGTCCGATCTGGAAAGTCTCAGAAGGGCAACTTACCAGCAATGGTGTCGACCAAGAGCTGGTTGGATGGCACGCCATTCTTGAGAAGCAAGCTGACCATGCCAGTTGCACCCTGCCAGGTGACCGTGAATGGATGGTCGAAGGTAATGCCGCTGTAGTCGGCATTGGTGATCATGACCTTGGCCATGGCAAAGGCAGCGCCCAAAACGAGGATCTGCGAGAAATGCATCTTGATAATTAAAGTGTGTTTGGAGTGTTGCTGTGGTGGTTAGCTACTGGAATGCAAAGAACGTTTTGATCTGTTCTGGCAGATGGATCGAGGTTTGGAGAGGAGAGGAGAGGAAAGGAGAGGTGAATTCTGGTGAATATAAATGGCGTGAAAGTGAAAGTGAAATTTACTTACTGAGATATCCGTCCTCCCAAAAGCTGCGAATAAAAACGTAAGATGCCTGGAAAAGAAGATGTTGAAGAAGAATCAACAAGAAGAAGCAGAAGCAGAGATGTTTGTTGACAAGAGAGTGTGGGTTACTGCTGGAATGGGAAGTTGCGATCCTAAGGGGTTGCTAGAAAGAGCGATGTTGAGATGTGAGAAGGAAGGTACGATCGTACAACAGTCACACAAATTCACAAATTCACTCTTGCACCGCCAAACCTTTGTTTACAACATTGAAAGCTATCTATTATCCTCCACATAATTGGCTTAAATGTCTTCTCTTTATCCAATTCCGTCAACTCATACATCACCGCCCCCTATATTCCACACCTCGGTCACGTGAACCCATTTCCATCATGGTAATTACTGGCGACGCAACGCGTCGTCTCAGTTACTGCTGTATTATAACGTACATTCAGTGTCTGTTGTCTCGGTTCAGCAACGTAGGACTATATAGAGGGTATATACGACGCCAAACAAAACGTACACGTACCCAACCCCTCACAACAACGCACCACCCATCCCCATCCCCTGTCCCCCCAACCCCGCTGCCTCCAACTTCGCCACCAACTTCTTCATACTCGTCCACTCCTCGCTGCGCGAGCTCTCCTTCCCCCCCAAATCCGGCCCAACCTCAAACACCGTCAACTCGCCGTCAATACCACCCGTCGCAAGCCTCTTCCCCTCCGTCTCCTCCCACGCCATGCGATTCAGGCTGCGGCTGAACTGGCTTCTCGCACCCAGCCGCGGCTTCGTCTGCAGCCGCGCGCAGGGCACTTCGGTGTCAATATTCAGATCCCAGACCTCGACGAAGCCGGCGCCATCGACGAGCGAGAAGACGCCGGGCTTGCTCGGCGACCACGCAGCGTCGTAGACGACGTCTTCGCGCACAATGTCCAGTAGCGGCGCCACGACCTGCGCTTCGCCAGTGATGCCTGTCGTGGCCGTGGCGGGTGCAGGCATGCGCCACAGCTTGACGCTCCAGTCGAGCGAGCTCGAGAGCACGAGGTCGCCGAGATCGATGGGCCCACGGGCGGGGTGGAAGCTGAGGGACATGACTGGGGCGGCGTGGCCGCGGTAGCTGACGCGTTGGTCGACGCCGGCTTTGGAGCCGGCGCGGTCGTAGCGGTGGCAGGGGTAGATGGTGCCTTCTTCGGAGCCGACAAGGAAGTAGGTCGGGTCCGTTTGGGGGAATGCCATGCAGGTTGGGCTTAGGTCTTCGGTCTTGGCGGGAGGGGGAGTGGTGAGGGTCAGGAGTTCCTGCGGCTGCGTGAACATGTCGACGGACCAACCGCAAACTACGCCATCCGTGGAGCAGGAGAGGATGTTGTTGGCGTTTTGGGTACCGACGATGTCGACTGAGTAAACTGGATGGGTATGGCCAGAACCGGTCAGGGGTGTCTTCTGAACGGGTGCTGATTTCGCTCGTGTATCCCATAGCAAGACTTGTCCACTGTAAGCACCACCAATGATAAGATTGGGGTGGAATGGAGAAAACTTGGCGGTGAGAACATCTGACTGCGCGTGGAACACAAACTCCGGTCGGTCGTGGAGATGGGTATTCCATACTTGGACAAGTCCGTCTGGGTCGTGAGGCGCCGAGGGGTTTTTCGTATATGAGGCTAGTACAAGCTCTGGAAATTTGGGCGAGAAGTTGATAGAGCTAATCATCCTCTTCTTCGACCACCTCTCATCGTAAAACTGGGCTACTTGCTTCACCTTGCGCCGACCTTTGCCAGCGACGTTGTCATTCTCGTCGTCTTCATCATCCATGCCAAGGCTGTTATTGTGTGCGTAATCTGCCAGGACATCATATTCTTGGTCCAAGGCTCGTTCGATAACCTTGCACGACCTCTCGAGGAAGTCTTGGAGGTCGTCTGACTCTTTGATAGCGGCTAGCTCCTCATCTGACAATTCTCGAAGCGGGAAGTTCGCAGCGGCCCCTGTTTGGGACGCTGGTTTGAGTGGCCCATCCGAGATACTATCTCTAGCAGCCTTGAGCTCATCTTCGATCTCCTTCCTTAAATTCTGACGTAGCTCCTCCTCTCTATCCCTGTCCCTCCTGCTCAGTCTCTTTGTGTTTGGAGTGGAAGGTAATGGCCCATCCTCGTTATCCGACTCAGCAAATGGACGCGCTTGTTCTGGCTTTGTCACCCAGTCTCCTGATGTTTGGACCCCCTTACTATATGAGAAGACTTCCTTGACTGGTGACGGGGGGCACTCGTAGACTGTGGATAATGAGACTGTCGAGAGAGTCTGGGTGGAAATTGTATGTGTTTGAGACTGTGGCGCTGCTGGACCATCCGCCGGGCTCACAATGTCGGAATTCTCATTGCTTAATGCCCCTGCGCTCAGGACGCTGTTCGGCCTGCTCCCTCTGTGCGCCGGAGACCCTGCACCTCCTGCACCTGTTGAGCCCGGCCTGCTGTCGCCAACTAAGCTGGATATAAGGTTGTCGAGTTCCCGACGATTGTCTGATCTCCCTGGCGTCGGAGATATCAACTGCGCGGGTTAGAAACGTACATGGTGTAAAGCGAGGGTTCGTACATCTACAGGGCTCCCTATGCTCTGCCTGGTTGCTGAGACCTCTCTTGCCCTGAGGGCTCTCTGTCTCTTCAGCTCTTCAAGCTTCGCCTTCTTTGCGAGAATTTCATCTCTTCGTTGTTGCATGATGTCGGTGCCAGACAAACATCGTCTTCACTACTCCCCCTTGTATTTTTCGTAGATTTGGACCACGATATGACCAGCCTCAGGCACTCTAGTCAAAATATTCGCCCATATAAACCCTTCACAAATAAAGTAGGAAGACCGTTTGAAGTTATGTACTAGATCGAACTAAAGACCCTGAATATTTCCTTGTTGACCGCGAAACATGTTGATGTTTGTTTGTATGGAGCACCCGCTTGTCCCTAAAAATAAAGTCACGTGAAAACTGTCAGGGATCCTCGGGAGCAAGCTTTATTCGAATTCGCAACATCACCCGAATTATTTCGAGAGACTATCCATCCCGCGCAACACTCTCTCGCTGTCCGTTCAGTTGCGATCACGTCGCCATATCCACTTTGACAAACGGTCCGAAGCCAATTGGCATATTTTATCACAGTCCCTGCGCCAACGAACGAAACTACACGTCGACATTCCCAATGGCTTCCACCGGTGTTAACGTATGTCCTCCACCACTTCTACGGCACATCCCGTTGAGCTTGGCTTGCGCCGTTGCCCTTGACATCAAAGGAGCGCTCTGGGGGCTTTTTCGATGCTGCTAGATCTCCCAATCATGCCCGCCTCTACAATCGCGCATTCGCTGACTTTGAACGCGATAGGTTCTCCGATACTCGGCTCTTGGTGCCGGTGTCTTCTACGGTCTTTACCACCAGGCTACTCTCTCTGCTTCCGCAAAGCTCAACGCTGCCAACCGTGAATACGAGCGCAAGCAGGCCCTGATCGACAGGGCGAAGAAGGAATACGTCAAGAAGACTGCTCCACCTGCGGCTGATGGTGGTATGTACTGCGCTTTCCCCCCATTGTTTGGATATTTCACGTTCGGCTGTTTCGGGGACATTGCTGGAGAGACGAACAGCTCTGGCACGAATCTGTGAAGACGGTTATAGAGACAATTGCTGACGGATTTGCCTACAGTTATCCGTGACCCCGAGGACAAGAACTTCGACTTAGAGAAATACCTGAACGCCGAATTCGGTTCCAAATAGAGGATCTGAACCGTTATGATGATGCGGAGATTGGGCAGAGGAAGAGGAAGATGATCGAAGACATGGTTACTCCTGGAAAGATGAAGGATGGGGCATGGGCTGGCAGGATTTAGAATGGTAAGCCGTAAAATGGCTTAGACGTCGGTTTAGCATACTTCCTGTACATTGTATTGTACTTTATTCCCAAACTATTCAAGTGGTATATCTGATTGTAAAAGGTGTGACAGTCTGAGCTGCCAATGGAGAGTTGGAAGAGCCTGTTTGACCGATATGGAAAGAGGCCGCCATTTTTTAGTATCACCATTCCAATACCTATGTATACACAAATCCTTTAATAAAGTCAATTGATCTATCCCCCATACCACAATAAACAATAGTGATTTCCCAATTTGCCAGTGGCTTTGGTGGCATGTGGCGGCAGTTTGGCATATCCCTGCCTCCATCCGAGTTCGACGCCTCAGGCACAAGCGCAACATCAGGACGCGAGCTCAAGACACCTAAGCATTCCCCTGCTGGCTAGGATCGTGAAGCAGTCGTCCACTCTTTCATTCACGACCACCATCATGACGGTCACGACAGAAAATTCCTACCTGACGGGTGCAAAGGGGAGGAATACAAGGGGGCTTCTTCGACTGGTCATTCTTTGTACAATTGCGGCAGCAGCTGTTTCCAGTCGGCTGTTCTCTGTTATAAGTATGTATATGCGCAGCTCTGGATATGCATGTCTTGGCTAGAGAAATCTACGTCTTGCGATTGCTACAACAGAGAATTTACTATGATATTGTGTCTGCTTCAGTGAAACTCTTGCTAACTTTCTTCTCTCTTAGGATTCGAAAGCATAATTCACGAATGTGCGTTGTCTCCCAATTCTAACAGCTTACGACGCCATAGATCTGAGGGACGAACGCTGACATAAAATAGTCGATCCTTGGTTTAACTTCAGAGCAACGAAGTACCTGGTTGCTAATGGATTCTACGACTTTTGGGATTGGTTTGATGACCGGACGTGGCATCCACTTGGCAGAGTCACTGGAGGGACGTTGTATCCCGGCCTCATGGTGACCAGTGGAGCTATCTACCACACACTAAAGGCATTGACACTTCCAGTCGACATCCGAAACATCTGTGTCCTTCTCGCACCGGGATTCTCAGGCCTGACGGCATTTGCGACTTACCTCTTCACAAATGAGATGTCCTCGACCCCCTCCGCGGGACTTCTCGCCTCCATCTTCATGGGCATTGCCCCTGGCTATATTTCTCGTTCAGTTGCAGGCAGCTACGACAATGAGGCTATCGCCATTTTCCTTCTCGTATTTACGTTCTACTTGTGGATCAAAGCTATCAAGCTCGGATCAGCCTTCTGGGGCGCCCTTTGCGCCTTGTTCTACGGCTACATGGTCTCTGCGTGGGGAGGATACGTCTTCATCACGAATTTGATTCCTCTCCATGTATTTGTTCTTGTCTGCATGGGACGATTCAGCTCAAGAGTTTACGTGAGCTACTGCACATGGTACGCTCTGGGCACGTTGGCAAGCATGCAAATCCCCTTTGTTGGATTCTTGCCAATTCGCAGCAGCGAGCACATGTCCGCACTTGGTATGGTCCAAGCCATTCCATGAAGTAATGACTCTTTGCTGACCTTTCAGGTGTCTTTGGTCTCCTCCAGCTTATTGGATTTGTTGAGTTCGTCCGAGCCGGCGTTCCCAGCAAGCAGTTCCAGACCCTACTGAGAGGATTTGTGGTTTTGGTGTTTTCCGTCGCCCTCGGAGGCCTAGTATTGTTGACCGTTTCTGGCGTAATTGCTCCCTGGACCGGGCGTTTCTACTCTCTGTGGGATACTGGCTACGCCAAGATCCATATCCCAATCATTGCATCCGTTTCCGAGCACCAGCCGACCGCATGGCCTGCGTTCTTCTTCGACTTGAACCTTCTCATTTGGCTGTTCCCGGCAGGTGTCTACTTGTGCTTCCTGAAGCTGACTGATGAGCAAGTGTTTGTTGTCGTCTACTCCATCCTGGCAAGCTACTTCTCTGGAGTCATGGTCAGACTGATGCTCACATTGACCCCTATTGTCTGTGTGACCGCAGCTATGGTCCTGTCCACCATTCTGGAGACTTACCTGTCAATGAAGTCCCCCAAGTCGGATGCCGAGTTTGTCGCGACTGAGGCAGCGGCCACCAAGAATGCCCCAGCCAAGGGTGGGCTGCGTAGCATGAGGAACCCCCTTGTGGGTATTTATACCGTGGTGTCGAAGTCAACCGTGGTGGGCGCTATGACGCTGTACCTTTTGGTCTTCGTCCTCCACTGCACATGGGTCACATCCAATGCCTACTCTTCTCCATCCGTTGTTCTCGCCAGCAAATTGCCAGATGGAAGCCAGCATATCATTGATGATTACCGTGAGGCATACCAGTGGCTGCGCCAGAACACCAAGGAGGATGCGAAGATCATGTCATGGTGGGATTACGGCTACCAAATTGGTGGCATGGCCGACAGACCAACTCTTGTCGACAACAACACCTGGAACAACACTCACATTGCTACCGTCGGTAAGGCCATGAGCTCTAGCGAAGAGGTCAGCTACCCAATCATGAGGCAACACGAGGTGGATTACGTTCTTGTTGTCTTCGGTGGTCTCCTGGGCTACTCCGGAGATGACATCAACAAGTTCCTGTGGATGGTCAGGATTGCCGAGGGCATCTGGCCTGAGGAGGTCAAGGAGCGTGACTTCTTCACCCCAAGAGGCGAGTACAAGATTGACCACGAGGCCACCGACACCATGAAGAACAGCTTGATGTAAAGTACTCACACTACCATAAGCCATCCCCTCCCCTAACAATCAACAGGTACAAGATGTCTTACTACAACTACAACGGCCTCTTCCCACCTGGTCAAGCCCAGGACCGCGTTCGTGGCGCCAGGCTCCCAGATGTCGGACCAGTCCTGAACTCGATCGAGGAGGCATACACCAGTGAGAACTGGATCATTAGGATCTACAAGGTCAAGGACCTTGACAATGTCGGCCGAGAGCATGGAGCAGCTGCGTCATTTGAGCGGGGGAACAAGAAGAAGAAGGCCGCGAAGAAGAGAGGGCCGAAGGTTCTAAGGGTAGAGTAGAATAGAATAGAACCAAGGAAGCGGCTGGTGTTTTGTGGCTATAAAATGTACATTAATGTACATTAAGGTCTGTAATGTTAACGGGCTATTAACTTGAAATGACTTTGTTGTAATTTATTAGTGACGGAATATATAAAAAATTATCCTTACGCTCAGCAGGGCCGCATCGCCCATCATGGAGATCTCGATCTCTTGCGCACACATAGAGCACTTGATCGTCGGCAGGAAGCCTGACATCCTGCTGGTGTCCGCATCTGCGAGGTGGAAATCCGCGAGGTGGATTTCCCTGGACGAGGGCTATCTATGCCTTTAATCAATTACACCACACTATATAGCGATTTTACACAATAGGTTCTATGACTATATATGTGCTCCTAAGGCATGCGAAACTTTTAAAATCATTCCCAAGTCGATAGCTCTTTAGGTACAGAAGTTATTCAATGTTGAAGTTGTAGGGGTTGGATTTTAGTAGGGTGAGGGTACATAGGTACATAGGGCCGAAAAAGCGAAAATGCAATTAATTACACCTAGTACATAGGCTACACCCTCTACATGTATACCACACTATATAGCGACTTTACACAATATGTTATATGACAATATATGTGCTCCTAAGGCATGCGAAACTCATAAAATCAATCCTAAGTCGATAGCTCTGTAGGTACAGAAGTTATTCAATGTTGAAGTTGTAGGGGTTGGATTTTAGTAGGATGAGGGTACATAGGTACATAGGGCCGAAAATGCGAAAATGCAATTACACCTATATTGTAAGTACATGTCATTTAATCAATCGTACTGCACTATACAGTGATTTGACACAATAGATTATATGACTATATTTGTGCTTCTCAGGCATGCGAAACTTATAAAATTACTCCTAAGTCAATAGCTCTTTTGGTACAGAAGTTATTTAATGTTGAAGTTCTAGGGGTTGGATTTTAGTAGGGTAAGGGTACATAGGGCCAAAAATGCGAAAATGCGACACCACCAACACCGCCCACACCGCCCACACTAACACTGCCCACACCGCCCACACCAACACCGCCCCATGCTGCCCACACCATGGCTGGAGCGCATAAAGTAGTACCAACGCTATAATCGACCTACCCGGCAAAAATTGAAAAAAAGTCGAAAATTCAAAACTGGCTGCGATGGTGGCCGCCTACCTAGTAAAGGTCTCAAAAGTCGAAAATTCAAAGGCCAGCTTCCTAGTAAATGTGTCAAAAGTCAAAAATTCCAAACTCAATTATTTATTATAAATTCCGACTATAATGGGTTGGTCGACATTGTATATAGGGGCTGTTTTACAAGCAGAAGAAAATGGCTTTTTCGGAATTTTGATACAACTTCAAATGAGAGAGATATTCCAGATTTGTTAGGCAGGAAGCCATGGTATGAGATGTGGCCTAGGTCTTGCAGCAACGGGCGAAACATAACGTCTAGTACTGTCATTGAGAGAGATTTACAAGAGGAATCGAATGGCCTCTTACGAGTTTTGATACGAGGGAGGGAGCTAGAGTTTTCAGGCCAAGTAAGAAGCGGGATGTGATGGATAGGGTGGGAGGTACAGGTCACAGGCCAAGGAAGGAGCAGGAGGTGATGGAATAGGGAGGTAGAAGTGCCCAAGCCAAAAGGCGAAGCTGCCATGAAAGGAGCCCATGGCAGGTGTTCTGGTTAGTGGAGGTGGAGGTCAAGGAATAACGAGGGAGGTAGAGGTCACGGAATAAGGAAGGAGTTATAGCAGGATTAGAGTGATAGAAATAAGAGGGGAAAGGATAAGCTGATTCCAAGCCATAACCCAAACCCATCCAGGCAAAGTGTCATACTGACATTCATTGCACTCAGTTTGCTATCAAACTCAAGAGCAAACTTAGAAATCTGATCCTCAAACCTACAAGTCGCTATATATATCTTGGCTTATCACACCAACAAGAGGAGCCTTACGTTTATTGTAGAGCGAGCACTTATGTGAGCTGCGGTGTCATACTGACATTCGTTGCACTCAGTTTGCTATCAAACTCAAGAGCAAACTTAGAAATCTCCTCCTCAAACCTACAAGTCACCATACATATCTTGGCTTATCACACCAACAACAGAAGCAATACTACTCAACGATTGCTGCAAACTCTTCTACTACATCTGTTTATGCTACATACATCACGGCATATCATTTGGACACTCATTGAACAAGTTATTAAGAAAATCTCCTCCTTAAGGGGGTGGGCCAATACTACCACATGGCATATCTCTACCAACTAGAGGCCTAGGAACATGAACGATAGCTCTAGAAGCTTCTACAACCCTCTATGATTCATTACACGTCATCGCTCCTTAGTTACCCACAAGATTGGTTAAGTTATGACATAATTTATCTATAGGTACTCTGACCTTGGACCTCCTTTTCACTTCCTATAGGCTAGGAACCCAAGAGATGGTTCTATGGGATTCTCTTACGTTCACTACATGATTAGCAAGCTAGTTGTGGGTCGCACTTGATTTCTAATACATTTACCAAGCCTGGTTAGTCATGGAAAGTCATGGAAAATGAGAGAACTACACTCCTTTGGCATAAATAGGATTGCCCTTTCCTTAAGAAAGGGCAAGCAGACAATACAGTAAATCGACTATCACATACTTCCACGTCTTTTCCAAGCTTCCAAGCATTCATCTTGTTACTCCTTGTTTCTGAAAAGTCAGTGAGGTGTTAACCTCTGACTTACCCCTGAGTTCTCAGACTCAACATTTGTTGCAACTTGTCTAAACCACTTCACCACATCATACACCTGATTGCTGCGTTGTGGAATAGTCTAAGCTACAACCCTTTGGCTCTGTTTCCTAAGACAGTGTGTTGTCTTAGTAAATTCATCCCTTCCTTGGGTGGCTAGATTCTCATATCTGGTGCACCCACCATTACATGCGGTTGAACCGGCACCCCGCACAGGCGCCGTAGAAATATCTGTCAACCACAACACACTCAGTGAACGGCCCATTTTTAGCTTCGCAACGCTCGCAGCAAACTTTAGATAGGGTACCGACCACCTGGGCGAATACCGCCTCTCGGTTATGCTCATCACGCAGGTTGATACTTTTCTGCTGCGACCGGACCCGTAGCTCCCGCATGCGAGGCATGGCCAAGAGTCTGGCCTGGCTATCTGTTCTTGCGGTTACACCCTCCAGCAGCACAATCCCAGCTTGACCATTGACGGAGAGCGGGTGTATGACATCTAGTTCGCGTGCCTGATATGCACCCTCTGAAGGCTCAAGCACCATGGCGGGTGGGCGGGAGTTGCCCGGATTGCGTTTTCTCTTCCGGCCTTGGGTATGACGTGTCGCATCATGTAGCACACTGGAATCCGAGTCAGATTGGTACATTTCACTCTCGCCATTGCCAGCATCAGAGGTCTCAGCAGATTGGTGTCGATGCTTGTGTTTAGGTTTTTTTTTCTGCGCTTGTGTACTCGATTGGTGCAGCTTCTTGCCAGCCACGCCTTCGCTGTTGCGGGTGACATGGGTCGACTGATATTGCACCTGAGGTTTTGAGACACTGCCTTGGCTATGGTATAGCATATTATTGCTGCTGCTGTTGTGGTTCTGTCTCTTACGGTGACGGCAGGTAGTTATTTTGTCGCTTTCGCTATCCGGGTTGGTATTTTCGTATGGGTGAGCAGCTCGGTCATGACGCACCACTCTCTCGTTGTCCAGAACCTCTTGCCCTCCCCGAGGAGAAAACCGATCCTTGTCTGAGGCGCCTTCGTTATTTTCAGGCTCATTCATTTGCCTTTTGGAGTTGGTTCGGTCGCCACGCTGCACGATATTCCCACGGTACACCTTCTTTCCCTGTCTCTGGCGGGTAGGTTTGTCTGTAGGGCTGCTCACTCCACTGGTATTGATAGAAGCACCATCGTCAACACCCAGATCTTGACTGATATCTCAGGTGGGCGTGCCGTCAAATTCTTTTACTGGGCTACTAAGTATGCTGGTAGGCATGACGCCGGAGGGGCCCAAAGTTTGTGTTCCTGGAGGAACCCAATGCGATGCAGCGTTAAGAATGGTCAACACTGTCATATTCGAATTGTTTATATCCGTGGCCTCTTTAGGATCTCTAGTGGCAGTGCTTTCACGAGCTGGCACTGTCTCTGCTGATTTGGCTGGGGCTTCTGTTGGTGCTTGTGTATGGTTGAGAGCTGGGAGCTTGGGGTTGTTGACATCGTCAACCACCTTCGGGGCTTGCGTGTGCTTGAGCAGAGGGAGCTCTGGTTCGCTGAATTCAGCATCCAGTGACTCCTCAAGACCTAATCCTCCTTGATCAGAACCATCATCATCCTCAATAGCAGGCGGCATAGCATAGTGGGAGTTGAGTGTGTTGGGTTGCTGTGGGGTTTATTGTAAACAAAGAGGATGTTAAGCAGCTGGCGGGTTACTCAACGCACCCACAGTCATGTGATTACACAATAACAAAGGCCTAAGCACCGAGTCCTTGGGCCAAGGCAGAATATTGGTTCTGGTGAGGTATATATCACATATTCATATTTGGAATAAGTTTTTTTTGGGAATTAAGATGACACAAGGAATTAGAAAATACCAAGGACGTCAAGGGTAGGTGGGGTTGCTGGGGTGGTTTGTAACGCGATGCGTGGTCATGTGTTCAGGCTTAATTATTATTTTACAGCGTATACAAAGTATAAAATGTCATTCCTATAAGTTATTCCCTATTGCTTTCAAGCCCCCCGGGTTCATGATAGATGGGTCTGGGGTTTCTATCTTCCACATAGACCACCCTGCCCATTGTGCCAGCTCATATGTCTTATATTAGGGGCAGTTCAAAGTCCTCAATGTACCCCATCAGTTCCTCGCGACTGAAGTCGACCTCCTCCGGACAAGGCTGTGGATAACCTGGCCGGCAGTCTTCCCGAGCCCAGAACATGTTTCCGGGCTCGCCCATGAAGCTAATCCAATGACGAAGCCCCCCGGCCTTGGTCACAGAACAGAGTGTGCCATTAGAGTTGGGGTATGGAAACACTGGTATTCGAAAAACAAGTGTTGGAAAAGGTTTTCGTATGACCGCAGGTCCACACCGCTCTCCTGGACAAAAGTCTTTGACTTCCTATACATGACGCGGAAGGCAATCTTATCGAAATGCTTTCGAAAAAAAACTTGCGGCGGGTCTGAATAGGTTATGTCGTCGCCCCAGAAGTGGCGGAACATAAGGTCAGGCGTGTGCAAGGCGGTCTTGTTGCCTATGACAATGGATACACCGCAAGTAATCCCTTCCTGGACACCAGCCCAGCTAAACTTGAGCGAAGTGTCATCATCTATGCTGTCAGGACTCAGGAGCTCTGACTTTAGCGTCTTCCGAACATCGTATCGGAACTGGCGAAAGCACACATGGCACATGAGCTGCAGGATGAGCAGGACCTTCACATCATCTGCAGCAAACACCCTCAGCAAACCTGAAAACAGTTCGAGGGCATCGCCTGTGCTCTGGATAGGGGCATGGGATCCTCGGAACATGCGTGCGTACTTCAGGTCGAGCGAAGGAACCCTGTCTGCGTACTCATCCTTGAACCGGAATGCCTCCCATTGGATGCGGTCCATAAACCAGGCATAGCCATACTTCTTGATAGTCACTTCCATCCCAAGTCCCATTTCAACTGCAGCTCTGCCCTCGCCCCTCCATAGCATTGGCTGGCTTGGTAGAACTCAACACTATACTCCTTAGTTTACCATGAATATTATTATAATTGGCTCTTATTCTCAAAGGCCCATATTACTGAAACCTACTATAAAAATATACTCCACAAGCAATCTAAAATATTCTAAAGAGGAAACTTCAAGCGAACAGAGATGATGCTACAGTATATTCCAGACTGAAGCCCAAGGCAGCCAAATACCTGTGATAGGACAAAGGAACCAAGACTGGTTTGATTTTATTCAATCACGACGAGCCTTTATACATTACCAAGGGTACAGCGATTCAACCCCAGCACCGAGGGCAACACTGCCAAGTTCGTTACCAAAGTCAGGCTAATACATCAACATTTGACTTAATTGACCCAGAGTTAGAAGATTTAGAGGGGCTACCCCCAAGCCAAGATGGGTGTGATTACACCCTACCTTCCCTTGCAAGGCCATAGAATGACAGTTGCCTCGGGGGGAAGTAGTTGAAACAATTGAGTTGAGCCAAGTCCGTAATAAGTCTCGGTCTGGTCGGGAAATTCAGGGGTCATGGCGTAATATAGATTATAGCAATAATTATAGTAATTGCCATCTACTACAAATTGCACATGAAAAATAAGTCATTATACGTATTATCTACACGTGATTGTTAACCAACCCTAGTCCCGTGACCAGTTTCTTGGCAGACTGATGGGGTAGGTCCCCCGTGACACTACTTCTGGGGGTCACCGCCTGGAGGCGGTTGGGGAAAGCGAACTGGGACGCAAAAGTGATATTACCTAGTTTTCAGCTCTTTGGCTATAGGGTTGGAGTTAGAAATCTTGCCCCATGGGGTGAAAATAAGACCAAAATATTTTGGTCATGATTTTTGTGGGCAAAGGTTTCACCCCATGGAAATTTATAAATCTCTATAAATTTATCAGCTCCTATAAACTTTATAAACTATAATATATCTATAGCCTCTTAATAAGCGAAATTAGGCCTATAAACATTGTAAATAAATGCTAAGCTTAATATATTATATCATATTAATATTAATATGATAACGTACATGTATAGCGAAAGCGCCAAACAAGCGAAAGCGCCAAAATTATCTACCCTCACGACAAACATTGCGATAAATCTACCACAACATTAGAAATCAATTGAAACTACTCGGAGTCCTCTTCCTCAGAGGTGTCTATTACAATCTGACACGTGCGCGCATTGTGCCCAGTCTCACCACACTTGCCACAGCGACGGGCACGGGTTTCTTCCCTTGGCTTCCGACCACGGCTTGCCCTTATTTCCTGCTCTACCTGCTGCACAACATCCCTCTCATCCTGTAGCTCTTGCGCCCCTTGTTGACTAAGTGATCCTCCTTGCTGTAGTCGTGTTTTCCTAGCTCTCCGGCGCTTGCTTAGTACTTCATTTGCCTGTCGTAGGTTTTGGTTCTCTCCCTTTAGCAGTGCTAATTGATGCATTATTTGCGATGCACCCTTTGTAAACTGGTCAACAGCTGCATAGATTGAGGTTGGAGAGCTATTTTGATGGCGTGAAATCCGAGTTTTAATAAATGTAGACTGTGACATAGCTTCAATTGGGTTGTTTGGTGTCTGAGAAACCCAAGGTTGAGCAGTACCTGGGCTGGAGCTTGGAGGCGTTGGTGTCCTTAACTTAAGATCAAGTGTAGATATCACTCTCTCAGGGTCAAATGGAAGAAGCCCTGCCCCTCGGAACCCGCCTCGAATGTTACTTTCCGTCATTGTAGTGTTAAATGCAGTGTGGAAGGCAGGAAAGAAGTCATCCTTTGTAATATGAGAAATATGAGCCTGCATCATATCTTCAATTTGCCGACCATAGGCCTGCTTTAACGGGCCGAAACAGCCAACATCAAGTGGCTGGAGTAGATGAGAAGAGTGAGCAGGCATACAAAGCGTAATAATGTTGTGTTCCTTGCAGTACTCCTCAAACTCATCTGAGTGGTGGCTCTCATGACCATCAAGGACTAACAAGCGATAACCACCAACACTCCGGGCCTTTGTATGCTTCTCAAAGTGCTGAATCCAATCCATGCCTCTCTCGTTTGTAGTCCAGCCATTTTCAGTAACAGAAATCACCCAATCGCTTGAAAATCCACTATTCTCATACCAAGATGTAAGGTGGTTTTTGCCTGCAACAATGATAAATGGTGGTACTGCCCAACCTTGAGAACTAACGCCTTGGATTACTGTAACCCATTCCCGATTACCAGGCTGTACCTTCTTTGCTTTTGCCTGCCCGTCTGAGCTTGTTACAACCATAGCAGTTGAGATAACGCCCATCATAAACCCAGTCTCATCAAAGTTGTAGATATCTGCTTCATCGATACCATATTTCGCAATTGTGTTACGCACAAGCTCAAACCAGCCATTAATAACTTCTGGATCTTTGCACTTAGCCCTCTGGTAGTCATATTTGCGCTGAAAGCGTGTCTGGAGCTCTACACGCCGCTTAACAAAGTTTGAAGCCCAACGCGACCCAACGCGTGACGCGTCGCGTGTTGCAAGTAGTCGACTTGCCATATCTTCAACAACAGACAGCCGAGGAGGAAACCCTTCGGCAGCTAGGTCGAGTATATACTGAACAAGGACGGACTCCTCTAGGTTAGTTAATTTCCGTGAGTTGGCTTGGATATCGCGTCGTGAAGGTACACCTTCTAGACGACGACCTAGCTTGCGGTGGTCCACAGAATAGATCCTAGCAGCAACTCGAAGGCGTAACTTTGGGTCACTTTGCATAGCCTGGATAGCTAGCACTAATTGGCTTTCATCGTTTTTATGGGGCATGTTTTGTTGTTGAGGAATTTAACATTTAGTTGGGGGGTTTGGTCACCGCATCATTTTGGCGCTTTCGCTTGTTTGGCGCTTTCGCTACCCCTAGAAGCGGCCGTATCTGTAGTGCAAATTGGGAATCCCCACGCGAGCGACCCCTGTCGCTCGCGCGCGCACGGGCCATTGTGGAGCGATTATTGTGCAGCAAATTGGGAGACCCCCGGGACGGCGCAGGCGCATCAAGCACGCATACAGAGCATGCAACGAAGGGCGAATAGCGCACACACACCGCTCGCGCAAGGGAAGGATGGCGGCCAGCTTCTCCTACCTCGCAACTCACGGGGTGCTGCTCTGCCGCGACTGCGGGACCTGCCTCATGCCCGCGCGCGCCAGCCAGGAGTGGCACCTGAGGCACCCACCCCACGACCTCAAGGGGCCGGAGCTGCGCACCCTGCTCGACCTCTTCGCGACGCATGAGCTGCGGCCCCCGGGACAGGTCGCCCTGCCAGACCAGCCCTGCATCGCCATCGAGGGACTGCGCCGCCATCCGGCATTCTCCTGCATCCTCTGCGACGACGGCCGGCCGACCCTGACCCGGTCCGGGCCGGCCATCAGGGCGCACGTGTCCCGGGAGCACGGGCAGAAGCCGTCGCAGCAGAGTGAGGGTGGCGCGTGGCAGAGATGCACGGTGCAGACCTTCTTCGCAAAGACCGAGCATGTCCGGTACTTTGTGGTTACAGACGACGACAGGGCGGAAGGGGACGCAGCTACTGCCGCCATCGCCCTCGAGCCGCAGGAGCAGGCCTTCTTCGACCTGGCCGACGCGGACGCGACCATGGTAGCGGACGACATCAAGACGGAGGGCAACAAGGTGCACGGCTTCGACAGCCACCCCTCGGCTGCGGTCCCGTGGCTGAGGCGGACTGGCATCGAGAACCACGTGCGGGGCCTAGAGAAGGACGAGATGCACGCCTCCTTTGCGCTGCCGAAGAGCGCAGATGAGGGAGAGCCCGAGCTGTTCCTGATGCTCGAGGTCATGGACGAGATCCTCGCTGAGGTGCACGGCTGGTGCTTCGACGGGCCGGACTGCATGCTGACGTGGCCGAGGCAGCTCGCGCTGAGCCGCTTCCATGGCGCCCCTACCTCATCGGCACCAGCCAGTTGCAGGGCAGGCAGGGTGCGCGGCTTCGACCCCAAGAAGGAGCCATCCACACTGCGCACAAACTTTGGGTACTGGAAGCAGTTCATGGCGTACTGCTACCGCGTCGCCTACTGCGGCAGCCACTTCACGCCACCTCTGAGCGCGGACCAGGGCAGGCGCCCCGAGGACCGGATCCGGCTGACGGACGAGCAGACGACAGCTTGGGAGGCCGCCCTGGAGTGCGCTGCCGACGGAGACCGCTTAGCGCTGAACGACGCCCTCCGATCCCTCTGCATGGCCCTCGTCTGCCACGAGTTCGGCGGCGACCGCTTCAGCTCGCCGCTCCTCAGCTTCTGCGCGATGCTGAGCGTCAAGCCACGCACCAAGTCGTGGAAGGAGCCGGGCAACTTCAACAGCTGCCTGTCCGGCCTGATCTGGGCTGTGCAGCTGCTCATCTTCAGCACGGCCGCATACCTCGAGAGGTCGGGCGCCGGCAGCACGCTCGAGCACATCAACAGCATCTGCGAGCAGTACCTGCGGCCGGACACGGAGACGCCCATGGGCGAGATACTGGGCTGGCGCCTGCTGCTGTTCGCGGTGTCGAAGGACGGAGTGGGCTCGCACCAGGCGCACTGGGACGAGGACGAGCAGATCCTCACCTACAGGGACGTCGACCTGAACATGGACGAGGTGCAGCAGCTGCTGCTGTCGGAGTTCAGGCAGGCGCAGCATCTGCTGCACGGCGAGCTCATGTTTGGCGCAGCGGGCCTGCCACGGATGCGCGCGTGGGCACTCAAGGACAACCTCGACGCCGACAACTTTAGCTGGCACTTTGGCGAGCACCGGGAGAACGCGGCACTGCTGAAGCCGCTCGCGGGCTCACTGCGCAATGTCATACGGGAGTCGCAGTCACTCCGAGCGTCATTCCTCGACACCACTGCTGCACCTACTGCTGAGGATGGAGAGGATGGAGAGGCTGATGCAGGGGTCACGAGGGTCATGTGGCGACAGAAGGCCATCGACCAGTACGAGGCCGTCGCTGACGAGTTCCTCAAGCGGCTCCTCGTCCTCATCCACATGGCCTCGGGCCAGCTGCTGCGCGAGAGCGAGCTGTTCTCCCTCACCTGGCGCAACACGCAGCGGAGGCGTAGCGTCTACCTCAAGCACGGGCTCGTGATGCTGCACACCACCTACCACAAGGGCCAGCAGCAGACGGGCAGGTTCAAGGACAACATCCGCTTCCTGCCAGCCGCCATCGGAGACCTCCTGCTGGACTACCTCGTCTACGTCGTGCCGCTCCGCCAGGCCTTCCTGCGCCAGTCCTCCCCACGCGCAATCATGTCCGCGTACCTGTGGTGGAAGGACGGGGCCGTGTGGGCCGACAACCGGCTGACGCGGTGCATGGAGCAGGCGTGCGTGCGGGCCAAGGTGCCACGGCTGCACATCGCCAACTGGCGCCAGATGACGGTCAACATTGTGAAGACCAAGTTTGCGGGCGACCTTGCGTGCTTCGAGGGCATCGGGGCCGACGACGACGATGAGGATGCAGAGGAGATGGAGGATGACATCCGGACCATGACGAGGCAGCGGAACCACAGCACGCGGGTGGTGAACCGCAGCTACGCGAACCAGCTGAACGCGAACTTTGGGAATGTGTGGGATGGCCTCATCCGTCGGAACCTGCGCGCGTCATCCCTGTGGAGGGGGCTGTGGGATCTCGACACGGTGCTCGGGGATGCGGTCGCAGCAGCAGGGAAGAGGAAGCGCGAGGCGGCAGAGGTGGCAGGGTCCGACAGGCCGCGGATGCTGAAGAGGATTGCCGTGGGCGTGCACCGGCCGCGGAAGAGGTGGTCTGCTGCAGCCCTGCTGAAGTGCGCGAGGGGGCTCTACCACGACGACAAGCTGCAGTGGAAGTCGGCCGCACAGGAGCGGGCGATGACGGTCGTCATGTCATGGACGGAGCAGGTCGTCGTCATCCTGGGCACCGGCGAGGGGAAGAGCCTGCTGTTCATGCTGCCCTGTGTCCTGCCTGATGCGGGCGTGACGATCCTCGTGCTGCCGCTCGTGTCCCTGCGTGGCGACCTGCTGCGGCGTGTGCAGGAGCTCGGGATAGACCACCTCGTGTGGGCCCCGGGCGAGGAGCGGGACGCACCGCTGGTGTTCGTCACGGTCGAGGCCGCGAGCACGTCTCAGTTCCGGGCGTATGCGCACAGGCTGGCCGCGACGCAGCAGCTCGGCCCGTCGTGATAGACGAGGCGCACCTCACAATCACGGCGTCCGAGTACCGTCACGCCATGGCCGACCTCGCCCTCATCCGCAGCGTGCGCACGCAGTTCGTCTACCTGACGGCCACCCTGCCGCCAATGCTACAGGCCGCGTTCGAGAGGCAGAACAACCTCGTGAAGCCAAAGGTCGTGCGGGCCTCAACGAACAGGCGGAACCTCTCGTACCTCGTGCAGCGGGCCACAGGGCAGGGGAGCCTGCTAGAAGAGGGCGCGCGGAGGGCCAGGGACGCGTGGCGGGCGAGCGGGCTGCTCGACCAGACCCGAGACAAGATCATACTCTACGTGCGGACACGGGAGGAGGCACAGGACCTGGGCAGCCTGCTCCGCTGCCCGGTCTACACCGCGATGGCCGGCACGGCAGAGGAGAAGCAGGAGCTGCTCAGGACGTGGCTCACAACACCCGAGCTGCCATACATTGTGGCGACGTCGGCCCTTAGCGCCGGCTTCGACTACCCAATGTCCGGCTCGTCATGCACCTGGACGAGCCACGCTCCCTCGTCGACTTTGCGCAGGAGTCCGGTCGGGCTGGGCGCGATGGGAGGGAGGCATACTCAGCCGTGCTCCTGCCGCACAAGTGGCAGTCGCAGGCGGGCAACGCCGGTATGGATGTCGAGACGAGGGCACTCTACCGCTACCTCGAAGGCCGGGAGTGCAGGCGCACGTGTCTGAGTGCGCACCTCGATGAGGCATCAGAGCTTCGGCAGTGCGATGGCACCAGGGATGATGTGGCGTGCGATGTCTGCAGCAGTGGCCCCAGCCCATCACACGTGCCCCGTGACGATGCCACAGAGGCAATGCCGCACACAGGGAGTGCAGCCATCCACGAGAAGCGGCGTTTGGCATACCTCGAGCTCAGCCGCTACAAGGAGGACCTCCTCACCGTGAAGGGGACGTGCCTGCTCTGTCGAGGGCTCGGGGAGCAGTGGGACCACCAGTTCACCAAGTGCCACCAGCGGTTCGACTTCTTCAGGGCGCGCGACCAGGCCAGAAGGAGGGGGCAGGGCCGCGGGCCATGGATCTCAGCTTTCGCGGCGTGCTACTGGTGCTACAACCCACAGTCGGTCTGTCAACGTGCAGACCCGGCCAGTGGCCTCGAGCAGTGCAGGTACGCAGACATCGTGATGCCGCTCTGCTACGGCGTGTTCCACAAGACTGGGGGCGAACAGTGGCTGCAGGAGAGGTTCGGTGAGCAGGCAGTGAGGGCAGGGGCAGCAGGGGCGTTCAATGACGTGGATGTGTTCCTGTCATGGTGTGGGCAGGTGGCCGAGTTTGCAGGTGGGAAGGGCATCTGGGGGGTAAAGATCGCAGCAGCAGCGCTGCTCGAGTTCGAGGCATATTAAACTAGCGAATGGGTGTTCGACTGGTAGCGCCATGTATTTATAATATAGACTGTAGCCATAGAGCCATATTAATTATGTCGTGAGTTGAGAAATATTATTCTCTGCAATTTAAATAAATTGGAACGGATTATAATAATCACACTCCTCGACGAGATATGAACTGCATTAAATTACTGACGATGACACATACCGCCAATACATATGATCTTATTACAGCAATATAAGCTGTATATTAAACGTCGAACTCGAGATGTAGGGTTGACATCTTTTTAAGGTTTTCGCCTAACCGCGTTTGGTTGTGACACTCCCGAACATTGATCGTTGCTATGTTTAGGGCATGGGCTGCCCCCTCCCCATCACCCCCAATTAATCGGAAGCGTTTATAGACCCCCATAGCTCGAATACCAGACTAGCCCTTGGGATATTTCGAGGCAATACTCTAGTTCTGATACTCGTACGATTATCTTATAATTACATACCCAGGTGAGACTGGCAAGGACGAATCCCAACATGCAACTCCCATGTCCACACCACTGCCATGGCCTCTCCCGACCAGGGTTAGAAGATGGGGCATTTTTTAACCGAGATCGCCATTTTCTTAGCGAGATGCCATCAAATCCATCCCCCTTTTCATGTAACTGCGTAGCCCTCGCCCAGACGAACGCAGCCATGCTCCTCCCGGCCTCGGATCTCGACGTTTTTTTTTTTCAACCCAATTTTGATGGGGTGGTCAGTCATGTGAGTTGCCACGCAGCTAGCGGGCGTGGCTCGTCTCAGTCTATATCAGAACTTCTACCGTCAAGTCCAAACTTAGTCCTTTACACATTTTTTCCTTCTCGCGCGGCAACCACCCGGCATTTCTTCACACTTTCTTCACGCCAGCACACAGCTCAGTCTCGAGTGGCAGAGGGGCACACCATCTTGTGTCATCTGTCTTTGGGGATCCTAGACTATACCATCTTATAGTGAGGTACCATCAAAACCTGAGCTCGCGCAACAACCACCCAACATTTCTTCACACTTTCTTCACGCCAGCACACAGCTCAGTCTCGAGTGGCAGAGGGGCACACCATCTTGTGTCATCTGTCTTTGGGGATCCTAGACTATACCATCTTATAGTGAGGTACCATCAAAACCTGAGCTCGCGCAACAACCACCCAACATTTTTCCACGCTTTCTTCACGCCAGCACACAGCTCAGTCTCGAGTGTCAAGAGGGGCACACCATCCTGTGTCATCTGCCTTTGGGGATCCTAGACTATACCATCTTATAGTGAGGTACCATCAAGACCTGAGCTCGCGACACCATGCCACCAGTACCCTCCATCCAGAAGCGCCACCAGCACCACACAGCCCACTCGCCATATGAGTGGAAGGAGAGGAGGGAGTTCTCCCATAACTGGAAGGCCAAGTTCCGCGGCAATGCCCGGGTCATCACCACAGACCTCGCCTGGACCAACCTCATCACGCCACCCAACCCCAAGGTCACCACCACACTGGAGCAGGGCCTCGAGCTCAGCAAGCACCTCACGCTGCTCCAGGGCATCCCCAAGGATGGTGGGAAGGATGGCCTCGACATCCAGCCCGTCACCGTCTTCAACTCTGCTGACAAGGACCCAGAGCAGCTCCTCGTCTACATGAGGGGGGGGCTGAGCCTCCCGGACAGGAACAAGGACCTCTGCCGCCTCATGGCTGGTGCCATTGAGCAGTACACGGAGCTCGCGCCACCCCCCAAGCCCAGCAGTGACAAGAGGCACGAGATGGAGCAGGCCAGGAAGGCTGAGCGCGAGGGGAAGAAGTGGGGAGTCTACCACCTTGGGTTGTGGCACGCCACAGGCCAGACAAATTCGCCTCCCACCATCTGCTCTGACATGCGCAGGACTGGAAATGGCTTCGGGGCCACCCTGGCCCTCTACAAGAAGATGGCCCCCCTCGCGCAGACCATTGGGAGGCTCTTCCAGGAGATCGATCCCAGGGCCTACGAGCAGTACAGGCAGAACTACCTCCGCGAGTGTGCAGCCACGCCTGAGCTGGAGGTCTTCAAGTTCAGCAACAGGAGCTGCTGGCACTGCCTCGCGATCCTGATAAACGCCCAGGTTGGGCCACACAAGGACAACCACGATGTGCTGGATGGCTGGGTTGCGATGGCCTGCTTTGGAGAGTTCGAAGGAGGGGAGCTGTGCCTGCCAGCCCTTGGTTATAAGATTCCCTTCCAGCCAGGGGATGTTGTCCTGTTCCGCTCTGCAGTCCTCGAGCACTGGATCGCACCCTTCGAGGGCACGCGCTACTCCTGCGTCTTCTTCACGAAGCAGAGCAACTGGCAGCCAGGTGAGGAGGAGTAGGGAGCTTGTCCCATGGCCCATTTTCGAACTCACGTTCTTGCAAGGACTGTAAGTTGACAGCCTCGCGACCGATGTAAATGTTCGCTGACGTCTCTTGTGCAGCTTTGCAAGGGGAACAAATTGACGTACTCTGATTGTTGATCAGACTTCAGATGGTGGAGACATTCCGGTTCTAGTCGGGCGATGCATGGGAGGGGTGGTTGGGGGGGGCATGTTATAGGATGGATTGTAAGAACCTGACGCAGCATGCAGACGGTGCGTTCGATGGCGTTAATAAAAGAGATTTGCAAGACGAATCAAATGACGTCCTCCGATTTGTGATATGAGTTGAGACGGGTGAGATATTGCAGATTTCGCTGGGGCATCAGTGGGTGTGGTGGAGCACCTACTTTGAAGGATTATAACTTTTGCAGCTACGGTCGAAAGCTAACGTTCGGTATCGTCATTGAAAGAGATTTACAAGAGGAATCGAATGGCCTCTTACGATTTTTGATACGGCTTGAAACAAGTAAGTTATTTCGGATTTGTTGGGCCGGGCCCAGGAAATGGGGCCCCATGGCAACATGTGAGAAGGATTCCAACTTTTGCAGCGACGGCCGAAACTTAACGGTCGGCATCGTTAATGGAAGAGATTTACAATGGGAATCGAATGGCGTATCCCGATTTGTGATCCGAGTTAAAATGGTGAAGATATTTATGATTTAGACGGGCAGCAGTGGGTGGGGTTGTACATATGAGACGTGGTATAACTTTTGCAGCGGTGCGCAGAACTCAACGTTCGATAGCGCCATTGAAAGATAATTGCAAGCAGAATCGAATGGCCTCCTCCGATTTTTGATACGAGTTGAAATGATTGTGTTATAACGGATTTCGATGGGTGATTAAGAAGAAGAGGGCATGGAACGGGAAGTGGTATAAAACCCGGACCGAGAGGCAAGGCGTAACGTTCGATGTCGTAATTCAAAGAGATTTACAAGGGGAAGAAAATGGCGTCCTCCGATTTCTAATACGAGTAGAAGTGAGTTAGTTATTGCGGATTTAAACGGATGGTTGGTGGCAAGGGGGCCAGTGGACCTTAATTTTCGAAGGCCAATAACTTCTCAATCGACAGACGGAATCTAACGTTCAACACGGCAAATTGAAGCGCGTTTCAAGAGGAATAAAATGGCGTACTCTGAATTTCAGTACGATTCAAATTGGGTTGGTTATTTCGGATTTTGGTGGGTGGTAGGTGACAGGGGGTGGAAGGGAGGCATAGTTCTTGAGGGGTGATAACTTTTGAAGCGACAACCCGATCTTAACGTTCGTCATCGTCAATGATAGAGAATTACAAGGGGAATCAAATGGCGTCCTCCGATTTTTGATACGAATTAAAACGGTGGAGATATTCCGGATATGGTCAGGCGGAAGGGGGGAGGAGGGTATGTCAGATGAGGGGCTATAAGTATTGCAATAGGCGGCCGAATTTATCGTTCGGCATCACGTCTGAAAGAGAATTTGGAGGGGAACAAAATAGCGTCTTCATAATTTTGATATGATTTGAAACGAGAGAGTTATTTCGGATTTAGACGACTGGCAATGGGTGGGGGGGGCAGGTATAAGGAGAGCAATAAGTTTTGCAGTAAGCAACAGAATTTATCGTTCGAGGGTGGTATTAAAAGAGGATTGCAAGGGGAAGGGAATGGCATCTTCGTATTTCTGATACGATTTGAAACGAGAGAGATATTCCGGATTTAGACGGGTGGTGGTTTGGGGGGGTTCCAGGAAGACCCGATTTTTATCCCCAAGTATAACATGTGCAGCAACAGACAGAATTTATCGTTCGACATCAGGAAATGACGAGAAATACGAGGAGAAGAGAATGGTGTCTTTAGGGTTAGGGTTACAAATTGAAATGGGTGAGTTACTTTGATTTCCGTCGGGTGGCAAAGGTAAGGCAGCAAATATATTGAGTGAGGTATTATAAGTTATGATAGAGGTGATGTATAAGGAGCGTTCGATATCGTTAATAGGGTAGTTTTTGAAGGGGAAGAGAATGGCTTCTTCGGAATTTTGATACGAGGTGAAATGGAAGGCGAATTTCGAATTCAGTTGAGTTTGGGGGGGGGGGGGGGGGCGGCAGTTATTTTGATGGGAATGAGGGGAAGTAAGGGGACATTGTAGAGGAATAGTTTGATATCGTCAATAGGGTAGTTTTGCAAGCGGAAGAGAATGGCTTCTTCAGAATTTCGATACGAGTTGAAATGGGGGACGAATTTCGAGTTGGTGTGAATAGGGGGTAGGATATATAAGGGAATAATTATAACAGATGAGAATATAGTTTTGGGAATAAGATAGGGAAATATATCCGAAAATAATATCGTTAATAGAGTAGTTTTACGAGACTTACAAAATAGCGTTTTCAGAATTTTATTACAAGTTTAAATAAGGGAGATAATTCGATTTCGGTCAAGTAGGGGGGGGGGTGTGTTTTTGAGTTGGGGTGACGGGAGGTGAAGGGATGTTATAGGGGTAATTTTTGGAGAGGAAAAGAATGGCGTATTCAGAATTTTGATACGAGATAAAATGAGAGACGAATTTTGAATTTGGGTGATGGAGGGGGGGGTTATATAAAGGCAGTAATTATAATGGACGAGATATATTTTTGGGAATAAGATGGGTCAATAAAAGGTTTAATATTGTTAATAGGGTAGTTATATGAGACGAACGTAATGGGGTTTTTGGAATTTTGATAGGGTTTTATATAAGGGAAACGGGGAGTGAAATGGGAAGTGAGAGGCAGTTAGATGGGGAGTTGGGAGGTTTGAACAGGAAGTGAGTTTTAATGAAGCGAGAAGTAAAATGGGAAGTAGGGAGAGGGAGTTAAATGGGGAGTGGTAGAGTTTAAAGGGAGAGTGGGAGGAGGGAAAGGGAGTTAAACGGGGAGTGGTAGAGTTTAAAGGGAGAGTGGGAGGAGGGAAAGGGGAAGTGAAGTAGGAAGTGAGAGAGGGGAGGTGGAGTGGGAAGTGAAGTGGGAAGTGAGAGAGGGTTGAAGATGAAGTGAGAGTTGGGGAAATGGGAAGGGAGAGGATAGTATGGGGGATAAACGGGGAAGTGAGAGGGTGGTAACAGGGAGTTTAGGGTTAGGGAGTAAATGGGGAATGAATAAGGGTGAAATGGGAAGTAAGGATGGTTGAATGGTGAGTGAGAGAATAGTGAAGGAGTGTGGTAGGGATGAAGTGTGAGTGAGAGTTAAGGAAGGGTGGGTGAGAGGGTAGAGAAGTGTGAGTGAGAGGGTAGAGAAGCGTGAGTGAGAGTGGTAAGGTTGAAGGGTTAGTGAGAGTGTTAGGGTTTAAGGGTGAATGAGAGAAGGGTGAATGAGAGAGGGGTGAGTGAGAGAGGGGTGAGTGAGAGGGGCGTGAGTGAGAGGGGCGTGAGTGAGAGAGGGGTGAGTGAGAGGGGTGTGAGTGAGAGGGGTGTGAATGAGAGGGAAGTGTAAGTGAGAGGAGTGTGAATAGGGAGTGTGAGTGGGGAGTGTGAGTGGGGGAGTGTGTTAGGGGAGTGTGAGGGGAGTGTGATGGAGGTTAGGGAAGTGTGAGTGGGAGTGTGAGTAGAGGAGTGTGAGTGGGGGAGTGTGTTAGGGAGTGTGAATGAGAGGTAGGGAAGTGTGTTAGGGGAGTGTGAGTAGAGGAGTGTGAATGAGAGGTAGGGAAGTGTGAATGAGAGGTAGGGAAGTGTGAGTAGAGGAGTGTGAATGAGAGGTAGGGTTAGGGTTAGGGTTAGGGTTAGGGTTAGGGTTAGGGTTAGGGTTAGGGTTAGGGTTAGGGTTAGGGTTAGGGTT